>NW_028318370.1:1297500-1616250 GCF_062004578.1 Staurois parvus
GGTGACGTCACATCCACGATCCCACTCTACGCGTTTCACCATCAGACTTCTTCCAGGGGCGATATATCCTGCTTGATTTGGATTGGTTGCTATACTGTGGTGCAGTGCAGGGACAGACTGACAACTCATGGGGCCCCCGGGCAATAGGGGATCATGGGGCCCCTGTGTCCTCGCCCACACTCAAGCCACACCCAAAAAAGCCTATGAAAGGTACCAGGGGCATCTCATGGGGCCACTTACTGACCCCGGGCCCTCGGGTAGTGCGCGAGTTTCCGAATGGTCAGTCCGCCCCTGGCGCAGTGCAGTTTTTTTTGTAGTGCAGTAGCTATAACATCTCATTGCCTGTCAAATGCCCTCTGCAGCACGGTCCAAATGGGCACCGCATGTTAAAACAAGATCTAAGTGGCTTCTTATCTCACAGAGATTTCACTAGAGATATCTGCAACTCCCAAGTTTCTGGGCTGGTGAACATGTAAAGCTCAAGTCAAAGAGGCCTTCTGCTTGTTTTTTTTAATATTTTTCACTTGATAAATAACGAAGAAGGAGACATAAGACTCCTTAATCAGCTTGACTATTGAGACTACTGTGTGTGTGTAAGCATGTGTATGTGTGTTGGCATCCCTGATTCACCACCGGCTGCCACCAAGCTGACCAAGGGCAGCTCCCCTCTTCTTCTTGGAACACCTGTAAATACAGAAACTCTGCCATCTTGTACTCACACCCCTGACCTCAGGCCCATCTCAGAATAAAAGAATGTCCACACCAACAGCTCGTGAGCAATCTTTTCTTCAATCTCTGCCTAGCAGCTTCTTCACTTCCACATTCCACATCTCCAGTACAAAGCATAGAAGAACAATAGAACTCAAACACAGATGTCCAGCCATCTTCTCATCTTTTCCACCATGAGTCCACTTACTTGGGCTCCCACCTTGAGTCTTTCCCAATGGGCCTAGGCCAAAAAGGCCTTCTCCTCCTCAGGTTACAAACCTACATGTACAGGTAAGTCCTGTACACCTTTGGCACCATTATGAAGAGCTCCCACCATCCCTGTTGGATTTATTATTTATTTGATCAAATGGAATATGTAACAGGAGGAGCTGGGACACATAGATAGCTGCACAGAATCAAAGAAAACTTCCAGGTGGACAGGAACAAAGTCATAAATTATGGTGAAGAATCCGCATTGTTGGGGAATCCAAGACATAGATGTAGCACCCTCTCTGGGGTACTAATTAAATGTAGTTTTTGACTCCACTGTAGTGAATGGTGCAGTGATTGATTGTGTGCTCTGTTCAGGGTTTTCTGTGCTGAGAGTTTGCTTACTCCCACCTGCCTCTGGAGCATAGGGCCAGGGAATTCGAATGATCAGTTGAATTATTTCTTATATCTCAGCCAATCCCTGGAAAGAGGAATCCAGAAGGTGGCTGAGTAGGTGATAAATGTGCAGAAAGTCTGAGCAGAGTGCTCTATACTCTCTAGCGAGGGATCCAGTTCTCCTGGGGCTGCTGCCTCTAGGGAATAGCTACTGAAACAAGATATAGCAGTCTTGGCTTCAACAGGAGCTGGGCTGAGGGCCATGAGGAGATTGCTAAATGGACCTTTTGATGGAGGGCACTGTCCTGATGTCCTGGTCTGGAGAGGGATCTTTTGTCTCCCTCACTGAGGATCTACAATACCTATGGAGGCTAGGTGGCAGAAAGCTCCTGGGAAATTGTGAGTAAGTCATACAATATAGTAAAAGCCCTCTGTGCTCAAGTATGGTGCCAATCTTATAGGAAGACTCCTTCTACATTTCAGGCACCTTAAGAGCAATAACCCGGTCTCAGTCCTCTAAGATCCCCTAGACCTTGCTGCCCTCCTCAGGTTGCAGAATTCACAGACACAATATGTGAAAGAGAAAAAGAATGTGCACCAGCCTTGTGCACTAACTGAGACACCATTTCCAAAAATAAAAAAGATAATATACTAATAAATGGTAGAAAACATCAAGCTCATCACAAATCTCCAAAAGACCAGAAATGATGTGCATACCATCAGATGAACTAGGAAGATGTTACAAAGTCCTGCATCACTTTATCAGGGTCCCCCTTGTCAATTTTGGGTGGGCTGACTCTTTAACCACCTCCCACCCGCCATATAGTAATATGACGGGCGCAAGGTGGTTTTCTCGTTCTGGGAGGACGTCATATAACGTCCTCCCATTCTCACTGCACATGCGCGGCTCAGGGAGCGCGCATCGCCGCGATTGGCGGTGCGCCGTGTCCCTCGGACACAGCGGATCACCGATCAAGGAAAGAGCCGAAGATGTCGGCTCGGTCATGCGATCAGCTGTGTCCAATCACAGCTGATCACATGTAAACAGGGAAATGCCGGTTATCGGCATTTCTCTCCTCTCGAGCTGTCACGCTGACAGCTCGAGAGGAGAGCTGGTAATCGGTGTCACAAATGTGCGCAACAGAGACTGACGCAGACTCCATCTTGCTAAGGGTATCCATTTTTCCCTTATCCTTCCCCTACCCCTCCCTCTCACTGAGAGGAGACATGTGGCCAGTGTGTGTGTGTGTGTGTGTGTGTGTAGTGTTTATGGGTCACTGGTCGGCCAAGGTATCTCTAGCTAGGTGCCGAGCTGTCTATGAAAGCTGTATCCTTTCTCACCTAGGAAGAGATAAGGCCAGCTTTCCCAAGAGAATTGGAGTCTCACTGACCAAAGTACCTGTGTAATTGCACACCTCGTAAAAAGATAACGGAGCCTTCCCAAGAGATGAAAGGGACTCTGAGCTAATAACCTAGCTCAGCGTAGGTGACAGAATTAGATGAACACTTCTCAAATCAATTTTTCACCTATGTCTCATATCTTGGAATATGAGAGACTTACATAAAAACCGGACACCTCGTCAGATGGCCAATGAGCAGGCGAACTGTACGGTTAGGTGCAACACACTTTTAAAATAATATGCCTGCAGTATTTTTGCATGTTCCCACACGTTAGGCAGCCCATTGAAATTAATGAGCTGAGGAAAAAAAAAGTAAAAAATGCCCTAATCACACAGGTCCTCTGGCCTGTACAGCATGAATGAGTGTGTTGTTCATGTGGCTGGAGCCACCTGTTACACTATGGGGACACAGCAGCTGTATGAACACAGGTTTTAATCTGACAGGTGTGAAGGTGTAGGGAAGTGGCCCTGAATGCTCACTGTCTGTGTTCAGGGCTGTACACCTGCACCCATATGCTTGTCAAATTATGACTTGCAGCATTTCCATAGTGTAACATAGGTTGCCTGCAAACGGCGACAGCCACAAAAACAAACCACTGATTCCCATTCTACAGGCCACAGCACCCATGAGCCCCAAGACCTCAATTACACCTCAATTACACACACCGCTTTATTTATGAACTCAGTAGTTTTATCATTTAGATTTCACAGGAATATGGTTGGGATTATGTCCATTAATAATGTTTTTAGTGTATTTGTACCATAAATATAATTTATATATTTTCTCTGGCGGTGGGGGGGCTCTCAGGTATGCTGTACGGGGCCCCATGATATCTAACAGTGGCCCTGGGTATATGCTTGTGTCTGTGCCACCTGTATAGTTAGGAAGAACCTTGAACCTCTGCTATGTACCTCAATGGATCTAGGAATTGGACATGTTTTCAACTGAAAATACAACAATTATTAGTAATGTTTCCCCGGCAAATGAGGATCAGCTCCTTGGTGGAGAACAGTGATCTCGCCATGTCCAGATGTGGTCTGGAATTCCACAAAAGAACAATTCACAAAACTAAAAAATTGACTTGCAAATTACCACTAAACTCTCCTAACTACACTCCCATCCACTAACACTCCCCACTACCACTTCCGTGTGTGTGCAAACGGCCTTCCGCAAACGCCATGACGTATTTCTGGTATGACAGCTGCTCTAGCGCCTCCTCCAACAGCCATCTTAGCGTTTATTTGTGCACCATAGCAATTTTACATGCGGCTCCATTGTATATATAACATTCGCAAATATATGTTTGCAGTTCTATTGTGGATTTGGCATTGGTGAATGTATGCTTGCAGCTATACTGTGTATATGACATTGGCGATTATATATTTGCCAGTAAAGGCCCAAAGTCAACATAAATTGGGGGTCCAATTTATTACTGTTAAGAGGATTGTAGAAAAAGAATAGCTAGCTGCACATTGAACACGACCTATTCTTTGGTACATAACATGGTCTTGTGGTGCAATAGGGGGCTTTTGGTTTGTTATTTTGGACATACTTGCATATGTGCGCTCTAACAAGGAAGATTTGGGCATAGGATATAGCTAGCAACAATAAGGGTTAGGGGTGCTAGTACATTTATTTATTTCAGGTACTTATATAGCACATCAATTTACACAGCACTTTACATATATATGTTGTAAATTCACATCAGTCCCTAATCCTCAAGGGGCATACAATCTAAAGTCCCTAGCTTACATTCATAGACTAGGGCCAATTTACCTACCAGCATGTCTTTAGAGTGTGGGAGGAAACCCACACAGGCAAAGGGAGAACATGCAAACTCCAGGCCAGAGGTGCCATGGCTGGGATTTGAACCAACAACGCTAGTACTGGCAGGCGGAAGTGCTAACCATTTAGCCACTGTGCTACATTCAACTAGACCATGAAATAATCCCCCCAAAAATACATAGTCCAAATGTTTATTGATCAGATACACATTCCACATTTATGTGGACAGCAACAAGAAGCAGGTACATTCAATTTCTTGGTGAAGGAAAAAAACAAACAAAAAAAACCCCACAGGATTGATGTTGCTAAAACAGTCCTGCTCATAAGAAGCTCGAAAGAGCAGGGCCCTCGATCCTCTCATGTTTTGCTTTGCATTGGTATTGTTCTGTCACATGTTCTGTCCCCCTTTGTAA
This sequence comes from Staurois parvus, assembly GCF_062004578.1. Classification (NCBI taxonomy): domain Eukaryota; kingdom Metazoa; phylum Chordata; class Amphibia; order Anura; family Ranidae; genus Staurois; species Staurois parvus. Next base: position 1,302,414 of record NW_028318370.1, read on the forward strand.
TGTACAGCGCTGAGTGAACTATCGGCGCTTTATAAATACTGTATAATAATAATAATAAGAGCTTACAATCTAAAAGATTATACTTCTAATGAACTGTGCTTTCACAGGTTACAGCAGGAAACAAACGGTTAATATGAATCACTTAGGCTTATCCACAAAACAAGCTGCAGATCAAAATATCAATATAAAAATACATACGTGCCAAAATAAAACACCTCCCACCTCCCCAAATCCCCCACACATACATTGCTCATCAGGTTTGTCTGAAAACTGCATTTCATTCTAAATAAAGCAAACTTGGAAGAGCAGAGCAATTGACATGTGTTAGGATTACAATGCAAAGATAATAAACACACAATCATTGTACAATAACATACAAACACACCTTAGAAGGAAGAACATGCAAAACATTTACAACCCACATCAAAACACAGCATGAGTGTGGTCTGGGGCAACCACAATATCTCTTCCTCCCCAAACCACCACAGACAAGGACATGAAGAAATAATGTGCCTGTACAAGGAAAAAATCACCCACTACTGCATCTCTTTATGTAAGGTAGGCCACACCCACCACTGTCATTCATTTGGTCAGAGAAAGTGTTTGCACCTGATTAATTCTCTTCCCACCTGCGTTAACCCTTGGTATACAGGCCCCACAAATCGGAGTCAGAAAGGAAACCACAGTGAAGTGTACCTGTGCAGCATACAACAGAATATTGAACAGGGATGTGAAAGGGAACCCTATTGGCAATATTTCTTGGCCCTATGGCCACAACTCACTCCAGATTATCGCATGAGTTAAGGCAGTCACATGACCACATCTCGCATGCAACACTGAAAATGTCAATTCACTTTTGCTAGTATGTGGCATTTCCCATAAATCGGAAAAACACTCAGGAAATCAAACATAAAACGGCCTTACACCCCGGTCACATCAAAGCCAATTTAGAAATTGTGCGACATACAGTGAAGATGCCGATTTCTTTGCGATTTGCAAGACATCTGACACAGATATCTATGTAAATCGCCACAAAAGTAGTACATGTACTACTTTAGAAATCAGTGCCGGAAACGCACCCATGTGACCGCTCTAATAGCAGACAAAAGGGTGCAACTTGGCATACGATTTGCAAGTCGCATGTCATGCAAATCACATGCCAAGTGGCACTCAATGTGACCGCTATTAGAGCGTTCATATTGGTGTGGTTCAAACTTGGTTGGAGCCGCAACAATTGCTAAAGTAATGAATACACTACTTTTCACGCGATTTGCAGAGAGATCTGTGTACTTTAAATCAGCATGTCCCCCCACTTTGAAATCATCTGACTTCACTGTAAGTCACATGATGCGACCGTAGTGTAAGTCGCACCACTTCAAAATCTGCTTTGATGTGACCGGGGTGGCCACCAGTCACATCGGGTGCAATCTGGCATGCAATTTGCATGCTAGGCGACTTGCAAATCGTAGGCCAAGTCGCACCCTCTTGTCCACTATAGGCTCCATTCACATCCAATCTGATTTTGAAATTGTGCGACCAGGGGCGGACTGACAACTCATGGGGCCCCCGGGCAATAGGGGATCATGGGGCCCCTGTGTCCTCATCCACACCCAAAAAAGGCTATGAAAGAGCCAATGAAAGGTACCAGGAGCATCTCATGGGGCCCCCTACTGACCCCGAGCCCTCGGGCAGTGCCCGAGTGCTCGAATGGTCAGTCCGCCCTGCGGCTTCACTGTAAGTTTTCCAATTTCCAAATAGATTAGATGTGACTGTGGTGTTAGCCCCCAGTCACATTGGGTGCAATTTGGCATACAATTTGCAAGTCGCATGCCAAGTCGCATCCAGGGTGCACGATTTCAGGTGCGATTTGGGAACTGAAATTGTACCTAATATCCAATCTAATGAATGTGGATGTGAGTGTCTTAACGTAAGCGATTTGCTGCAGCACAATTTCAAAAGTAGTTCTTGTCTAACTTTTTCAGCTTTTTGTAGCGATTTCGCATATAGACTACAATAGAAACCGCAATGCAAAACACAATTGAAAATGCAATAACTCATTGGTAAATCTACAGAAAATACAGTGAAATTACTAACAAAAAGCACAATTTTGCATCTAGTGTGAACCAAGCAGGCAATTCAACAAAGAAAATAAATCTTTGAAGGCATGCGGTATCTGCATGCTCGGATAAGGGTCTGTTATGGATTGGGGGGGGGGGACTCCATGCCATAATTTTTTTTTTAAATCCTTTTCTCTCTCTCGCTCACTCTTCTCTTGGTTTGACAAAGGGTGTGGAGTACAAACCAGCATTATCAAATCAATCATTAGTCCAGGCCCTTATCTCATCCCATCCTTGACATTCACATAAGGTGCAACTTTAAAGGTGTTTGAACAGACAAGGCCTCATTCTAATTCACATTCTAGGGATCATTTAGACAGAAAGCAAAGATGCTGCCACAGCACACATATGTTAGGGTAGTCACACATAGATCATGCAAATTCATTGCCGTGGTTGGGATTCAAACTGACAACCCTACCATTGTGAGGCAGCAGTGCTAACCACTAACCCACAGAGCTGTTGAACACTAACCCTGCTGGTATTTCTGTGGTGTGAATCAACCCTAAGTCCCTGGGCAAGGTCAGTGTAACTAGCCAGATATCTCCAATGTGACACAAATGTTGTGCTATGTTGCCAATTTCGATGTATGTTGGTTCTATGTATCCCAATACAAAGGATTGCAATACTAATACAGGCGTACCTCGGTGTACCAACGCCTCGGGGAATGGAATTTTCGGTTTACGAATGAAAATCCATTGAAATTAATGCCTCGGTTTACACAATTGTTAATAATTTTTTTTCGCAATACAAAGTGTATGTCGGCACTAATTTTTAAATGCAAATGCCAGACTTTTTTTTTTCTTCACTATAGTTCACAAGCTTAGATGTCACTTTCCCCAAAGTTACAGAAAACTTTGTATCTTTTAATAAACTCAAAGTAAACATTGTTTCCTTTAGGGATATAAATTCCAAGAAAACTTTCTCTTTTAGCTGGGGGAAGTGACAGCTGAATTTCTGAGCTATAGTGAAGAAAAAAAAAGTGAGAATTACATTTAAAAACCAGCACCATAGTAAATAAAAATCGGCATGGGGTTTCCCCTCCCATCCACACCAAGCCCTTTGGGTCTGGTATGTATCTTAAGGTGTAACTCCACACCAAAATGTAAAAAAAAAACGGCGTGGGGTCCCCCTTCCCATCCACACCAAGCCCTTCGGGTCTGGTATGTATCTTAAGGGGTAACTCCACAGCAAAATGTAAAACAAAAACGGCGTGGGGACCCCCCTCCCATCCACACCAAGCTCTTCGGGTCTGGCATGGATATTAAGGGGTAACTCTACACCGAAATTAGAAAAAAAAGGCATGGGGTCCCCCCCAAAATCCATACCAGATCCTTATCCGAGCATGCAGCCCGGCAGGTCAGGAAAGGGGGGGGGACGAGCAAGCGCCCCCCCTCCTGAACCATACCAGGCCACATGCCCTCAACATGGGGGTGGTGCTTTGGGGCAGGGGGGCTTATCAGAATAATTTTGGCGTGGAGTTACCCCTTAATCCATACCAGATCCGAAGGGCTTGGTATGGATGGGATGGGGGACCCCACGCCGTTTTTTTAAATATTTATTTAATTTACAGGAATTATTTTACATTCAGCTGTCAGTGGGGAACCCCGCTGACAGCTGAAACATTAACACATGGTTGTCTCTCCTAAAATCCGGCATGAGTTATTTTGTCAACTCATGCGGTGTTTTAGTAATGAAAACCAATACAGCATTCATGTTTCAGCTGTCGACGGAGTTCCCCACTGACAGCTGAATGTAAAAGTATTGCAGGGAATTATAAAAAAAAATTTAAAAAAGGGAGTGGGGTCCCCCCTCCCATCCATACCAAGCCCTTCGGGTCTGGTATGGATATTAAGGGGTAACTCCATGCCGAAATTAAATAAAAAACAGCGTGGGGTTCCCCCCAAAATCCATACCAGACCCTTATCCGAGCATGCAGCCTGGCAGGTCAGGAAAGGGGGGGGCAGAGCAAGCGCCCCCCCCTCCTAAACCATACCAGGCCACATGCCCTCAACATGGGGGGGGTGCTTTTGGGCAGGGGGTTCCCCCCCAAAGCATCTTGTCCCCATGTTGATGGGGACAAGGGCCTCTTCCCCACAACCCTGGCCGGTGGTTGTGGGGGTCTGCGGGTGGGGGGCTTATCAGAATCTGGAAGCCCCCTACGTGAATGAGTATGCGGTACATGGTACCGCTACTAATTCACAAAAAAAGCAAAAGTGTAGTGTAAAAAAACACAGTACAGGGTCTTTGACAAGTCCTTTTATAAAATAATGTCCCCCAAAGTAGATCCTGCAGTGAGCAAGGGTGACAGCTCTTAAATAGGTAAGGGGCGGGGCCAGCCGGCGCCATCATTCGAGTGACCCCGCCTCATTGATGTCCGACGCCTGATGGCGAAACGCGTAGAGCAGGATCGTGGATGTGATGTCACCATGTACTCGGGGCTTTGAGTTACTGGCATCATTCATGTGTATACGTGTATACTTGTGTCAGTGGAGACACACGGAGATTGTAAGTGCAATGTTTGTCTCTTATAAATAAACGTTTTTAAATGTTTTACGCTATGAGAGGCTCCTCCCTCTTCCTTCTTCTCATTTACGAGTTTTAAGCTTGCTAATCCTCTGTGAAGTGATCGTGGCAGTGCAGCCGGAGACTGGGATCTTGCTATTGGTGAGCGCTGTTGCTGGTTTAAAGTTTTACCAGCACCATTTTCCGGTGAGTTACCCAGTACTTATGGTGGTGGCGAACACTCGAGTGCGGTGATTAAGAGGAAAATGTAAGAAGAGCGCCTGTAATGTTTATGTGGGCTGTGGGACTTTTCTTATGAAATTTGGACTTTTATCTATATATTTTTCACATCTATTTTTTGCACATGAAAAGTTATTTATATGGTTGTATATTCATTTTCCACAATATTTTGATTATTATTATTATTATTATTGAGTTTTCTTGCACAAAGCACTTTAATTGGGTGATAGATACATAATATTTTGAAGATATTTATGTATACTGTATGAATTTTTGCATATTTATTTTTGTAATATTTGTTGTTTGGCAATATATATAAATATATATAAATATATATATATATATATATATATATATATAGAGAGAGAGAGAGAGAGAGAGAGTATATATATATAGTATATGTGACGCTTGATGTACAGGGGTACCTTAAGTATATTTTGGGGTGCACAGAAGTTTGACCCACATTTAGAGGACTTTTATGAAATTTGAACTTTTATCTATATATTTTTTCACATCTATTTTTGCACATGAGAAGTTATTTATATGGTTGTATATTAATTTTCCACAATATTTTGATTATATTGAGGTTTACTTGCACAAAGTGCTAGCACTTTAATTCGGTGATAGATACATAATATTTTGAAGATATTTCTGTATATGAACTTTTGCACATTTATTTTTGTAATATTTGTTGTTTGGCAAAGTATATATATAGTATATATATATATATATATATATATATATATATATATATTGTATATGTGACACTTGATGTACAGGGGTACCTTACATATATTTTGGGGTACACAGAAGTTTGACCCACATTTAGAGGACTTTTTCATGAGCGCTGTCTTTTTATTATTTAATAGCTACCTCACTGCATGTTTTAACCCCTTAAACCATAGGTGCTCAAATGGTGGCCCTCCAACTGTTGCAAAACTACAAGTCCCATCATGTCTCTGCCTTTGGGAGTCATGCTTATAACTGTCAGCCTTGCAATGCCTCATGGGATTTGTAGTTCCGCAACACCTGGAGTGCCGCAGGTTGAGCACCCATGCCTTAAACCAGGGGTGTCCAAACTTTTCATTCAAAGGGCCAGTTTACTGTACCTCAAACTTTAGGGGGGCCGGATTGTGGTCAGTAGGGGTAGAAACTGTCCCGGGCCCAGCATCAGTGAGAATAAGCATGGCCTCAGACTTGGTGGTTTGTAAAAGGAAGAATAGTGCCCCATCATTGGTATCAGTGGGAGGAATAGTGCCCCATCATTGGTATCAGTGGAAGGAATAGTGCCCCATCATTGGTATCAGTGGAAGGAATAATGCCCCATCATTGGTATCAGTGGGAGGAATAGTGCCCCATCATTGGTATCAGTGGGAGGAATAGTGCCCCATCATTGGTATTAGTGGGAGGAATAGTGCCCCATCATTGGTATTAGTGGGAGGAATAATGCCCCATCATTGGTATCAGTGGGAGGAATAGTGCCCCATCATTGGTATTAGTGGGAGGAATAGTGCCCCATCATTGGTGTCAGTGGGAGGAATAGTGCCCCATCATTGGTATCAGTGGGAGGAATAGTGCCCCATCATTGGTATCAGTGGGAGGAATAGTGCCCCATCATTGGTATTAGTGGGAGGAATAGTAACCCATCATTGGTATCAGTGGAAGGAATAGTGCCCCATCATTGGTATCAGTGGGAGGAATAGTGCCCCATCTTTGGTATCAGTGGGAGGAATAGTGCCCCATCATTGGTATTAGGGGAAGGAATAGTAACCCATCATTGGTGTCAGTGGGAGGAATAATGCCCCATCATTGGTATCAGTGGGAGGAATAGTGCCCCATCATTGGTATCAGTGGGAGGAATAGTGCCCCATCATTGGTATCAGTGGGAGGAATAATGCCCCATCATTGGTATCAGTGGGAGGAATAGTGCCCCATCATTGGTATCAGTGGGAGGAATAGTGCCCCATCATTGGTATTAGTGGGAGGAATAGTGCCCCATCATTGGTATTAGTGGGAGGAATAATGCCCCATCATTGGTATCAGTGGGAGGAATAGTGCCCCATCATTGGTATTAGTGGGAGGAATAGTGCCCCATCATTGTTGTCAGTGGGAGGAATAGTGCCCCATCATTGGTATCAGTGGGAGGAATAGTGCCCCATCATTGGTATCAGTGGGAGGAATAGTGCCCCATCATTGGTATTAGTGGGAGGAATAGTAACCCATCATTGGTATCAGTGGAAGGAATAGTGCCCCATCATTGGTATCAGTGGGAGGAATAGTGTCCCATCATTGGTATCAGTGGGAGGAATAGTGTCCCATCATTGGTATCAGTGGGAGGAATAGTGCCCCATCATTGGTATTAGTGGAAGGAATAGTGCCCCATCATTGGTATTAGTGGAAGGAATAGTAACCCATCATTGGTGTCAGTGGGAGGAATAATGCCCCATCATTGGTATCAGTGGGAGGAATAGTGCCCCATCATTGGTATCAGTGGGAGGAATAGTGCCCCATCATTGGTATCAGTGGGAGGAATAGTGCCCCATCATTGGTATCAGTGGGAGGAATAGTGCCCCTCCATTGGTATCAGTGGGAGGAATAGTGTCCATCATTGGTATTAGTGGAAATAATAGTAACCCATCATTGGTATTAGTGGAAGAAATAGTCCACCATTGTTGGTGTCAGTGGAAGGAGTAGTGCCTTGTATCTTTCAGAGGAATAGTGCCCCAAGGGCCAATTAAAGACTGGCAAAGGGTCGCATCCGGCCCCCAGGCCACAGTTTGGAGACCTCTGCCTTAAACCCTTCACCAGCCAGTAATGCACACTGTCGGGGGCGCCCCCATTCAGTTGACAGTGGGGATCATTTTTACCATATTGCAATGCATCATGATTGCAGCGTACGCACACCCCTCTCTATAACTTAATGGAGAGTGCTTGGGCAAGAGGGCGGTAAAAACATGGATCAAACACACATTTTTACTGTTCCTCAACCACAATTGTAAGACTCACCATAGGTGATTAGGTATTTTTGATTAGCCACAGAGCTGGTGGGACAAAAAGAATGGATTCCCCCATCCACACAAGCGAGGTGGATGGAGGAATCCTCCCGGCTGTGCTATTGTATTTTGCAGAGGGGGGGGGGGGGCTCCTCCGCTGTCAGAATACACTGATTAGCACTGCAGCCAATTGTCGGCGGTCGTTGATTGAATGAAAACTTTCCAACATCTCCATTCAACAAAAATCGGATGTTAGATTGACTTCTGTCAAGATGGACCCACCATAGATATATTGAAAGTTGGTCAGCCTGTGCTGAACTGGCCAAATGTGGATCCATCTATGGCCAGGCTAAGCAAGGCCTTCATGTTTCAGCTCACATTCCTCCATCCAAAACTGAAGTGCCAATTCCGGATGGACTGACCCTTTTAAAACATGATGTATAGTTGTACAAACGAGATAATAAATGAAGCCAACAATGCAGTGGGATTTATGGATGTATTGTTTCTGAAAGCAACATAAACATTGTTCAGGAGATAGAAACATACACTGCTGAACACCAGGAACTGGAACAATCGGACAGAACGGGGTGTGCAATGAATGGAGACAGAATCAGCAGTGAGTGACCTGGCGATCTTCTTACTCCTCGATTACCACTGAAAGACAGGAAAAATCAAAGGAATGGTCAGATTTACATCAACTAAGCTTTCTCAGTCAAAGCAAGTACGCCCCATAGAAAATGATGACTTTATTTGAACAAATAAAATTGGCCTGGTGTTTATAGTTTCATGATCTAAATTCATGTGTCGTATGGAAAACAATAAGTACACCCCTACATTTCCCACCACTTCAAATCCATGAAATCAGAATCCGGTGTTTCATATTAGTTGCCAATAGTGGTGTATCGAAAATAAAAATTCTGGTGCTGAAACTGAAACCAAAAATTCAGGATGTACTTCGCCAAAAACCCCCAAAAAAACCTAAATGGACAGTTTTCAATATATATATATATTTTTTACATTGAATTAATGTGGCTGGCAATTTTACATTGACGTCACTAGGGGGCGTTTTTGCATTGAAGTCAATGTGGACTCGACTTTGCATGAAAACCTGTGAGACGTGATTTTGCATTGAAGTCACTAGGGTGTGTTTCTGCATGAATGTCTATGAGACGCGACTTTGCATGAAAGCCTATGAGACATGATTTTGCATTGAAGTCACTAGGGTGTGTTTCTGCATGAATGTCTATGAGACGCGACTTTGCATGAAGGTCTATGAGACGTAATTTTGCATTGAAGTCACTAGGGGGCGTTTCTGCATGAATGTCTATGAGATGCGACTTTGCATGAAAATCTATGCGACGCGATTTTGCATTGAAGTCACTAGGGGAGTTTTTGCATGAATGTCTATGAGACGCAACTTTGCATGAAAGTCTATGAGATGCGATTTTTGTATTGAAGTCACTAGGGGAATTATTGCATTGAAGTCGATGTGGAACCGACTTTGCATGAAAATCTATGAGACGTGATTGTGCATTGAGGTCACTAGGGGGGCGTTTTTGCATGAATGTCTATGAGACGCGACTTTGCATAAAAGCCTATGAGACATGATTTTGCATTGAAGTCACTAGGGGCATTTTTGCATGAATGTCTATGAGACGTGACTTTGCATGAAGGTCAATGAGATGTGATTTTTGCATTGAAGTCACTAGGGTGCGTTTCTGCACGAATGTCTATGAGACGCAACTTTGCATTAGAGTCTGTGATGCGATTTTGCATGAAGGTTTATGAGATGCGATTTTTGCATTAAAGTCAGTAGGGTGCATTTCTGCATGAATGTCTATGAGACGTGACTTTGAAGTCACTAGGGGCATTTTTGCATAAATGTCTATGAGAAGTGACTTTGCATGAAGGTCTATGAGATGCAATTTTTGCATTGAAGTCACTAGAGGCGTTTTTGCATGAATGTCTATGAGATGTGACTTTGCATGAAAGTCTATGAGACATGATTTTCCATTGAAGTCACTAGAGGGCATTTTTGCATGAATGTCTATGATACTCAACCTTTTTTCTTATTGGCAAAATGCCAATGATATAATTTATGGCAGATATGTTTCGGCTGCCGATATATCGGTGTATCCCTAGTTGCCAATAAATAGACTCTCCTTAAAGGGTATTATGGCCAAATACTTTTCTTAAGGGTCACAAGAATGTGCTTACTTTTGCTCTCCTGTGACTCAGGAGACCCAGGTGACTCCTGTGAGTCAGCTAATAGTGGGCTATTGCACGCTGCCAGCTGGCGCCAAAGAGCTGCTACAGGATCCGGAAGGGTCCCGGCAATATTGTTGGGATCCACTCAGCTGCCAGATTGACAGTTGGCTTCGGTCATCAGCACATGGCTGAGATCCGAAGCCAATTGCTCACACTGCCTATCCCAGCATTCCACTGAGAGCTGATAGGGCAGAGTGAAGAATGGTGACTGACAGTCACTGCTCTCTGCTCTGAGAAGATTGTGAACTGAGCGATCAGTGGTCATGTGATCACTCAGTTCACTGGCTTAGAGCTGGCGGGGGACAGCTACAACATCCCAAAAATGTTATTATAACCTCTATCTACACTAATGGATGTATGATAGTGACGTGGTTTAGGTATAGCAACCAGGGTTGAGACAAGGGGTGGGCAGGAGGTGTGGCTGCCCTAGGCACTGTGGTATCATGTGAGTTGGGGGAGCACCATGAGGGGAGGTGTGCTAGGAGTGGTGATATGGGGGGAATTTCTGTTGGGAGAAGGGGGAACAGGATTTGTGCTCTAGGAGGGAGGTTTGTGCTAGAAAAGGTGATATGGTAGAGGGGGGTGAGGGGTTTGTGCTAGGAGGTGACATTTTTTAGGGGGAGGAGATTTGTGCTAGGATGGGGAATTGTGGGAGGGGAATTTGGAGTGGGGGGAGAGGATTGTGCTGATAGAGGATATTTGAGAAGTGGAGAATTTGTTCTAGGAGGGGGACATTTTTTTTGGGGGGGGGTGCATATAGGGAGAGAGAAGATTTGAGCTGAAGAGATGGGGGGTGGGGGCAAAGATTTGTAATAGGAAGGAGGCCCTCTCAGTAGGGGGGCAGATTTGTGCTGGGAGGAGGTAAAATTTATACTTAGGGGGTGCGCATGCAGATTTGTGCTCAATTTGTTTTTTTTAGGGGGGGGATATTTGCTGACACATAATGCTCATACATCTTGGGCGGGGGGGACACAATTTTATATGTTTGCCTGGGCTCTAGATGACCTTGTCCCAGCACTGATAGTGACCCTTCACTCTGTGACTACATTACCATTTGTGATGTCTGGGTAGAAGCACCATGCGGCATCGGGATCACTGGAGTCGAAGCAACAGCCCTTCTTGTAACACTGGTCCATGTCAATGCCGGAGTAGCCGCAGTTCACTCTCTGTTTGGGCAGGACAGCGCACTCGACGGTCTCTGTTACAGAAAATATACATTGTAAAGGGCTATAACTTGTATACAAGAACTACATTAAACACTGTTTGAGCACCCAATTCCATCTATTATGATAATATAAAATTGGATTGAATGGGGACCTGCACTTTGCACTTAGTCATTGTACTTTGACTTTTTATATTTTTAAATTTTTTTAGCACAATTAGAACTTCTACTTTGTTTTCTGTCTGGAGCCCCTTTGGGAAGATTACTTCTCGCTTCCTATGCCTGTGACAACCAGTCAGACACTGATACACAGGGTGTCATAGAAACAGGAAGTAAAATAGGGTCTGGCAGACAGTACTTTCAAAGAGAGAGAGAAAGAACAGGAATGAAAGTTGCCATATTTCTCTTAGGAAAGATTTACTTTAACCACTGTTTACCCCCTTCCTGACCAGGCCATTTTTTTGCTATTTAGCACTGCGCTACTTCAACTGGTATTTGCGTGATCATGCAACACTGTACCCAAATTACATTTATATCATTTTTTTCACAGAAGTAGAGCTTTGTTTTGGTGGTATTTGATCACCATTGGGGTTTTTTTTTCTTTTTCTTTTATATAAACGAAAAAAAAATGAAAATTTGAAAAAAAAATAAACATTTTTTTATTTTCTGTTATAAAACATATCCAATAATAAAAATGTAGAAAACAGATGTCTTCTTAAAGTGGAGTTCTGCTCACCCTGTCAAAAAAATAAGTCAGCAGCTACAAAAACTGTAGCTGCTGACTTTTAAAAAACAGCCACTTACCTGTCCCTCGGTCCCTCAATCCTGTGGTGTGTCCCCCGCAGTCCGTTTCACCTGCCGTCCTGTACTCCAGGCGGTCGGCATCTTCAGTGTGGGCACCCGGCTGTGACAGCTTGCGGCTTCACAGACAGGTACCCACTGCGCTTCACGAATGGTCCTGTAATCGTCTGGGACCTGTCACGTGTCCCAAAAGACTACAGGGAGGGAGGGGGGAGGCTACCTTCTGCTTCCGATTGTCCGATATCAGCTCATCCTCGAGCTGACAGGGATGTGACAGACAGCACAGCTACTGCAGCAGTGCTGTCTGTCACTGTTTGTCGTCGATCGCCGGGAGATAGCTGGTAAGGAGCGGCTGTGACCCGGCGACTGACATCTGCGGCGGTGATCCGCGGGACAGATAGGGCGGCAGCGCGCCTCGCGCGCGCCCCCTATTTGTTTACAAAACACACGTTTTAAAACGTGGTTTTGCCTGCAAGTGCCGCCCTGCCACCGTATATGTACAGTGGCTGGGCGGCATGTAGTTAAAGTTCCCCTTTTGGGTGGAGCGCAGCTTTAAATTCAGACCCAAATGTAGTCTGCTACATGTCTCTGTTAAAAAATCCCAATAAGTATATATGGATTGGTTTCTGTGAAGCAAACTATGGGATGCGTCTACAAACTATGGGATATATACTGGAATTTTTATTTATTTATTTTTTATACTAGCAATGGTGGTGATTGGCGCTTACAGTGGGACTGTGATAGTGTGGCAGGCAATCTGACAGTAACTGACACTGGGTGTGAGGTAGACAAACTGACTGACACTGACATCTCCAGTAACACTAATACAGTGATCATTGATAATACTATACACTGTACTAATGACACTGGCTGGGAAGGGGTTAACATTTGGGGGTAATAAAGGGGTTAAGTGTGTGCCTAACAAGTGTTAATGTGTGCTGCTTTTTACTGAAAATTTATTTTTGCTCTGTACAGATCGTTCCCTCTGTACAGAGCCCTGTATTGTTTGTCAACAGCTCTGGGCTGTGATTGGACACAGCTGATCAGCATGTCCCAGCCATGAATCATTGGCCGGGACCTGCTGACAAAATCCCTGAACCGGAAAGAAGCCAGTGACGTACAGGTACATTGTTGTGCCTGCATGAGCCACCCATCCATAGTACAATGCAGGTGGGCAGTCTGTAAGCGGCAGGGGCGGACTGACAACTCATGGGGCCTCCGGGCAATAGGGGATCATGGGGCCCCTGTGTCCTTGCCCAAACTCAAAAAAGCCTATGAAAAAGATACCAGGGGCATCTCATGGAGTCCCCTACTGACCCCGGGCCCTCGGGCGGTGCCCGAGTTTCCAAATGGTCAGTCCGCCCCTGGTAAGCGGTTAAAGGGTGATATGACCCAACAGTGATATTTTGTTATAGATGACATGATCCAAGTCAACTCCTGGCTTCATGTAGGTCTAGGATTCCCCAACCCAGTTCCTGTCCACTTGGGAGACTTGGATGTTCTTCACCATCTTGTGTGTTTCAGCTTCACATTCTCCATGATAGCAGTTGGTTGCCCATTTTCACTGATTTAAAGCACTTGTGCAAGGTGAAGGATATCCTGCAAACATGATCTGTTGGGGATACCTGAGGACTAAGGTTGGGAACCACTGCTCCATAATCAATAAGAATCTAGCAGGGATGGTGGAAGCTCCTCATAATGGGCACGGCAGATGTGCAAACCCAGGATTTCAGCCCAGAGATAGCGTCAGCAGAGTTCCCCTCAATGAAGGACACTCTCAGGGGGTTTGACTCTCTAGCACCTACCAAACACTACAACATCTATTTTTGAGAGAATTATTAATTTTTGTATTTATTTTTGCAACAAACTGATACAATATGCAGCAGAACAACCAACCTTTCTTAACCTGCGGTTTGAAGCACCAGGGTACATCAGCTACACTGCTGTCGAAGCAACATTCGTTTTCCCTGCATTCATCAGGGCTGACACCAGGTGGTCCGCAGTTGGCCCTCTTATCTGGATTTACAGCATTGCAGTCACGTTCCACTAAAGTGAATAGAAAAAGCGTTACTGACTTCACAGTTACCTACTAGAATCATTCATTTCTGATGGACCCGCTTAAGCTGGATCTAAGCTTTGAAATACAGTAGAGAGTCACTCACTTGTCCAAATTGGCAAAAGTATGTGTGCATGTATATATACAGTATAGTGTGTGTGTATAATATATATATATATATATATATACAGGTGAAACTAAAAAAATTAGAATATCGTGCAAAAGTTCATTTATTTCAGTAATGCAGCTTAAAAGGTGAAACTAATATATGAGATAGACTCATTATATGCAAAGCAAGATAGTTCAAGCCGTGATTTGTCATAATTGTGATGATTATGGCTTACAGCTCATGAAAACCCCAAATCCACAATCTCAGAAAATGAGAATATTGTGAAAAGGTGCAATATTCTCGGCTCAAAGTGTCCCACTCTAATCAGCCAATTAAGCCATGACACCTGCAAAGGGTTCCTGAGCCTTTAAATGGTCTCTCAGTCTAGTTCAGTAGGAATCACAATCATGGAAAGACTGCTAACCTGACAGTTGTGCAGAAAGCCATCATTGACACCCTCCATAAAGAGGGAAAGCCTCACAAGGTAATTGCAAAAGAAGTTGGATGTTCCCAAAGTGCTGTATCAAAGCACGTTAATAGAAAGTTATGTGGAAGTGGAAAGTGTGGAAGAAAAAGGTGCACAAGTAGCAGGGATGACCGAAGGATTGTCAGGAAAAGGCCATTCAAAAGTGTTGGGGACTTTCATAGGGAGTGGACTGAGGCTGGAGTCAGTGCATCAAGAACCACCACAAACAGACGGATCCTGGACATGGGCTTCAAATGTCGTATTCCTCTTGTGAAGCCAATCCTGAACAACAAACAAGGTCAGAAGCGTCTTACCTGAGCTAAAGAAAAACAGACCTGGTCTGTTGCTCAGTGGTCCAAACTCCTCTTTTCTGATGAGAGCAACTTTTGCATCTCATTTGGAAACCAAGGACCCAGAGTATGGAGGAAGAATGAAGAGGCACACACTGCAAGATGCTTGAAGTCCAGTGTGAAGTTTCCATAGTCTATGTTGATTTGGGGAGCCATGTCATCTGCTGGTGTTGGTCCACAGTGCTTCATTAAGTCCAGGGCAACGCAGCCGTCTACCAGGAGATTTTGGAGCACTTCATGCTTCCTTCCGTAGACAAGTTTTATGGGGATGCTGATTTCATTTTCCAGCAGGACTTGGCACCTGTCCACACTGCCAAAAGCACCAAAACCTGGTTCAATGACCGTGGGATTACTGTGCTTGATTGGCCAGCAAACTCGCCTGACCTGAACCCCATAGAGAATTTATGGGGCATTGCCAAGAGAAAGATGAGAGACATGAGACCGAACAATGCAGAAGAGCTGAAGGCCGCTATTGAAGCATCCTGGTCTTCCATAACACCTCAGCTGTGCCACAGGCTGATAGCTTCCATGCCACGCCGCATTGAGGCAGTTATTGCTGCAAAAGGGGCCCAAACCAAGTACTGAGTACATATGCATGCTTCTACTTTTCAGAGGTCCGATATTGTTCTATGTACATTTCTTGTTTTATTGATTGCATGTAATATTCTCATTTTCTGAGATTGTGGATTTGAGGTTTTCATGAGCTGTAAGCCATAATCATCACAATGATGACAAATCACGGCTTGAACTATCTTGCTTTGCATGTAATGAGTCTATCTCATATATTAGTTTCACCTTTTAAGTTGCATTACTGAAATAAATGAACTTTTGCATGATATTCTAATTTTTCAAGTTTCACCTGTATGTGTGTATATATATATATATATATATATATATATATATATAAACTGGTCAAAGAAATTAAAGGAACACTTTTTAGTATAGCATCAAGTCAATGAAACTCCCGGAACATTGATCTGGTCAGGTAAGTAGCAGAGGGGGTTGTTAATCAGTTTCAGCTGCTTTGGTGGTAATTAAATTAACAACAGTTTTACAGGTGGAGGCCACTGACTTTTTTTTCCTACTTATCTTTTCTGACTGTGTTTCACTAGTTTTGCATTTGGCTAGGGTCAGTGTCACTACTGGTAGCATGAGGCGATACCTGGACCCTACAGAGGCTGCACAGGCAGCCCAACTCCTCCAGGATGGCATATCAATATGTGCCATTGCCAGAATGTTTTCTGTGTCTCCCAGCATAGTCTTAAGAGCATGGAGGAGATTCCAGGAGACAGGCAGTTACTCTAGGAGAACTGGACAGGGTCATAGAAAGTCCTTAACCCATCAGCAGGACTTGTATCTCCTCCTTCGTGCAAGGAGGAACAGGATGAGCCCTGCCAGAGCCCTACAAAATGACCTCCAGCAGGCGCACTGGTGTAAATGTCTCTGTCCAAACAATTAGGAAACAGACTTCATGAAGGTGGCCTGAGGGCCCAACATCCTCTTGTGGGCCCTGTGCTCAATGCCCGGCACCATAGAGCTTGATTGACATTTTCCATTGTACACCAGAATTGGAAGGTCCACCACTGGTGCCCTGTGCTTTTCACAGAAGAGAGCAGGTTTACCCAGAGCACATGTGACAGACGTGAAAGTATCTGGAGAAGCCGTGGAGAACGTTATGCTGCTTGTAACATTGTTCAGCATGACCATTTTGGTGGTGGGTCAGTGATGGTCTGGGGAGGCATATCCATGGAGGGACGCCCAGACCTCTACAGGCTAGACAATAGAACCCTGAATGCCATTAGGTATTGGGATGAAATCCTTGGATCCATTGTCAGACCCTACGCTGGTGCAGTGGGTCCTGGGTTCCTCCTGGTGCACGACAATGCCTGGCCTCATGTGGCGAGTGTATGCAAGCAGATCCCGGAGGATGGAGGAATTGATACCATTGAATGGCCCCCACACTCGCCTGACCTAAATCCAATAGAACACCTCTGGGATATCATGTTTTGATCCATCTAACGCTGCCAGGTTGCACCTCAGACTGTCCAGGAGCTCAGTGATGCCCTGGTCCAGATATGGGAGGGAATACCCCGACACCATCCATCGTCTCATTAGGAGAATACCCCAACATTGTCAGGCATGCATATAAGCACGTGGGGGCATACATAGTACTGAGGAACATTTTGAGTTGCTGCAGTGAAATTGCAGCAAAATGGACTAGCCTGCTGCATTTTTTCACTTTGATTTTTGGTGTGTCTTTGAATTCAATCCTCTGTAGTTTGATAATTTTCATTTCCATCAAATGATGGGACATCCTTGCGTTCCTAACACATTACCCAGTCCATATCAGTATAGATATCCAGCATGAGATTTCCCCATTGAGATCTGATGTATTTTCAAAGTGTTCCTTTAGTTTTTTGAGCAGTGTATATATATATATATTTCTTTTTTTTTCTCTACTAAATCATTGCTGCATCTTAAACATGAATTAATCCGTTCTTTCCCCACAAAGACAACACTTGGAAGGTGGTCACCTGTTTTTCTATGCCCATGTATCCATTATGTATTAGCTCTTACTAGGGGGGCAAGAGCTCATATAAGTGTGCTAAGCAGTTGGCTAGTAGGAGGTTGTTTTGCCCTAAGCTCTCATGCAAACTAGGCATCAAAAAAGCAAAACAATAACACATAAACCAATACAGATACAGATACATCCTGCTGACTTGAATTAGCCAAATAAAGAAATGTCCAAGGATATCAAGGAGGGGCGGCAAAAAGCCAAATCAAGTAATAGCAGCAGTAATCCAACATATTACCAGAAAGAAAAAAAAAAGAGAAAAGAAAAAAGGTTAGAAGAAAGGAAAAAGATCATAAAACGACAACAAGAAAAAAAAAAAAGTAATCAGAAAGAAAACATGGAAGAAAGGGAAACTAGAAGAATCACGGATCCAGGGCTAGCACAGGCAGCGTCTATAAGAGGCCATAACTAGTTGGAGGCAGGGATGGCAAGGAATAACGTATCCAAGGTTCCCAAACCTTAAGGAATCTCGGATGAGAATCAGGAAGAATGCTAGACATCTGTTCATTGATCAACATAGCATTCAGCTGGGTCTTCACCCCCTGGAAGACAACCAAAAGGGTTCTCCAAGCTTGAGCTATAGCACGTTCAGCAGAAATAAATAGGTAGGATGCCAATTTCTGCAGAGACCTAGACAGACCCAAAATTGGGCAATGCAGAAGGGCCACCCTTGCATCCCTACGGACCGTAATATGAAAAAGCCTACTGATTTCTAATGGAGGCCAATTCAAAACTAGGTCTCCTCCCCTGCCAGACAGAGCTGTACTGAGTGGTAGAGCTGTGTAAATCTTAGGACTGAAGGGACAGAAATACAAAACAGGTAAATTAGCTCCCATCTATATTTAACCTCTATATTTGGTTACATACCTGGAATTCAGCTTTACTATTCCTAAAGCAGAAATTAATGATTAATAATGCCTACAGCAAATGAGCCATGGGATAAAACACTTTGGGAAATTTTATGATTTAATATATTTCTAGTTCACAAAGTACCTATGAAGGTTATATTAAATAATTAATTTTCTCTTTGGAAAATGACCCTCAGGTGAGATTTTCCTGTAGGAGTCTGTCTCTGCCCAATCTCACAGGGTCATAAGGGTAGAGTAATGCAGGCCATAGATGGGTCAAAAATCGGCCGATTTTTTGGCCGAAAATAAAATCGGCCGATTTTCGGATCGTTGGTGGGCTAAATTTTCGGCCGTTTTTCGGTATTTTGACAGATTTTTTTTATTGGTAAAGTTGGAAAAAAATTGGCCGATTTTGCCGATCGGCCGATTTTCGCGGCAATGATGGCCAAATTGGCCGATATTTTACCAATAAAAAAATCTGTGCATGAGCAGTGACCTGCAAGAGCAAGACAAAAAGAAGAAGAAAAAAGAAGAAGAGGATGAAGAAGAAGAAGAAGAGGATGAAGAAGAGGATGAAGAAGAAGAGGAAGAAGGAGAAGGGGAAGAGAAGAAGAGGATGAAGAAGAAGAGGATGGAGAAGAAGAGGAAGAAGAAGAGGAAGAAGAGGATGAAGAAGAGGATGAAGAAGAAGAGGAAAAAGAAGAAGAGGATGATGATGAAGAAGAAGAGGATGAAGAAGAAGAGGATGAAGAAGAGGATGAAGAAGAAGAGGATGAAGAAGAAGAAGAAGAAGAGGATGAAGAAGAAGAGGAAGATGAAGAAGAGGATGAAGAAGAGGATGTAGAAGAGGAAGAAGAGGATGAAGAAGAAGAGGAAGAAGAATAAGAGGATGAAGAGGAAGAAGAGGATGAAGAGGAAGAAGAAGAGGATGAAAAAGAAGAAGAAGAGGATGAAGAAGAAGAAGAAGAAGAGGATGAAGAAGAAGAAGAGGATGAAGAAGAAGATGAAGAAGTGGATGAAGAAGAGAATGAAGAAGAGGAAGAAGAAGAGGATGAAGAAGAAGAAGAGGATGAAGAAGAAGAAGAAGAGGATGAAGAAGAAGAGGAAGATGAAGAAGAGGATGAAGAAGAAGAAGAAGAGGATGAAGAGGAAGAAGAAGAAGAGGATGAAGAGAAAGAAGAAGAGTATGAAAAAGAAGAAGAAGAAGAAGAAGAGGATGAAGAAGAAGAAGAAGAGGATGAAGAAGAGGATGAAGAAGAAGAAGAGGATGAAGAAGAAGAGGAATTCCAGTCCGGCAAAAAGTTTCCCTGCAGAGAGCTCCGCTATTTCTTTGACAGTTCCTTGACATTTATAGCGGTTGCAACAATGTATCTATTTGTTTCTGAATAAAACCATCTGTATCCTAAATGAATACAAATAGATACATTGTTGCAACCGCTATAAATGTCAAGGAACTGTCAAAGAAATAGCGGAGCTCTCTGCAGGGAAACTTTTTGCCGGCTGTAGACGGGATGAAAATCGGCCGATTTTTTTTACTGTTGATGGTAACGTCGGCCGCTTGAACGACCGATTTTTCATTTTTTAAAAGAAAAATCGGCCGATTTTCGACCCGTCTATGGCCTGCATTATCTGAAAAACAGTGTTGCGCTAGCTCATAAACGCAATATTCATATACATATAAACATATCAAAGATATACAATAAAACATCTTATAGTTGTGACAGTTCAACCAATTATTGTGCTTGATGAAATGTGTTTGATATAGAATGTGCTCCAAAAAAATTCCACTGTAAAATCTGTGCACCTCCACCTCTGTGCGTTTATGAGCTAGCGCAACACTGTTTTTCAGATTGGTTTATTTTGAATGTGGGATCACTTATATGTGTTATTGCAGCAGCTCAGTGGATATTTTGTTTGTTTGTTTGTTTGTCTTTTTTCTATAAGGATAGAGTTATGCCATTATTTTCTCCAGGACACACCAATGCCCACAGTGGTCCTCCTTCCTTTTTCCGCAGCTATAAGCATGCAAGTTCACCCAACGAGAACTTGCATGTCTGCAGAAAGATCTTTGGTTAGAAAGAACCATGGACAACTGGCTATCAGTCGAATACTATGTACTGTACCTGCTTGAATTTCTGGCTGGTAACACCACACCACTTCGGGAATGCTGTCATCAAAGCAGCAACCTTTGTCTGTGCAGTCCTTCTCTGAGATGGTGGGGTACCCACAGTTGACTCTAGCCTTTGGATCCGTTGGATTACACTTAGTGGCTGCATAAAACAATTTAAAGAATCAGTACAGGAATCAACAGTCTTCAACAATGAGGGCAATATACAGTATAACGTGGTCTACACAATCAGGTTCCTATGTAGAACCTATCAGATCTCTCTAATTTGCTGTTGTGTTATTATACTGAAGCAATCTAGTTCCCACAAAATGACTCATTTGTAGGGGCTATATTCCTTTAGGAACCAAATCCCACTGTCCCTCTCTTCTCAGATGTTCTTCATGTATAGACTAATATTAAAAAATGCTACCACCAGAAGTGTTGCACTACACATCTCACCTCTTTATAGTGAGGAACAAAATGGATGGAGGGTCTGGACAATTAAGTGGAGAAACAAGTCATAGAAGGGTTTAAATGTGAAGTTAGTGTGGAGGGGTGTAGGTCTTACCAGATTGCTGGTTGAAGGTCAGATGCCTCGATGTAGGTCTTACCAGATTGGTAGTTAAAGGTCAAATGCCAGCGTGTAGGTCTTACCAGATTGGTGGTTAAAGGTCAGATGGGAGGGTGTAAGTCTTACCAGACTGGTGGCTGAAGGTTAAATGGGAAGGTTGTAGGTCTTACCAGACTGATAGTTGAAGATCAGATGGGCAGGGTGTAGAGCTTACCAGATTGGTGGTTGAAAGTCGGATGGGCAGGGTGAAGCTGCAAGAGTTGTTCCTGTGAAGGCTGCTGGGTTTTTATTCTGAAAAATGTAGGCGGAGAGGAATTTTCCCCAGCCACCTACCCTTGATTTGAGGTTCGCTGGATGTCAAGGGTTGTCACAATAAAAAAAAAAATTGCCGCAGCAGTTTGGAGGGTCAGGGGGTCTTTGGGAAGTTAGTAAATAGTTGAATTGTTACAAAACTGTGGGTATGTCTGGAGTATAGTGCTTTCACTTGCTTGGTTATTTGTTGTCTTTAAGCAGAGTTTACACGTTGAGGTTTTTTTTTCGTTCAACCAGCGCTTTCAATGTAAAAAAACTCACCGAGTTATTGTATTCTGACAATGGGGACTCCTTCCTCCACCAAAATACACAGATCGGCATGGCAGCCATTGGCTGCAAGTGCTGATCAAATGCTAGTTTTCAAGCATTACCATTCAACAGAGACTGGCCATTAGACTGGCTTCTGTTGAACAGACAGCTGTACACATGTACTGAAAGTCAGCTGGTTCAGTAGGTATTTTCGGTACCAGTATACCCAGGTTCAGAAAACTACATGAAGAGGTGGATGGTAAATCAGTCACAAGGAGAGTTTCTGTGAAGGATGCTGGGTACCCATTCTGAAAAGTTTTGATGAAGAAGAAAGTTTCCCCCATCCACCTGCCATCAATTGAGGTTCATTAAAGGTCATGGGTTTGTAAAATGTCACAAAAATGGATTGTCACAACAGCTTGGTGGGTCAGGGGTTTATTGGGGAGTCATAATTGAATTGTTAAAAACTTAAGGACCATAACCCAGTCAATATACTATGTTCTGTATGAGGCTTTCATGTATGTACTGAATAAATAAAGTATTAAAAAAAAAAACTGGAGGCCCATCTGGGGTATTGTGCTTCTGCTTGCTTGGTTATTGATGGTTCTCCTGGGTGCTAGGCCCCCTGGTAAGAACATTTGAGTTTAGTAAAGTCTTTGAGCTGGTGAAGCTTGGCTGAGGACACGGATGATTCTAGTTATAACTGGTGTCTTTAAAGACACCCCAATGGTTGCATTGCCAAAATTGCTTATTGTTTGTTCTTTTAACATTATTTACTTAGTTGTTTTGGCTGGCAAATAAAAAGTCTTCTGTGGCCATTTAAACCAATGTCCCACCGTTCTTGGTAATGAGAAGGATCTTGCTTGATGATTCCTTTAGTCATGAATGCATTATTTTAAATAGCTGATATAAAGGAAAAACAGTGGTGGAAGAAAATCACCTGTGGGTTTAACCAATAATTTGCTGCAGATTCATTCATGGCCTGCATAAGTGGGGGTGTAGCAGTGGTGTCTCCTTTGCCTACATTCTTTGTTCCAAAAGGTGTCACTCCTCTCCTTCTCAGAAAGGTATGTGGTAAGGCCCATAGAAGACCTTTTCTGGCAATTATCACAAGGATTTGTGTCAGTCTATGGCTGCCATGGTGGGCTGCTCAACCAGAATATACCTCATTATGCCAAAACAACAACAATCACAGTAGGCTATGCACATTCTATGCCTGAAATCACTCCTAGCAGGAAACTGTCCAGTGCTCTGCCAGACCTCCATAAGCTTTAGTCATATGCTTCAATGTGGCTGTTCACGTGCATTTTGCATAGGGTTTCGCTACTGCCTGCTTTAGTGCTTCACATAACAATGCACATTAAATGCATTTGTGCAATGGGGATACGTTCATTCTGAATTGCACACCAGCACACAGACATGAATCTGTGCAAACCTTGCTGGAGTGAAATGATGGCTTCCACAAACTAAGGGGATGATTTACTAAAACTGGAGAGTGCAAAATCTGGTGCAGCTATGCATGGTAGCCAATCAACTTCCAATTTCATCTTGTTCAATTAAGCTTTGGCAATAAAACCCATAAGCTGATTGGTTTCTATGCAGAGCCGCACCATATTTTGCACTCTCCAGTTTTAGTAAATCCACCTCTTAGTTTCTGTTAGGGTTTACATCTACACTATATTGCCAAAAGCATTGGGCCAGCCCTCCAAATCACTGGATTCAGGTCTTTCAATAACCTCCATGGCCACAGATGTATACAATCAAGCACCTAGGCATGCAGACAGCAAACATTTGTGAAAGAATGGGTCACTCTCAGGAGTTCAGTGAATTTAAGCGTGGTACCGTGATAGGATGCCACTTGTGCAATAAGTCTATCCGTAATATTTCCTTTTCTGCTAAATATTCCACGGACAACTGTTAGTGGTATTATAACAAAGTGGAAGCAACTGGGAACAACAGCAACTCAGCCACATAAAATGACAGATTGGGGTCAGTGCATGTTGAAGCACACAGTGCGCAGAAGTGGCCAACTGTCTGCAGAGTCAACTTGATGTGGCCTTCACATTAGCACAACAACAGTGCGTAGAGAGCTTCATGAAATGGGTTTCCATGGCCGAGCAGCTGCATCCAAGCCTAACATCACCAAGTGCGATGCAAAGCGTCGAATGCAGTGGCGTAAAGCACGCCACCACTGGACTCCAGAGCAATGGAAACGTTGTCTCTGGAGTGACGAATCATGCTTTTCTGTCTGGCAATCCAATGGACATGTCTGGGTTTAGCGGTTGCCAGGAGAACGGTTCTTGCCTGAGTGCATTGTGCCAAGTGTAAAGTTTGGTGGAGGGGGAATGTGTTATAGAGTTATAGGTATGGGGTTGTTTTTCAGGGGTTGGGCTTGGCCTCTTAGTTCCAGTGAAGGGAATTCTTAAGATGTCAGCATACCAAGACATTTTGGACAATTTCATGCTCCCAACTTTGTGGGAACAGTTTGGGGATGGTCCCTTCTTGTTCCAACATGACTGCGCACCAGTGCACAAAGCAAGGTTAATAAAGACATGGATGAACGAGTTTGGGGTGGAGGAACTTGACTGGCCTGCACAGAATCCTGACCTCAACCCCATAGAGCACCTTTGGGAAGAATTAAAGGCAGGAGGCCCAATACTTTTGGCAACATGCTAATGTGGACTATGGCTTACCTCTAACAGACAGACAGGGGCTAAAACACAAAGGGGCTCAGTAATAGGAAGAAAACAAGTCAGCATGTTACTCACCTTCGAATTTCCATGGATTGTAACACCAGATACTGTCCATCACTGAACTGTCATAGCAACAACCCTTCTTCATACACTCCTCCTCAGTGATCATGGCATCGCCACAGTTGTCTCTTGACTTGGGTTGAACTCCGCACCTATCTGTTTAAAAGTGAAGCAGAGGCAGAAGTGAGCCAGAAGTGTTTAGATTGCTAAATGCTTTCTAGAATGTATGTCTAACTCTAGTTTTGGATAAGGTGGTCATCTATTATTAATATTATTATTATACAGGATTTATATAGCGCCAACAGTTTGCTCAGCACTTTACAATATAAAGGGAGACAATGCAGTAACGATACCCACGAAACACATTGGAGTTAAAAAAAATCTTATTCTAGACATTTTAGGTAGAGTAGGGCTTGTATTTTCCACAACTTGAACCCTGCCCCCTTCCACTCTGCAGCCGACCAACTTTACAACAATATCCTTCCCCTGTCCTGCCCTGACCTGGCCACTGCTGCTTATAACAACTCACTGTCAGCCGCTCTAGACTCGTTAGCGCCTCTAACCACGCAAAGCATTAGACCCCGACCGCTTCAACCCTGGCAGACTGACCATGCCAAAAATCTCAAATGATGCAGTCATGCGCTGGAGTGACTATGGCGCAAAACCAGATCCCAACAAGTGTTCACCCAATACAAATCTGTCTTCCTCACCTACACTTCCTCCCTCCACGCTGCCAAGCAAGCCTACTTTGTGACCCTCATTAATGCCCTCTCCTCCAGCCCTCGTCGGCTCTTCTCTACTTTTAACTCCCTACTCTTTCCGCCCCCACCTCCACCTCCACCCAGTACTTCACTCACCGCCCATGAGATTGCCAACCACTTCAAAAACAAGATCGACACAATTCATAGGGACATTGCCACTGCTCAGACTTCCACCCCACCTAGCATCCCTCACACGAAAACCCCCTCAACACCCCTCTCCTCTGACCTCGCCACTGTCCAGGCCTCCACCCCACCTAACATTCCTCACACTAAAACCCCCTCAACACTCCACTCCTTTGACCCTGCTACCACTGAAGAGGTCACTAAGGTCTTCTTTGAAGCCCGCCTCACCACCTGCCCCCTTGACCCTGTCCCTACACAACTCCTACGATCACCCTCCTCCTCCATCCTACGCTCCCTCACTCACATCTTTAATCTCTCCCTCTCTACTGGCGCATTCTCTTCCCTCTGAAGCACCGAAACGGCCTTACTCAAACTCACCAACGACGTACTAACCACCAAAGTTAATGGCCACTATTCAGTGCTCCTACTCCTCGACCTCTCCGCGGCTTTCGACACGGTTGACCACCCCCTCCTCCTCAACAAACTACACTCCCTTGGCCTCAGAGACTCCGCTCTCTCCTGGCTCTACTCCTATCTATCACAGCGCTCTTTCAGTGTTACCTATAATGCTGCCACCTCCCCCTCACTCCCTCTCTCTGTTGGGGTCCCTTAAGGTTCTGTCCTCGGGCCCCTTCTCTTCTCCATCTACACTTCCTCCCTTGGCCAACTGATACACTCTCACGGCTTCAACTACCATCTCTATGCCGATGACACTCAAATCTATCTCTCTACCCCTCATCTCACCCCTTCAGTCTCCACCCGAATCACTAGCCTACTGAACGACATATCGGATTGGATGTCACTCCACTTCCTCAAATTAAACCTTTCCAATATTGAGCTCCTAGTTTTCCCCCCAGCCCACGCCCCCCCCCCCGACTTCTCCATCACGACCAACTGTGCCACCATCAGTCCCACCCCCCATGCCAGAGTACTAGGTGTCAACCTAGACTCCAATCAGTCTTTCCAGCCCCAGGTCCAATCACTGACAAACTCATGTAGACTCCACCTCCACAACATCTCCAAAATATGTCCGTTCCTAACCCCGGAAACCACTAAGCAACTCATTCACTCCCTTATCATATCACGACTTGACTACTGTAACTCCCTCCTCACCGGCTTACCACACCACAGGCTATCCCCACTTCAGTCTATCCTGAATACTGCGGCCAGACTCATCCACCTTACTAACCGCTCCGTATCCGCCACCCCTCTCTGCCAATCCCTCCACTGGCTTCCGATTGCCCAACGGATCAAATTCAAATTACTAACATTGACGTACAAAGTTGTTCATAACACTGCCCCAAACTACATCACCGACCTGATATCCTTATACCACCCAAAACGTACTCTCCGTTCCTCACAAGACCTCCTACTCTCTAGTTCCCTGGTCTCCTCCTCCCATGCCCATCTTCAGGACTTCTCCAGTGCTTCCCCCATCCTCTGGAACTCCCTACCCCATTCCATCAGACTATCACCTACTCTCCTCTCCTTTAGGCTCTCCCTGAAAACCCATCTCTTCAGGGAAGCCTACCCCGCCCTCAAATAATTGCCGATCTCCTCCACTCTTCCTACCACTCCATCCCCACAGCTATTTCCTCCTGTACCACTATCCCCTCCCTCCTAGATTGTAAGCTTCAAAGAGCAGGGTCCTCTAACCCCTCGTGTATTGCATTGTATTGTTACTGTACTGTCTCTGGTACTGTCTCCCATGTAATGTACAGCGCTGAGCAAACTATTGGCGCTATATAAATACTGTATAATATTAATAATATTCTCTACCTTGGCTTGACACAGGGCACTTCACAGTCTAAGGGCATTGTTAATATGCAAATTAGCCTTCTTTTCATTTACATGCCCAGGATAACTTAAAGTCTGTATCAATTCTGATTTAAAGGGTAAATCTTTTGTGGGAAAAAAATGGCAAATAAGAAAAAAATAATATGGTGTATACAATTGCGACCCAAGTCATATTTTGATTGCATGTTTTTAAAAATGACCTTTCCTTTTCAATCTGCAGTGCTATTATTTTCTGTAAAATGCAATATGGCAACCTGGAGGCATTCTATACACAGATGGTGTACAAATAGCCCCCCAAAAATGCCATTTCCTGTTTGTGTGATTGGCTCACTAATTTTCCCAGAAGTCTTCACTAAGATACAAGTCAGATTTTGGGCATCCCCTGCAAAAAACGTAAATTTTGGTGAGATATTCCCAAAGGGAAATCATGTCTAAAGGGATGCTGACCCTGCCACTTTCCTCAGCAGCTGATTGATAATTATAACGTCTCCCCCCTTAGAATCACTTTCAACACTGACACAAACAAACAAACAAATAAAAACAGTTATTTCTTCAAAAAAAAAGGTAGGAATCTGCAACAAAATGTGTTAAGATCCCTGCAATGCACATAGATCACCCAGAGGGGAATGTTTTTTCTCTCAACAAAAGTGGAGTTACTCCTTAAGTGTTATTAAACCCACAGCAGTAAAATCAATCTGTATATGCAGTAAAGCATGCTTGTTATTACTTGTGGAACTTAAAGGGTTAATCTTCTGCATTGTGTATAAAGGCTGTTTGATCCTGACTTCTCTGATCCTCCCCTTCTCTACTGTACCCAATCCATCTGCAGATAGAACAGAGCCTTGGGGGCAAGCTGCACATGCTCAGTTTGATGTGTATTTGTGTATTGCTAGAGAGGTTTTTTTTTTTCTTCGGAGAGTGCATGTGATCAGCACAGGGTCAATCAACGCTGTCCAGACAGGGGGTCAGGGGTCATGCAGTGTTCTGTATGTCCAACACTTTAAGGCTAGGTTTGTGTTTGATCTGCTTCTGCAGTGCATTTTGCGTTTCTGCACATGCTTTTTTTGGCGCTTTTTTGATGTGTTTTGCAGGGGGGTTTTTTTGCCAACTTGTTGCTGGACAGATTAAAAATGTGGAATGCAAAGTACATCAAAAGCACGCCAAAAATGCTTCAAAAATGCATGCAAACGTAGCACTTGCGTTTTATATGCGGTTCCATTTAAGTCTATTGGACTACAAATGTAAACTGCTGCTGGAAAAGAAGTCCCTGACCCTTTCCAAAAAACATGCACACAAAAACTGCATAGATGTCCCACCTATAGGTGTCCCATAGGAAATCATGATAAATGGCATGCACTGCGTTCCTGCAAAACGCAAAATGCATTAAAAAACGCACAGGTGTGAACCTGGCCTAAGTGATGAGAGGTGTGCCGTGTCTGGGCACACCCACACCATGATGTCATCATGACTGACATGGAAAGCTTCTATTGGCTCCTAACAGCTCATAGCATGAATGTGAATGAATGTGAGCTATGAGACTGTAGAGTGATGAGGTCACACCTTTTTCTTTTGTTAAAATTCTTTCACAGGGATATGACAGTTGAGGAAGCCGAAGGACAGGAAAGGTTTATGGTCAGGCTATGCGGTCTGTTTCGGTGTAAATAATGATGTGTAAGTACAGCTCTGTGTTTGCTCAAGGCATGCCTGCAATCTGTTAATGTTGATTCTCCCACTATATCACATGGCAGTCGGCTCTCAGCCTCTCTTACTCTTCCAATAAATACTTTCTAATATAATTTGGACCTGACATGTCGCAAGGACATTCTGTTGTCGCAGAACTTACCGGGATTATTCTTCACCCTGCAAACCTATTTAACCGCTTTCCCGCTGCCCTAAAGCAGATATACTGCTACAGGGCAGTGGGGGTGCGCAAAATCACGTATGTATATACGTGATTATGCATTTCCGGGTAGGGAGGCATGCGCAAGCCCTACCTGTGCTGCTATTCGCGGCCTCGGCTATCAATCGCTGGGTCCTGGCCGGTGATTACTCGCCGACACCCGGTGATCACCGAGCATTACCGACGGAGGCAGAGAACTGTATGTAAACAATACAGATCTCTCCCCTGTGAGCTCTTGCACACTGCTTTGTATGGCTCTGCATAGCATCTCTGACGGAGGAGAGACCTGTGTATGAACAACACAGATCTCTTCCCTGTCAGCTCCTGCATGCTGCTTTGTATGGCTCTGTATAGCAGAGCCATACAAAGCAGTGTGCTTACAGTGAAGCACACACAGCCCCCATAGTGAAACACCACACAGTTAACCCTTTGATCGCCCCAGATGTTAACCCCTTCCTGCCCAGTGCCATTAGTACAGTGTCAGTGCTTTTTATTAGCACGGATCACTGTATTGGTGTCGCTGACAAGTCAGTTCACCCCAGTATCAGAATGCCTGCCACAGTCCTGCAGTCCTGCTAAAAGTTGTTGTGATCGGCGCCATTACTAGAAAAAAAAAATCCAGTATATATACACCGCCATTTGTAAACGCTATAACTTTCACGTAAACTAGTTATATAATACACCTATTGGGGTTTTTTTTTTAGCAAAGACAGGGAACAGAATACATTTTAGCCTAAATTTATGAAGAATTTAGATTTTTTTTACTGGGCATGTTTAATAGCAAAAAGTCAAAAATAATGTTATTTTCTCAAAATTGTTGGTCATTTTGTTCATAGCGCAAAAAAATTAAAACGCACAGGCAATCAAATCTCACCGAAAACAATTTGTGGAGAAAAAAAGGACAGAAATGTCATTAGGGTGCAGAGTTGCATGACCGCACAAATGTCAGTTAAAGTAATTGCAAAAAATGTCCTGTGCAGGAAGAGGGGTAAATCTTCTGGAGGGCGAGTGGTTAAAGGCTACGTGTGCATGGACACCTGGGATAACATGCTGGGGAGTTTACTGGCTGTAGGAAAAAACACCAAAAAGCCAAAAACAGCCGCTGTAAAAACGTCCCGTGTGTATGAGGACTTATGGGCATTGGCTGTTGTGCAACAATACACAACAACAGGATTGCCATCAATTTCTATTGAGCCCATATACATGGAAAACAAAAGTACAGGGGCTTTTTGGTGCAACAATGTGAATTTTTAGCCTCACAGGCTTTAGTGAGAGTGCATGAAAAACACATCACAAAAGTATTAAAAATAAATATAAAAAACACAAAATCCATGAAAATGCAGAACAGGTGTGAAATAAAATCGATCGATCTGTCTATCTACCTATCTACCTATCTGTCTATATATCTATCTATCTGTATGTATTCTATCTATCTATCTATCTATCTATCTGTATTCTATCTATCTATCTATATGTATTCTATCTATCTATCTATCTATCTATCTATCTATATGTATTCTGTATATCTATCTATCTATCTATCTATCTATCTATCTATCTATCTATCTATCCATCTATCTATATGTAATCTATCTATCTATCTATCTATCTATCTATATGTATTCTATCTATCTATCTATCTATCTATCTATCTATCTATCTATCTATCTATATGTATTCTATCTATCTATATGTATTCTATCTATCTATCTATCTATCTATCTATCTATCTATCTATCTATATGTATTCTATCTATCTATCTATCTATCTATCTATCTATCTATCTATCTATATGTATTCTATCTATCTATCTATCTATCTATCTATCTATCTATCTATATGTATTCTATCTATCTATATGTATTCTATCTATCTATCTATCTATCTATCTATCTATCTATCTATCTATCTATCTATCTATATGTATTCTATCTATCTATCTATATGTATTCTATCTATCTATCTATCTATCTATCTATCTATATGTATTCTATCTATCTATCTATCTATCTATCTATCTATCTATCTATCTATATGTAATCTATCTATCTATCTATCTATCTATCTATCTATATGTATTCTATCTATCTATATGTATTCTATCTATCTATCTATCTATCTATCTATCTATCTATCTATCTATCTATCTATCTATCTATCTATCCATCATGTTTGTTGTTGTCTGTAGCATTGACGGTATCTCTCTCTACCACCATTTGACCATAGTACCCTATATCTGTATAAATAGATTTGAGTACACGGTTTAAAATGTAGTTTTATAATATAACCTTATAATGATGTCATTTTAACAGTTTGTATTAATTGCTATATCCTCCATATTACGAAAATCCCTATTCTAGGGACACTTACAGTTCATAGGTAGGTACGCCTCACTTCCTATGATGAGGGCAGCCACCAACAAGCAGAGGGTGTAGCGTTCCATCGCTGTTCTCCTGTGCAGCCAAGGAAAGTGTGCTGCTCTCCTCGCAGACAGTTTTATATCAAAGTTTTGTTTGCTTAATTGGCGTTGATAACCTCTTTTTTTTTTTGCTGTAATGAGTAAAGCACACAAGCTGGATAATATTTGCCCAGATGATGGAGATAGGGATATGAGGCTTTGTCCAAGGGTTTATGTGACAAATATTACGTGGCATGGAAATAGAAATGAATTAGCCAATTACAGTTTGATTTTTTTCTTTGTTTGTTTTTGTTTTAATTGTATTTCTTTTTATCTCTTTTTTGTTTAACTTTTTTATCTCGTGATAAGTTTTGAACTAAGTTTACCGTCATCAAATATCAGATAGCTGAATTGCAATTTCATGCACGGTCTTTGCAGCTATTTTTGTCTGTCCCCGATGAAGTCATTGGTTTATTTGGCCCATTTATGGCCCATACACACGATAAGAAGATTGCACGAACATTTTCATACAAGGAACGATCGGCCGATTATATGATTGTTAGTACTGCTCTTTGGACAGACAATTCCGACTTTTCAGAGGAAAAAAACTGAGGGTGTAAGCTAGAAATTTTTCATCGGACGTGAACACTGATGTCTGATCATCGTTTAATTCTTTTGCTGCCAGAGCTGTTTTTGCATCTTTTGCAGAAATATGACTACAAGGCGGCACCGGTGCGCAAAATCATGTATATATACGTGACTTTGCAGTCCCGAGAAGGGGGCGCATGCAAGGCGTGAGCATCCCCTGCACCTTGCCCTCACCCTCACCTTGGCTGTCAATCACCGGGTCCCTGCTTTTATAGTGAAACACTGTATAGCGTGTTTTTAACTCTGCAGTGCCCCAGGAGGACGTATTTTAATGTGAGTTTTACTAGATTGTTTTAAATAAAGGTTATTTTGAGTGGCAATATTACACTATATGGAGCATTTTTTTCACATGGATGTGGAGTGAACTGGAGATGTTGATAAGTGCTGGCTAACGGTGGTGAAGATCTATGTACTAGTATACCCTCCCGGGTTAAAGGGAAAAGCATAGTTTGACCTGTCATTACGGGTCAAACCTGGAGGTGAGCGCAATTGAGTGTTGGAAGCGGATGAGCACTAAGGGGTGACACAGGAGCACTGTACATGTGTATACAGTAGTGTGGTACACGGGTCTATTTTGAAGTGTAGCGGATTGAAAGGGATGGTTCACCAATTTTTGAGACTGTATTCTAATGACACTTAGAGTTGGTGTATGTGGATCACGATGTATGGGATATACAGTGGGGCAAAAAGTATTTAGTCAGCCACCAAATGTGCAAGTTCTCCCACTTAAAAAGATGAGAGAGGCCTGTAATTGGCATCATAGCTAGACCTCAGCTATGAGAGACAAAATGAGAAAACAAATCCAGACAGTCACATTGGCTGATTTGGAAAGAATTTATTTGCAAAATATGGTGGAAAATAAGTATTTGGTCAATATCAAAAGTTCATCTCAATACTTTGTTATATATCCTTTGTTGGCAATGACAGAGGTCAAACGTTTCCTGTAAGTCTTCACAAGGTTGGCACACACTGTTGCTGGTATGTTGGCCCATCCTCCATGCAGATCTCCTCTAGAGCAGTGATGTTTTGGGGCTGTTGCTGGGCTGACGTGTGTATTTATGTTTGTGTGTGGGAGTGGGGGGAGCCTCAACATTTGGGGGCGGGGATGTTATGTGCTTGAGTGAAACTTTATTTTTTTGAAAAAAAAAATTTTTTTACTTAACTTTTTTTTTTTTCATCACATAGCGGACACAAAGTCCTCTATGTGATGATTTTTGAGGTGACGGGTTCTCTTTAATGAGACATGTAGTCCAAAAGACTGCTTCCACCTGACAGGCAGGAGTCTGCCACTCAGTTTTACACACAATCCTGGTGACTGCTGACACCTGATTGTGTATAACACAAACCCCCCCCCCCCCCCGCTACCAGGTCCATATGGATCTAGTGGTGAAAGGGTTAATGTCTACAGTAATCGAATATAAAAAAATGCGCCTGATCAAAAGCAAAGAACGACTTACACTTCCTCTTCTACTATGCTAGTACATGGCTACATTCTACATTTGCCTATATTTGTCTTTGTCGGACCAGAATTTTCTTACAAGGTAATACCATTCCGGCTACATCATGAAATGCACTTTTGTGGATAATCAGATGATCGGTTGTCTGATTTTCTTATAGTGAGTACTAGGCTTTACATAGTGCTGACATGGCCATGTAGAGTATATGTACTTTATTGCAGCCCATTGTTCCTTAGATCGATACCCACAGTCATTTATGTACACCTTGGTACAACCAAATGGAAGCCAGTATCTGACCACAATTGTTTGCGGGTTGTGATGGGAACCATGTAAGGATATGTATTCTGTTGCAGTCCACTGTCCCTTCGATTGCACACATTGGTACAACCAAATGGAAGCCATTTGGCTGACCACAATTTTTTGGAGGTTGTGATAGGAAACCTTACAAGGAAGAACACACAATTTGCAGGCAGTGTATTTAGTGAGACTGATATCAGTATCTCAGTGCAGCAAGGCAAGAGTCACAATCACTAGTTGCCTTGCTGCTCATTTTTGATCCTGTGTTCCTTGCCTCCCCCACCCCCTAACCATCTCTTGCATCATGTCCACTATGTCTGGCTATCTCTTGTATTGTGTCTGCAGTCTCTAACCATCTCTTGTATCATGTCCACTATGTCTGGCTATCTCTTGTATCATGTCCATGGGGGTGGGAGAGGTGGTGTGACACCATGTTTTATTGCACCAGATGACACCAACCCTAGTGACGCCACTGAGTGTCATTTCCTCCAATTAGCTCTCAGAGCTCTCCTCATTGATGGAACTTCAGCTCCCTGCCCCCTGCTTTCAGAGCTGAGAGATCCTGTGTGAATTCTTCACTTTGAATGGATGTAGAGGAAAGACAGCTGCAGATAAACAGGTACAACTTATGTAGGATGAATTGTTTAAGCTCTGTGTAGCACCTGAGGCCAGCCACTTCAACGGGAGATAGATAGATAGATAGATAGATAGATAGATAGACACCATCATGATATCATGTGAAACTCTCATTTAATGGAGTACTGTTACTATACCTGTAGTTCTGGCAGTCCTGAATGACATATTGGTATGTCACCAGGCTACATTCCCAGCCGCTCCCATGCCTATGTAGCTCTCACCTGTCTCTTGCTCTGTTCTATGTTCCTTGGAGCATTTGCCCATCTTGACATTCTATGGCTTTCTTCTGCTCATTTATGAGTCACCGTTCCTGCAGAGAATTTTCTTTGATTATTTCTTATATATAAAGTAGAGTTATCTAAATCACTAATTCTATTTTGGCAGGCTTTGGCTGTGGTACAGAGGGAAGAAAGTTATTTGTATATAATAACTGTTAGTAACAAGGCTGAAAGTAACCAATCTAATATAAAACCACGTCACACAACAGGGAAAGTCAAACAGCATGCTGATATGAACGTCTGTTCTAGATGCTCCTCGATAGCCACCCCAGAGTTTATTGATGCTATCCAGGAAACAATACAGCTGTGCTAAAATCCAGACATTTACTCATTTTCCTTTTATTCTGATGTAGCGCCCCTCTAGTTAGCCAGGGGAAGCTAGCTAGTGTTTTTAGTTGGATAGCAGCCTGGGATGAATCAGCCAGGTATTTTTTAGGTCAGGGCTAAGGGCTCTGCAGATCAGTTCCCTGATACCCCCCCGCTCTAGAAACTTCAGAAGTATCTAGAAGGCAGTGGGTGAGGGTGAGGAGGGGCTGATCTGCATACTTAGGGGATCTTGGCTAATCCCCAAGGAGGAGGCTTGGCATAGGGCCAAGACAGCCCTTAAATATGAGAAAGCCTGATCAGCAGGGGAGTAGAGTCGGGTGGATGGACACATAGGATAGCATGCTGGGGGGTTTACTGGCTGTAGTAAAAAAAGGTCAAAAGCCAAAAACAGCCGCAGTAAAAATGTCACGTGTGCATGGGTGCTTAGGGTTAATTCTTCCCGACATGCATTCTTCAAAGTGACCTTCCCACCAATATACTGAGCTGTCAGTACAGCATTATTATTGAGAGTTCCCTGAACCCAAAAAGTTATTTCAAGGGTTCCTCCAGGTTGCAAAGGTTCAGAAAGGCTGTTCCAGGGAATATATGCAGACTGGCAGATTGGGGTTTGAAGCTAGAACATCTCTGTGAGTTTATTAAAAAAAAAGCATTGTCATTCAAATGTATGCAACAGTATGCACCAGCCTTTTTCAAACCTTTTAATGTGGAGGAACCCTTGAAATAACCTTCAGGTCTCAAGGAACCCCAGCTAATAATTGCTATAACTACAACTCATGGTACATTAATGTATCACCCTCCTAGGTAGGTGCAAGGAGTAGATCGATTTAGTTCCGGCTCACTGTGTCCAGTGGAGCTGCATTTATGGTTAGAGAAATTTAGTTGTGTCACTGTAATCAGTGCGGCTGCAATTTTTGCTTAAGCCTGGGTTCACATATATGTGGTGCAGTATATCGCATGTGATTCGCACTGGAACCGCACCGCACCGCACCGCATTCCTGTGCAAATCACATGCGATTGGTGTGCATTTTTGTATGGCTCTAATGGCACCGCACCCCCACCAAAAAGGCGCAGGACCCTTTTTTTGGTCCACACTAGAATTGGATCGCATGGGTATTCACACCTATGCGATCCAATTCTGCACCGCATTTTGCGGACCGATTTTGGGGTGTTGCTAACTTAACATACACAACCGCAGAGGTTTCGCATGTAGAGTGCCCCCTTGTCCTCTTCGCATGTAGAGTGCCCCCTTGTCCTCTACACCGAGTTCACTATATGGACCACTGATGTATTTATACATGTTGATCATATCCCCCCTTATGTACTATACATGGTGATCATATCCCCCCTTATGTATTATACATGGAGATCATATCCCCCCTTATGTATTATACATGGTGATCATATCCCCCCTTATGTATTATACATGGTGATCATATCCCCCCTTATGTATTATACATGGAGATCATATCCCCCCTTATGTATTTTACAGGTTAATCATATCCCCCCTTATGTATTATACATGGAGATCATATCCCCCCTTATGTAATATACATGGAGATCATATCCCCCCTTATGTATTATACATGGAGATCATATCCCCCTTATGTATTATACATGGTGATCATATCCCCCCTTATGTATTATACATGGTGATCATATCCCCCCTTATGTATTATACATGGAGATCATATCCCCCCTTATGTATTATACATGGTGATCATATCCCCCCTTATGTATTATACATGGAGATCATATCCCCCCTTATGTATTATACATGGTGATCATATCCCCCCTTATGTATTATACATGGAGATCATATCCCCCCTTATGTATTATACATGGTGATCATATCCCCCCCGTATGTATTATACATGTTGATCATATCCCCCTTATGTATTATACATGGAGATCATATCCCCCTTATGTATTAAACATGTTGATCATATCCCCCCTTATGTATTATACATGGAGATCATATCCCCCTTATGTATTATACATGGAGATCATATCCCCCTTATGTATTATACATGTTGATCATATCCCCCCTTATGTATTATACATGGAGATCATATCCCCCTTATGTATTATACATGTTGATCATATCCCCCCCCTTATGTATTATACATGGAGATCATATCCCCCCTTATGTATTATACATGGTGATCATATCCCCCCTTATGTATTATACATGTTGATCATATCCCCCCTTATGTATTATACATGGTGATCATATCCCCCCTTATGTATTATACATGGAGACCATATCCCCCTTATGTATTATACATGGAGATCATATCCCCCTTATGTATTATACATGGAGATCATATCCCTCCTTATGTATTATACATGGAGATCATATCCCCCCTTATGTATTATACATGGAGATCATATCCCCCCTTATGTATTATACATGGAGATCATATCCCCCCTTATGTATTATACATGTTGATCATATCCCCCCTTATGTATTATACATGTTGATCATATCCCCCCTTATGTATTATACATGGTGATCATATCCCCCCTTATGTATTATACATGGAGACCATATCCCCCTTATGTATTATACATGGAGATCATATCCCTCCTTATGTATTATACATGGAGATCATATCCCCCCTTATGTATTATACATGGTGATCATATCCCCCCTTATGTATTATACATGGTGATCATATCCCCCCTTATGTATTATACATGGAGATCATATCCCTCCTTATGTACTATAGATGGTGATCATATCCCCCCTTATGTATTATACATGGTGATCATATCCCCCCTTATGTATTATACATGGAGATCATATCCCTCCTTATGTATTATACATGTTCATCATATCCCCCCTTATGTATTATACATGGAGATCATATCCCCCCTTATGTATTATACATGTTGATCATATCCCCCTTATGTATTATATATGGAGATCATATCCCCCCCTTATGTATTATACATGTTGATCATATCCCCCTTATGTATTATACATGGAGATCATATCCCCCCTTATGTATTATACATGGAGATCATATCCCCCTTATGTATTATACATGTTGATCATATCCCCCCTTATGTATTATACATGGAGATCATATCCCCCCTTATGTATTATACATGGTGATCATATCCCCCTTATGTATTATACATGTTGATCATATCCCCCCTTATGTATTATACATGGTGATCATATCCCCCCTTATGTATTATACATGGAGACCATATCCTCCTTATGTATTATACATACAGATCATATCCCCCTTATGTATTATACATGTTGATCATATCCCCCCTTATGTATTATACATGGAGATCATATCCCCCCTTATGTATTATACATGGAGATCATATCCCCCTTATGTATTATACATGTTGATCATATCCCCCCTTATGTATTATACATGGTGATCATATCCCCCCTTATGTATTATACATGGGGATCATATCCCCCTTATGTATTATACATGGAGATCATATCCCCCCTTATGTATTATACATGGAGATCATATCCCCTCTTGTGTATTATACATGGTGATCATATCCCCCCTTATGTATTATACATGGAGATCATATCCCCCTTATGTATTATACATGGAGATCATATCCCTCCTTATGTACTATAGATGGTGATCATATCCCCCTTATGTATTATACATGTTCATCATATCCCCCCTTATGTATTATACATGTTAATCATATCCCCCTTATGTATTATACATGGAGATCATATCCCCCCTTATGTATTATACATGGAGATCATATCCCTCCCTTATGTATTATACATGGAGATCATATCCCCCCTTATGTATTATACATGGAGATCATATCCCACCTTATGTATTATACATGGAGATCATATCCCCCCTTATGTATTATACATGGAGATCACATCCCACTTATGTATTATACATGGAGATCATATCCCCCCTTATGTATTATACATGGAGATCATATCCCCCCTTATGTATTATACATGGTGATCATATCCCCCTTATGTATTATACATGGAGATCATATCCCCCCTTATGTATTATACATGGAGATCATATCCCCCTTATGTATTATACATGGAAATCATATCCCCCCTTATGTATTATACATGTTGATCATATCCCCCCTTATGTATTATACATGGTGATCATATCCCCCCTTATGTATTATACATGGAGATCATATCCCCCTTATGTATTATACATGGAGATCATATCCCCCCTTATGTATTATACATGGAGATCATATCCCCCCTTATGTATTATACATGGAGATCATATCCCCCTTATGTATTATACATGGAGATCATATCCCCCCCTTATGTATTATACATGGAGATCATATCTCCCCCTTATGTATTATACATGGAGAGCATATCCCCCCTTATGTATTATACATGGAGATCATATCCCCCCTTATGTATTATACATGGAGATCATATCCCCCTTATGTATTATACATGGTGATCATATCCCCCCTTATGTATTATACATGGAGATCATATCCCCCCTTATGTATTATACATGGAGATCATATCCCCCTTATGTATTATACATGGAGATCATATCCCCCCTTATGTATTATACATGGAGATCATATCCCTCCCTTATGTATTATACATGGAGATCATATCCCCCCTTATGTATTATACATGGAGATCATATCCCCCCTTATGTATTATACATGGTGATCATATCCCCCCTTATGTATTATACATGGTGATCATATCCCCCCTTATGTATTATACATGGTGATCATATCCCCCCTTATGTATTATACATGGTGATCATATCCCCCCTTATGTATTATACATGGAGATCATATCCCCCTTATGTATTATACATGGAGATCATATCCCCCCTTATGTATTATACATGGAGATCATATCCCCCTTATGTATTATACATGGAGATCATATCCCTCCTTATGTATTATACATGTTCATCATATCCCCCCTTATGTATTATACATGGAGATCATATCCCCCCTTATGTATTATACATGTTGATCATATCCCCCTTATGTATTATATATGGAGATCATATCCCCCCCTTATGTATTATACATGTTGATCATATCCCCCTTATGTATTATACATGGAGATCATATCCCCCCTTATGTATTATACATGGAGATCATATCCCCCTTATGTATTATACATGTTGATCATATCCCCCCTTATGTATTATACATGGAGATCATATCCCCCCTTATGTATTATACATGGTGATCATATCCCCCTTATGTATTATACATGTTGATCATATCCCCCCTTATGTATTATACATGGTGATCATATCCCCCCTTATGTATTATACATGGAGACCATATCCTCCTTATGTATTATACATACAGATCATATCCCCCTTATGTATTATACATGTTGATCATATCCCCCCTTATGTATTATACATGGAGATCATATCCCCCCTTATGTATTATACATGGAGATCATATCCCCCTTATGTATTATACATGTTGATCATATCCCCCCTTATGTATTATACATGGTGATCATATCCCCCCTTATGTATTATACATGGGGATCATATCCCCCTTATGTATTATACATGGAGATCATATCCCCCCTTATGTATTATACATGGAGATCATATCCCCTCTTGTGTATTATACATGGTGATCATATCCCCCCTTATGTATTATACATGGAGATCATATCCCCCTTATGTATTATACATGGAGATCATATCCCTCCTTATGTATTATACATGGTGATCATATCCCCCCTTATGTATTATACATGGTGATCATATCCCCCCTTATGTATTATACATGGTGATCATATCCCCCCTTATGTATTATACATGGTGATCATATCCCCCCTTATGTATTATACATGGAGATCATATCCCCCTTATGTATTATACATGGAGATCATATCCCCCCTTATGTATTATACATGGAGATCATATCCCCCTTATGTATTATACATGGAGATCATATCCCCCCTTATGTATTATACATGGTGATCATATCCCCCCTTATGTATTATACATGGTGATCATATCCCCCTTATGTATTATACATGGTGATCATATCCCCCCTTATGTATTATACATGGAGATCATATCCCCCCTTATGTATTATACATGGAGATCATATCCCCCTTATGTATTATACATGGAGATCATATCCCCCCTTATGTATTATACATGGAGATCATATCCCTCCCTTATGTATTATACATGGAGATCATATCCCCCCTTATGTATTATACATGGAGATCATATCCCCCCTTATGTATTATACATGGAGATCATATCCCCCCTTATGTATTATACATGGAGATCATATCCCCCCTTATGTATTATACATGGAGATCATATCCCCCCTTATGTATTATACATGGAGATCATATCCCTCCCTTATGTATTATACATGGAGATCATATCCCCCCTTATGTATTATACATGGAGATCATATCCCCCCTTATGTATTATACATGGTGATCATATCCCCCTTATGTATTATACATGGAGATCATATCCCCCCTTATGTATTATACATGGTGATCATATCCCCCCTTATGTATTATACATGGTGATCATATCCCCCCTTATGTATTATACATGGAGATCATATCCCCCTTATGTATTATACATGGAGATCATATCCCCCCTTATGTATTATACATGGAGATCATATCCCCCTTATGTATTATACATGGAGATCATATCCCCCCTTATGTATTATACATGGTGATCATATCCCCCCTTATGTATTATACATGGAGATCATATCCCCCTTATGTATTATACATGGAGATCATATCCCCCTTATGTATTATACATGGTGATCATATCCCCCCTTATGTATTATACATGGAGATCATATCCGCCATTAATCTCCTCTTCTCAAGAGAGAATAAATTCAGTTCCTCTAATCTTTCCTCATAGTTGAGCTCCTCCATGCTCACTTTTAAGGTGTGAGATACCACCGAGATAGAATTTTATCATTCAGTTCCCAGTGGTTAATACAATGTGAGGTGGAATGGGGGTAGTGAATTGCTTTAAGCCAGGGGTATTAAATTAATATTCACCAAGGTCTGGGCAGTAAAATTTGCATGCATCAGAGGTCCGAAACTCATGTAGGCATTTTTGTGTGCGCCAAGACACATGTTGGTGTCTTGGCGCATTTTGAAAAAAAGGGTCGGGGACTTCTTCAGGTTTCTAGCAGGTAGTGCTGACCTACCCACAACGTGTGCACAAAATGCACATGTACAGATCTGAACCTGTTCTCACATCAGTGTCCTCAATCCCCACTGCACATCACAGTCCCAACCCTCATTCACAGAAAGATCCCTCTTGATGAGTGTCCTCAGCTCCCCCTTTACATCACCCCCCTCCACCCCTTTCACAATAGTATTCTCACACTTCCTTGACATCAAACCCCCCCCCCAATCAACCCCCCATACCTCAACTATATTGTCCTCTGCCCCCTTCACTGAAAAGTATTCTGCCCCTTTTTAAATCATCCCCCTACATTATTGTCCTCAGACCCCCCCCCCACATTACTTTCCACAGCTCCCCCCACATTACTTTCCACAGCTCCCCCCACATTACTGTCCCCAGCTCCCTCCACATTACTGCCCTCAGCCCCTCCCACTTTAATGTCCTCAGCCCCCACCCACTACAGTCCTTAGCTCCCCACATTTCGGACCTCATTCCCCCCCCCCCACATTCAGTCCTCGGCCCCTTTAACTTCACCCCCACTGTCCTACCTTACACGGACAGTGATTGATTGCTAATACTGCCCTTCATCCTAGCAACCAATCACCTGCTTGCTAACCTCGGGCAGCTCCCACCCTCCATCCAGAACTGTCCTGCCTCCCGCTGTCAGCCCTGTGGGGATGACCGGGAGACAGCTGTGGGAAGAAAAGGCTCTTAAATGGCAGGACTGCAGGGGTCCAGATGGGACAGTGACTCAGTCTGCATCCGGATCCTTCTCCGCCATTTAGTGATGCCTGCTTTAAGCCGTTGGTCATTGAAGGTAGATTATGGATCTGATTCCCAGCATTGTATTGGTGGGGATTTGGTGAACTTGGATTTCACTGATTTTGATTGCTGGAGAGTCCCCATATAGAAGAAAAATATATTTGAAATATATTTTAAAAATATTCTTCCCAAATATATTGACATATATTTGAAATGCTAAAATTTTGGCCATATTCAATATATTTCAAAATATATTTCAATAAATAAATACATTTACAAATATATGTAAAAATATATGTTAAAATGACTATTTTCTATGTTAAAAAAAATCTGAAGAATATATCTAAAAAAATATATCTTTTTAAAAATATATATTTTTTTATATATTATTCAGATTTTTTTTAACATATAAAAAGTTATTTTAACATATATTTTTACATATATTGTAAATGCATTCCAAAAATGTAGATTTGTATTTTTAAAGACATACAGTATATTTGAAATATATTTTGAAATACAGTGAGGAACAGAAGTATTTGAACACCCTGTGATTTTGCAAGTTCTCCCACTTAGAAATTATGGAGGGTCTGAATTTCACATTGTAGGTGCATTCCCACTCTGAGAGACAGAGTTAAAAAAAAAATTCAGGAAATCACATTGTATGATTTTTAAAGAATTTATCTGTCTTGCACTGCTGAACATAAGTGTTTGAACACCTAAGAAAATCAGTGTTAATATTTGGTACAGAAGCCTTTGTTTGCAATTACGGAGGTCAATCGTTTCCTGTAGTTCTTGACCAGGTTTGCAGACACTGCAACAGTGATTTTGGCCCACTCCTCCACACAGATCTCCTCTAGATCTGTCAGGTTTCGGGGCTGTCGCTGGCCAACACGGAGTTTCAGCTCCTTCCAAAGATGTTCTATTGGATTTAGGTCTGGAGACTGGCTAGTCCACTCCAGAACCTTGATATGCTTCTTACGGAGCCACTCCTTGGTTATCCTGGCTGTGTGCTTCGGGTCATTGTCATGTTGGAAGACCCAGCCACGACCCATCTTCAATGCTTTGACTGAGGGAAGGAGGTTGTTGCTCAAAATCTCACAATAAATGGCCCCATTCATCCTCTCCTTAATACAGTGCAGTCGTCCTGTCCCCTTCGCAGAAAAGCACCCCCAAAGCATGATGTTACCACCCCCATGCTTCACAGTAGGGATGGTGTTCTTGGGATGCAACTCATCCTTCTTTTTCCTCCAAACACGACGAGTGAAGTTTAGACCAAAATGTTCTACTTTGGTCTCATCTGACCACATGACTTTCTCCCATGCCTCCTCTGGATCATCCAGATGGTCATTGGCAAACTTCAGACGGGCCTGGACATGTGATGACTTGAGCAGGGGAACCTTCCGTGCAATGCATGATTTGAAACCATGACGGCGTAGTGTTCTACCGACAGTGACCTTTGAAACTGTGGTCCCAGCTCTCTTCATGTCATTGACCAGCTCCTCCCTTGTAGTTCTGGGCTGATCCCTCACCTTTCTTATCATCAGTGATACCCCACGAGGTGAGATCTTGCATGGAGCCCCAGTTCGAGGGAGACTGACAGTCGTCTTTAGCCTCTTCCATTTTCTAACAATTGCTCCAACAGTTGATCTATTTTCACCAAGCTGCTTGGCAATTGCCCCGTAGCCCTTTCCAGCCTTGTGGAGGTCCACAATTTTGTCTCTGGTGTCTTTTGACAGCTCTTTGATCTTGCCCATTG
The DNA here is from genome assembly GCF_062004578.1 of Staurois parvus. Classification (NCBI taxonomy): domain Eukaryota; kingdom Metazoa; phylum Chordata; class Amphibia; order Anura; family Ranidae; genus Staurois; species Staurois parvus. The sequence goes on from NW_028318370.1 coordinate 1,347,212, forward strand.
TAGTAGTTGGCGTCTGACTGACTGTGGGGTGGACAGGTGTCTTTAAAGAGCTCAGACAGGTGCTACTAAGATAGATTAATGAGTGGAGTAGAGGTGGACTTTTTGAAGGCACAGTAACAGGACTTTGAGAGCCCGAATTCTTGCTGTTTCTTAGGTGTTCAAATACTTATGTTCAGCAGTGCAAGACAAATAAATTCTTTAAAAATCATACAATGTGATTTCCTGAATTTTTTTTAAAATTCTGTCTCTCAGAGTGGGAATACACCTACAATGTGAATTTCAGACCCCTCCATGATTTCTAAGTGGGAGAACTTGCAAAATCGCAGAGTGTTCAAATACTTCTGTTCCTCACTGTATATTGAATATGGCCATAATTGTAGCATTTCAAATACATGTCAATATATTTGGGAAGAATATTTTTCAAATATTTTTCAAATAAATTTTTCTTCCATGTGGGTCTCGCTATATATATGATTATTGCATTTCCCCAGTATCTCCATATCATGTTACAGAGCTTGCTGCATAGTTAATGGCACAAGAGCAACATTTTATTATAATTTATGACTAATGCAGCGACAGCTAATCTGTACCTGTGAGATATGTTATCTTTTATATTTTGAGAACCAACAGATTTATTCAAATTCCCACCTTGACATTATTATACATGAATTTGCTAGAGAGGATCTGACATTTTATTGGATCTATTAACATGGTTTTCAAATAACTTTGGCCAGTTATATAGATATGTACATCAACAAAATTCCTTAGTAAAGAAATCTGTACCTCTTGATATTTTTACGAGTTGATGTACATTTATTAAAGCTGAAGCGTAGGTATGACAATGGTTCCAGCTTGGACCAATGTAATCCATGGAAACTGGAAATAACTTTAGTCACACTAATACAGCGATCTTCACTAGCGTCTGCATCCCGGTTGGTTGCCCTGCTGCATTGTGAACACGGGATTCCTTACTCAGCACACGTGCTGTTCAGAGAACACTGTGCATATTCTCAATATATGCAAAGTGTTATTTGATTGGATGGGGTATAAAGGTGGGGCGTTTGCTCGGTAAGCAGCAGGGTGGCCGCTTGGCATGGCACCCAGATGCTAGCAGCAATCGCTGGAGAAGCGGTGCCTACAGTGATTGCCAACTTCCACAGAGATCCCACAGCTATGGAATATACACTATATTGGGCCCCCCCTCCAAATAATTTGATTCAGGTGCTCCAATCAACTCCATGGCCACAGGTTTAAAAAAAATCAAGCCCCTAGGCATGCAGACTGCTTCTACAAACATTGGTGAAAGAATGGGTCGCTCTCAGGAGCTCAGTGACTCCAAGCGTGGTCCCGTGATAGGTTGTCACCTGTGCAATAAGTCCATCCGTGACATTTCCTGGCTACTAAATATTCCACGGTCAACTGTTAGTGGGATTATAACAAAGTGGAAGCAACTGGGAACAACAGCAACTCAGCTATTGAGTGGTAGGTCACATAAAATAGCAGATCGGGGTCAGCACATGCTGAAGCGCACAGTACGAAGAACTCTCCAACTGTCTGCAGAGTCAATAGCTAAAGACCTCCAAACTTCATGTGGCCTTCAGATTAGCACAACAACAGTGCATAGAGAGCTTCATGGAATGGGTTTCCATGGCCGAGCAGCTGCATCCAAGCCTTACATCATCAAGTGCAATGCAAAGCGGCGGATGCAGTGGTGTAAAGCACGCTGCCACTGGACTCTAGAGCAGTGGAGACGTGTTCTCTGGAGTGACCAACCACACTTCTCTGTCTGGCAATCCGATGGATGTGTCTGGGTTCGGTGGTTGCCAGGAGAACGGTACTTGCCTGACTGCATTGTGCAAAGTGTAAAGTTTGGTGGAGGGGGGATTATGGTGTGGGGTTGTTTTTCAGGGTTGGGCTTGGCCTCCTAGTTCCAGTGAAGGGAACTCTTAAGGCATCAGCATACCAAGACATTTTGGACAATTTCATGCTCCCAACTTTGTGAGAACAGTTTGGGGATGGCCCCTTCTTGTTCCAACATGACTGTGCACAAGTGCACAAAGCAAGCTCCATAAAGACATGGATGAGTGAATTTGGGGTGGAGGAACTTGACTGGCCTGCAGAGAGTCCTGACCTCAACCCCATAGAACACCTTTGGGGTAAATTAGAGTGGAGACTGCGAGCCAGGCCTTCTCCCCCGACATCAGTGCCTGACCTGACAAATGTGCTTCTGGAAGATTCTTGTGGACAGCCTTGGCAGAAGAGTTGAAGCTGTTATAGCTGCAAAGGACGGGAAAACTCAATATTGAACCCTATGGACTAAGACTGGGATGCCATTAAAGTTCATGTGTGTAAAAGAACACGTCCCAATAAGTTTGGCAATATAGTGTGCATACTTACATTGGTCCAAGCTGGACCAATGTAAAAATTGCTATAGCTGGAGTTCCGCTTTAATGTCATCCAGTTGAAGTGTTACTAAACCCACAACAGTACAATCAGTCTGTAGATGCAGTAAAGCATGCTTGTTATACTCACTGTGGAACCTAAGGGGTAATCCTCTGCATTGTGTAAAATCGCTGTTTGATCCTGACTTCTCTGATCCTCCCCTTCTTCCAGTGTCCCCCTCTTATCTCCTGATAAGACATATCATGTCACCAGAGTCCACAGGGTGTCACATATCACTGCACATGCTCAGTTTGGTGTGTATTGCTAGAGAGGTTTTTTTTTTCTTGAGAGAGTGCCTGCGATCAGCGCAGGGCCAATTTGCGCTGTCCAGACAGAGGTCAGGGGTTCTGCATCCTCCTAAAGCAGAAAGTATACTCCTCCTACAAGCTTTAACCAGTGCTCTGCTGGACACTGATAGAAGTCACTAACTGCTGATGAGAAAAGGTATTTAGCAGTTTATATTTACTAAAATAATTGTATTTCCATGTTCTGTGTACTGTGGGAGATGAGATATAGTAAATGCAGGGTCCGGGGAGACCAGATATAGTGAATGCAGGGTCCGGGGAGACCAGATATAGTGAATGAGGGGTCCGGGGAGACCAGATATAGTGAATGCAGGGTCTGGGGAGACCAGATATAGTGAATGAGGGGTCCGGGGAGACCAGATATAGTGAATGCAGGGTCCGGGGAGACCAGATATAGTGAATGCGGGGTCCGGGGAGAACAGATATAGTTAATGCAGGGTCTGGGGAGAGCGGATATAGTGAATGCAGGGTCCGGGGAGACCAGATATAGTGAATGCAGGGTCCGGGGAGACCAGATATAGGCAATGCAGGGTCCTGGGAGACCAGATATAGTGAATGCAGGGTCCTGGGAGACCAGATATAGTGAATGCGGGGTCTGGGGAGACCAGATATAGTGAATGCAGGGTCCGGGGAGAGCAGGTATAGTGAATGCAGGGTCTGGGGAGACCAGATATAGTGAATGCAGGGTCCGGGGAGAGCAGGTATAGTGAATGCAGGGTCCGGGGAGACCAGATATAGTGAATGCAGGGTCCGGGGAGACCAGATATAATGAATGCAGGGTCCGGGGAGACCAGATATAGTGAATGCAGGGTCCGGGGAGACCAGATATAGTGAATGCAGGATCTGGGGAGACCAGATATAGTGAATGCAGGGTGTGGGGAGAGCAGATATAGTGAATTCAGGGTCCTGGGAGACCAGATATAGTGAATGCAGGGTCTGGGGAGACTTGAAATAGTGAATGCAGGGTCCTGGGAGACCAGATATAGTGAATGCAGGGTCCAGGGAGAGCGGATATAGTGAATGTAGGGTCCGGAGAGACCAGATATAGTGAATGCAGGGTCTGGGGTTTAGTAATACTTTAAGGTTTACATCTCTTTTTAAGGTTTGGGGATCTGTATACCCAAATGGGGACAATGGTAGGACTTTTTGAACCTAGCTACCAATAATGTATTGTCATAAGATCACTACAACACCCTACAGCAAATCTGTAAGTTATTGCTATTTAATTATTGTTATTATGTACACATGGGGATAGTGATCGTGCTAACAATATCATTATCATTGATGACTCAATGGGCAGTATCCAGGCTGACACAGCCAGTATCTTATCAATCATCTGGATGGGTTGTCAATACAAAACACTTGTACTGTAACTATGTCCTCAGCTATCAGTTGACGCCTGATCCTCTAGTATACTTAGGGATGAGCAATTATTAGGTTCATTATGTTGTCACGCTCCTGGCAAGTTTGGCACTGGTCTTATCTCCAATATTTTCAACCTGCATATAGACATAGCAACTGGGGTTTTCTCTTTCATTTTTTTTAATGCATGTCACAAAATTGACTTTCAATTTAAAACACTTGTAATTAAACCTAAATTTAAAAAAAACAATAAAATATACCGAAACTTATCCCCCACTTGTGATCCAAGTGGAGGGTAAGCTATATATTATTATCATTACATCGAGCTTATATAGCGCCAAAGGGTTTGCTCAGCGCTGTACAATAGAGGGGGGGACAATACATGAAACAGTACAGCAACAACAAACAATACACGAGGGGTTAGAGGACCCTACTCTTTCGAGCTTACAATCTAGGAGGGAGGGGGTAGTGGCACAGGAGGAAGTGGCTGTGGGAGATGGAGTGGTAGGAGGAATGAAAGAGGAACAGCTGTTAGGTGAGGGTGGGGTAGGCTTCCCTGAAGAGGTGAGTTTTCAGGGAGCGCCTGAAGGTGAGGAGGGAAGGTGACAATCTGATGGATTGGGGTAGTGAGTTCCAGAGGATGGGGGAGGACCTGGAGAAGTCTTGCAGTCATGCGTGAGAGGAGGAGACCAGGGAGTAAGATAAAAGGAGGTCCTGTGAGGAGCGAAGGGTATGGGTAGGGTGGTACTTGGGAATCAGGTTGGTGAGGTAGTTAGGGGCAGTGTTGTGAATGGTTTTGTAAGTCAGCGTTAGTAGTTTGAATTTGATGCATTGGGCAATCGGGAGCCAGTGGAGGGATAGGCAGAGGGGGGTGGCAGAGGTGGAGCCGTTGGTGAGGTGGATGAGTCTAGCCCAGGGGTGGGCAAACTTTTTGACTTGATGGGTTCATATATTGGACCCGGGGGCCGGACCAAGAGTAGATGAATGATGTGTATGTGTCATCCATAGTAAGTATAGTAATATTCCCCCATAGTAAGCATAGTAATTAATCCCCCATATAGTAATTCATCCCCCATAGTAATTCATCCCCCATATAGTAATTCATCCCCCCATAGTAATTCACCCCCCATAGAGTAATTCATCCCCCATAGTAATTAATCCCCCATATAGTAATTCATCCCCCCCATAGTAATTCATCCCCCATATAGTAATTCATCCCCCATATAGTAATTCATCCCCCATAGTAATTCATCCCCCATAGTAATTCATCCCCCTATAGTAATTCATCCCCCTATAGTAATTCATCCCCCATATAGTAATTCATCCCCCATATAGTAATTCATCCCCCATATAGTAATTCATCCCCCATAGTAATTCATCCCCCATATAGTAATTCATCCCCCATATAGTAATTCATCCCCCATATAAATTCATCCCCCCTATAGTAATTCATTCCCCATATAGTAATTCATTCCCATATTAATTCATCCCTCATATTAAGTCCCCAAGTCCCCCCTGTGTCAATTCACTTACCTTTGCTCTGCGCGTTCCTCTCGCCGTGTTCCCGCGCCGTTCCGGTGTAGCATGAAAATCTGTCTCCTATGAGGATCTGTCCCCTTCGACGTATCTGCGCATGTGCCAGTTTCAGGCATTAGCAGCCGATCGGCGATCTCCGGCACATGCGCAGATACGTCGAGGGGGACAGATCCTCATAGGAGACAGATTTTCATGCTGCACCGGTCTTCAGGGCGGACTGTGAGAGGAGCCTAGCTCCGCGGGCCGGATTAAAAGGTCCCGCGGGCCGTAGTTTGCCCATTGCTGGTCTAGCCGCTGAGATCAGGAGGGTCTGAAGCGGGGAGAGCCTGCACTGGGTAGGCCGGTGAGGAGGGAGTTGCAGTAGTCAAGGCGTGAGATAATCAGGGAGTGTACGAGTAGTTTAGTGGTGTCTGGGGTAAGGAAGGTACGTATCTTGGCAATGTTGCGGAGGTGGAGCCTGCATGTGTTTGTAAGTGATTTGACATGAGGTTGGAAGGAAAGGTTTGAGTCCAGGATGACGCCAAGGACTTTGGCTTGCGGGGCGGGATTGATGGTGGTGTCGTTGGTATTCATGGATAGGATGGGGGGGGGGGCGTGGGCAGGGGGAAAGACGAGGACCTCGGTTTTGGAGAGGTTAAGCTTGAGGAAATGGAGTGACATCCAGTCTGAGATGTCGTTTAGGAGGTGAGTGATGCGGGCGGAGACTGTGGGGGTGAGGTGAGGTGTGGAGAGGTAAATTTGAGTGTCATCAGCATAGAGGTGATAGTTGAAGCCGTGGGAGTGTATGAGTTTGCCAAGGGAGGAGGTGTAGATGGAGAAGAGAAGGGGTCCAAGGACAGAGCCTTGGTGGACCCCAACAGAGAGGGGGAGGGAAGGGGAGGTGGCACCGTTTTAGGAAACGCTGAAGGAGCATCGGGATAGGTAAGATGAGAACCAGGAGAGGGCGGTGTCTGTGATGCCAAGGGAGAGTAGTTTATTAAGGAGGAGGGGGTGGTCAACTGTGTCGAAGGTAGCGGAGAGGTCCAGGAGAAGGAGGACAGAGTAGTCGCCTTTGGCTTTGGTGGTTAGTAGGTCGTTAGTGATTTTGAGGAGGGCAGTTTCGGTGGAGTGTAGGGGACGGAAGCCGGACTGTAGTGGATCAAGGAGGTTGCTGTCAGTTAGGTGGGCACTTAGGCGATCGTAGACTAAGCACTCAAGGAGCTTGGAAGTGAGTGGCAGCAGGGAGATGGGTCTGAGGTTGTTTGGGTCAGTGGGGTCCAGGGAGGGTTTTTTGAGTATGGGGGTGATGTGCGCATGCTTTAGGGGGGAGGGGAATGCGCCAGTAGAGAGGGAGAGATTGAAGATGTGGGTGAGGGAGCGGATGAGGGAAGAGGAGTTGAGAGGGGATAGGGTCCAGGGGGCAGGTAGTAAGGCGGGCTTCTGAGAAGACCCTGGTGACTTCCTCAGTGGTAGCAGGGCTGAAGGAGTACAGCGCTGGGGGGGTTACGGTAAGCGGGGCCTTGGGTGTGGTGGGGGGCAGTGCGGTTGCGAGTTCAGAGGAGGGGAGAAATGAGGGGGTGATGGGGGGGGCTAGGTGTGGAGGTAGATTGCGAGTTGACTATGTCCTTACGGATTGCGTCAATCTTGTTGTGGAAATGGGTGGCAATCTCGTGGGCGGTGAGTGAGGTACTGAGTGGAGAAGGGGGGGAGAGAGCAGGGAGTTGAAGGTGGAGAAGAGTCGGCGAGGGCAGATGGAGAGGGTATTGATCAGGTTTACGAAGTAGGCCTGCTTGGCGGCGTGGAGGGAGGAGGTGTAAGTGAGGAAGGCAGATTTGTAGAGGGAGAACACATGAGGGGACCTGGTTTTGCGCCATAGTCTCTCCAGCGCACAACTGCGACATTTGAGGCATATAGTATGGTCGTTCTGCCATGGTTGAAGCGGTCTAGGTTTGATGTTATGTGTGGTTAGGGGTGCCAGAGAGTCTAGGGCAGCTGACAGTGAGTCGTTGTATGTGGTGGTGGCTAGGTCAGGACATGACAGTGGAAGGATGCTGTCGTGTAGGCGGTCGGCAGCTGAGTGGAGGGGGGCCGGGTTCAGGTTTGCGGAGGTTGAAGCTGGTGATGGTTTGGCACCTTGTGGGGGGGGGGGGGGGGAGTTAGGGGAGGGGGAGACGGAGAACTTGAGGAGGTGGTGGTCGGAGAGAGGGAAGGGGGTGTTAGTGAACTGGCTGAGGGTACAGAGGTGGGAGAAGAAGAGGTCCAGGGTGTGGGTGGGAGAAGAAGAGGTCCAGGGTGTACTGTGTGAGCGCGAAGGAGGAGGTTAGGTGGAGGAGTTAGGAAGTAGCCGGGTTGTTGTCATTGATAGGGATATTGAAGTCCCCAAGGATGATGGTCGGTAGCTCAGAGGAGAGGAAGAAGGGAAGCCAGGCGGCGAAGTCATCCAGGAAGCGGGGTATGGAGCTGGGAGGTCTGTAGATCACTGCGATCCTTAGGGGGGTGGGGGAGAAGAGCCGTATGCAGTGAGCCTCGAAGGAGGAGAAGGATAGAGAGGGGGGGTTAGGGAGGACCTGGAAGGTGCTCAGCGGTGATAGAAGCAAGCCAACACCACCACCTCTGCGATAGAAATTTTTTTGTCTCCAGGTCGAGCGTGGACAACACTCTTTCAGCAACTCTCTAAGCAGGAGCAGTGTTGTCACCCTGCTGTTAGAAACCAAAGGGCCCCATACAGCCAACCTGACAGGGTCCCCCCCCCCCAAAAAAAACAAAAAACACAGTTAACTATGCTTCAGTTATGAACACAGTGAGTGATAGGTACAAATCACTCATTGTGTTCATTCAGGAAAGGAAGGGGGTTGGTAAATGTGACATATTTACCAGACCCTTCCCCTACTCTCCATCCTGAAGGATCCTATTGTGTTCTGATGGCTGCCGGTGGGAAGAAAAGGAGGGAATCTGGCAGCACTGTAGGGGTGGGGGCACGGGGAGGGGGGCCTGGTCAGCAGGGGGGAACATATGGTGCACAAGGAGGGTGATGGGTGTATTGAGGGGGGGCAAAAACTGGAACCAATCCCCTGTATGGCTCTCTCTGCTGCAGCTGAAGGCCAGCGAGAGGGAGAGGAGAAGAAGCCGACTTTCAGCTGCTGCAGAGAGAGTCATACAGGGGATCGGTTCCAGTAATTACCCCCCCCCCCTTCCTGCCATACCGATCACCCTCCCTGCCCACATGTGCTTCACCCAGCTGCCTGGGCCCCCCTGCTGGCCTGGGCCCTGTACAGGAGGACTGGTGGTACCAATTATCCACGTCCCTGACCCTAGGATGCATACACCCTGTGGACTCTGGTGTCATGGTGCTGGCACTTACAGCCTGGTGTGCATAGGGGGAGCAAGGCATCGGGGGATATTAATATAAATAAAGAGGGATCAGTACCCGTGAGTATGGTGCAGATGCAGAAACTGCAGGGAGCGAGGGGCAATTTTCAGCACGATAGGTAAAGATTATATTTAGCCTCCAAACATCCAACTTACCCTCTACTGAGCCACTTCCAGACCAGGCCATTTCTGGTACTTTTTCTTTACATGTAACAATCAGTATTTTTTGCTTGAAAATGTCCAAAAATTTCTTAGAACCCCTAAACGTTATATATATTTTAGAGCAGAGACTCTGGAGAAGAAATTGGTGGTTTTTGCTACTTTTTATGTCACACAGTTTTTGCGCAACAGTTTTCCAAATGCAAATTTTTGTCAAAAAACACACTTTTTCGAATTGTAATGCAAAAAAACACAATACATGACCTAATTTTTTTTGTAAATTCTAAAAGATGATGTTACGTCGAGTAAATAGATACCAAACATGTCACAGTTTAAAATTGCGCCTGCCCGTGCAACAGCAACAAACAACGTACATTTTTATATCCACAGGCAATGCTTTAAAAGGCTTTACAGGTTACCGCTTTAGATTTACAGAAGTCTGGTGCTAGAATTACTGCCCATGATCTGACATTCGTGGCAACACCTCATGTGTGTGCGACAATCGCTGTTTGCATGCAGGACCGACACAAGCGTTCACCTTTGCACGCAAGCACAGGGGGACAGGAGCACTTAAATTTATTTTTTAATTATTTATTTTTATTTTTAAATTGTCCCTTTTTTTAACCACTTCCAGTCCGGACACTTTCACCCCCTTCCTGTCCAGGCCAATTTTCAGCTTTCAGCGCTGTCACACTTTGAATGACAATTGCGTGGTCATGCAACACTATAAACATGATTTTTTAGCATTTTTTTGAGACATATAAAACTTTATTTTGGTGGTATTTATTCAGCACTGGGATTTTTATTTTTTTTTTTTGCTATATAAATGAAAAAAAGTCCAAAAAATTTTTCTTAGAAAATTTTTCAATTATGTTTTACGGTGCTGCCTTAAATCAACTGACAATTGCGCAGTCATGCACCACTATGCATAAATGAAATTTATGTAATTTTTTTTCCACACAATTAGAGATTTCTTTTGGTGGTATTTGATCATCTCTACACTTTTTATTTTTTGAGCTATAAACAAAAGAAGACTGTCAATTTTGAAAAAAAAAACTATATTTTTGACTTTTTGCTATAAAACATGTCCAATAAAAAAAATTAAATTTAATTTGTTCATAAATTTAGGCCAAAATGTATTCTGTTACATGTCTTTGCTAAAAAAAAATTCCAATACCTGTAAATTAACCTCCCTAGCGGTCTGATTATGTCAGCATTTCTGTGCTCAAAGCGGTACATTTTTTTGCAGGGAAATATGTATTTTTTTTATTGTAGGCTGTAATTCTTAGCAATAACTCACTGAAATCTGTCCGAACAAGAGTCTAGTAAACATCCCGGGTATGATAAAATTTGAAACACAAAATCATATATATTAATATAATAAATAATCATAAAAAATAATAATATAATAATAATAAATGTAATTCAATAATATAATCAAACCAAAAACACTGAAATTTGAAATATAGCGCCAAGTTCACACATCGCTGAGCTCATCGCAAAATCGTTTTCAGTGTCTGATGAGGAATTTCCCCCACGAATCATTATCACTCAATTCTGCAAGTGGTTCTGATTTACTATCGCTGTTCTCTAGCCGGTCTAAAACCGCTTTTGACCTAAAGGGACGCTTTTTGGACGCCATGGACGTTTCTCAGTTTCCAGGCAGAAAGAACAGTAAAAATGCAGGCAGGGGACAGGACAAAGCACTCGGGACAAAATGTATGTAAAATGGTTTGATACAGGAATGTTATACTGTGTGATTTTAGTGAATTAGTGAATGTCACTTTTAAAATGTTTAAATTTCCCGCCAGTTCCATCCCCCGTATGCCTCGACGCTCGCAGGAAACAGAACCCAGAAGACGAATGCCGGCATCGCCCAAAGGAGATGGCCGGGGACGCTGCAGGAGGGACATCGTGGGAGCGCAGGACAAGGTAAGTGAAATAGGGATCCCGGAGCAACGCCGCAGTGTATTCCCGAGTGTAGCTCTGGGTTACCGCTTTTGATGCTAAAACTTTACCCCGAGCTACACTCGGGAATACCGCCAGGGGGGTTAATTGGTTTACGTGAAAATATTAATAATGGCAGCGATCAGCGACTTATTGTAGGACTGCGGGACTGCGATGGGCATTCTGACACTGGGGTGGGAACTGATTAACTGCCAATGACATCCCCAGTGACACTAATACAGTGATCAGTGCTAATAAAAAGCACTGACACTCAGGGGCGGACTGACCATTTGGAAACTCGGGCACTGCCCGAGGGCCCGGGGTCAGTAGGGGGCCCCATGAGATGCCCCTGGTGCCTATTTCATAGGCTTTTTTGAGTTTGGACAAGGACACAGGGGCCCCATGATCCCCTATTGCCCGGGGGCCCCATGAGTTGTCCGTCCGCCCCTGCTGACACTGTACTAATGGCACTGGGCAGGAAGGGGTTAACATCTGGGGTGAGTGAAAGGGTACCTGTGTGCTGTGTGTGTTTTACTAGGGAGACATGCTGCTGTGCAGAGAGATACAAAGCAGCATGTCCATGCTGACAGGAGAGAGATCTGTGTTGTTTACAAACAGATCTCTCCCCTCTCAGCTTTAGTGGCGATCACCGAGTGCTGGTTGAGAATCGCCGTCCGGGACCCGGTGATTGGCATCTGCTGCAACCAATGGCAGCGCGGTTAGGGCAGCGTGCGCCTGCGCCCCCTGCCTGGAACTGCAAAGGACGTATATTTACGTGGTTTTGCGCAGCGCGGTCGCCCTGTAGCAGTATATCTGCTATAGGGCGGCGGTAGGAAAGTGGTTAATTATTAGTTTACTGTCACTTTTATTTTTTTATGTAATTTTTTTTCACAGCTCTTGTTTACTTTCTGTGAAAAACGTAAAATATTTAAGCTAATAATAAGGACCTTCTGTTACCTTCAGATTCTATCAAAGGCTTATAACAAAAAAAAGGGAACTAGCGTTTGAGGGGGGCGGTGTGTGTAAAGCTGGCCGAAGATTGATAAAAATTTGTCCGTTTCAGCATGGTCTGAGAGAATTTCGGTCCATGTGTGGGCATCCCTGTTTGACAGAAGGCAATCGTTAGATTGACTTTTGTTGAAACTGGAATGCTGGAAAGCTTTTTTGCAGTACATACTTTGTTGGTAGATCTAAAGAAGATTGTACAATCAGATTGTAGAGTGTATGGTGCGCTTGAAGCGGTATTAAACCCAAAAGCAAACATTAAATTATTAAATTGCAGTTTACCAATTCTTAGATGTGGTGACTGCATTAACTTTCTTTTGTTAGGCTTTCTCTCTTTTATTTTCACCTAATGATCTGGCCAGTAGGTCTGTTGTTTTTTAAAAGAACAAGCTGTCCTGCAAATGTAGCATTTAGAGGGATAAGACAAACCATTTACCACTGACAGGGGTGCATACATTGATCAGCATTTATTCATTTATGTAAAACGGTTATCCCAAAAGGAAAAAAAACTGTGTGCTTTAACTGATTATAGGATTAGCTGGAATCTGGCTTCAATTTGCTAGTGTATCTAAATCTACTAATACATCTAACATCCCCCCCCTTCCCCAGACTGCTGCTGTCCAAAGCTGACTCCTTCATCCATAGTCATCCTATGATGAGATGTGTTATTGGCCAGACCACTAGGTGAAAACAGAAAGAAAAATGCCTAAAAAAAGAAAACTAATGCAGCCACCACATCTAAAGATTGGTAAACCGCAATATATTACACTTATGGTTTAGGGTTTAAAGTGATTCTAAAGCCATGCAGGTCTTCTGCAGACCTGTCAGCATATCAGATCACTGGTGCCATGCAGGTCTCCTGCAGACCTGTCAGCATTTCAGATCGCTGGTGCCATGCAGGCTCCTGCAGACCTGTCAGCATTTCAGATCGCTGGTCCCATGCAGGTCTCCTGCAGACCTGTCAGCATATCAAATCACTGGTGCCATGCAGGTCTCCTTCATACCTGTCAGCATTTCAGATCGCTGGTCCCATGCAGGTCTCCTGCAGACCTGTCAGCATATCAAATCACTGGTGCCATGCAGGTCTCCTTCATACCTGTCCGAATATCAGATCGCTGGTGCCATGCAGGTCTCCTGCAGACCTGTCACCATATCAGATCGCTGGTGCCATGCAGGTCTCCTGCAGACCTGTCAGCATATCAGATCGCTGGTGCCATGCAGGCTCCTTCAGACCTGTCAGCATTTCAGATCGCTGGTGCCATGCAGGTCTCCTGCAGACCTGTCACCATATCAGATCGCTGGTGCCATGCAGGTCTCCTGCAGACCTGTCAGCATTTCAGATCGCTGGTGCCATGCAGGTCTCCTGCAGACCTGTCAGCATATCAAATCACTGGTGCCATGCAGGTCTCCTGCAGACCTGTCAGCATATCAGATTTGCCATCAGCCATCAATGTTTTTAAAGGGGTGAAAAGATTCACTGACCACTCATTCAAGCCAGGGTTATCTGCTGGGGTGCATTTAATGCACATTAGCGTGCATTGCATTAAGGATACCAGTGCACTATGGTGGACCACAAATCAGATATGAAGCAATTGGTGAATGCGGAGCAGCACAATACACAGTAGTGCATAACTTTCTGTTAAATACACAGCAATGCAGTTGAAAAGGGAGAGTGCATAAGGCAAAGAAAGCCTAAAAAAGAAAACTAATGCAGCCATCACATCTAAGAATTGGTAAATTGCTATATAATAAATGTTTGCTTTTGGGTTTAATACAACTTTAATCCACTGACCACAAGTGTCTTGGGGGGGAATTCTTCCTCCCACTGATGCTTGGAAGGGGGGATTCTTCCTTCTACTGACATTTTTCTAGAGTCATTTTTTTCCCTCCACTAACTGCCAAGGCCTTTGCATTTTTTTCTCTCACTGACTGCTGACTATTCTATGAACTGTGTTGTACATTACATACTCCTGCCATCGTCGCTCTGTTTTGTATCTTGTGCTGTGTGTTCTCCTCCTAGTCTCTGCATTCTATGAACTACTGTATGTTGTACATTACATACTCCTGACCTCTGCACTCTGTATCTTGTGCTGTGTGTTCTACTCCTGTCTTCTGTGTTCTATGAACTATGAACTAGTTCATAGTTCTATGAACTATGTTGTACATTACATACTCCTGACCTCTGCACCCTGTATCTTGTGCTGTGTGTTCTACTCCTGGTCTCTGTGTGCTATGAACTATGTTGTACATTACATACTCCTGACCTCTGCACTCTGTATCATGTGCGGTGTGTTCTCCTCCTAGCCTCTGTATTCTATGAACTATGTTGTACATTACATACTTCTGACCTCTGCACCCTGTATCTTGTGCTGTGTGTTCTACTCCTGGCCTCTGTGTGCTATGAACTATGTTGTACATTACATACTCCTGACCTCTGCGATCTGTATCATGTGCTGTGTCTACTACTTCTGGCCTCTGTGTTCTATGAACTATGTTGTACATTACATACTCCTGACCTCTGCACTCTGTATCATGTGCTGTGTGTTCTCCTCCTAGCCTCTGTATTCTATGAACTAATGTTGTACATTACATACTCCTGACCTCTGCACTCTGTTTTGTATCTTGTGCTGTGTGTTCTCCTCCTGGCCTCTGTGTGCTATGAACTATGTTGTACATTACATACTCCTGACCTCTGCGATCTGTATCATGTGCTGTGTGTTCTACTCCTGGCCTCTGTGTTCTATGAACTATGTTGTACATTACATACTCTTGACCTCTGCATACTGTATCTTGTGCTGTGTGTTCTATTCCTAGTCTCTGTGTTCTATGAACTATGTTGTATATTACATACTCCTGACTGTTGCCATGTATACACTCTGATTTATGTTGTTTAGGCCCCATTCACACCTCAGCGTTTTGTAGCTCGAAGCTGCAAAACGCTCAGGGAGAAAAAAAAATCAATATTATTTTATGGAGATTCTTCACATCTCCACTCCAAGTCGCATGAAGCAGAACGCCTGAAGGCCAAAATAGTTTTGGAGCTACTTTTTTAGCTCCATTCAGGCAGCTTGATGCGTTTTTGGCGCGTTTTCATTCCCATAGAAATACATGGAAATGCGCAAATCGTGCATTTTCATGCGCTTTAGTGCATTTTATCACGTGACCAAGAGCACTTTTCTGGCAGAAATACTGCTATGAGACAGTACGGCTGTGCAAAATTACATATATATATACGTGATTTTGCATTTCTGCGCCGCCGTTGGCAGCCTTACCTGTTGATCACCGGGTCCTGGCTGGTGAGTCCCTGCCAGCACCCGGCGATCACCATGTATCACCAACGTCGGAGAGACCTATATGTAAACAATACAGATCTCTCTCCTGTCAGCTCAGCCATACAAAGCAGTGTACACAGTAAAACACATACACAGCACACAGTTAACCCTTTGATCGCCCCAGATGTTAACCCCTTTCTGCCCAGTGTCATTACAGTGTCAGTGCTTTTTATTAGCACTGATCACTGTATTAGTGTCACTGGGGATGTCAGTGACAGTTAGTCAGTTCCCCCCCCCAGTCTCAGAATGCCCACCGCAGTCCCGTAGTCCCCCTGTAAGTCGCCATTACTAGTATAAAAAAAAAACAAAAGCAGTATTTCTTTGCACGTGTCTTGGTCATCCTTCTACCCCTCCCTCCCATCCTTCCACCCTCCTATCCTTCCACCTCCCCCCTCCCTTCCTTCCAACTCCCCCTTCCTTCCATCCTCCCACCCTCCTTCCCTTCCTTCTACACTCCCCTCCCCTCCCTTCCTTCCACCCTCCCTTCCCTTCTTCTACCCTCCCCTCCTTTCCTTCCACCCCTCCCTTCCTTCCTCTACCCTCCCCTCCTTTCCTTCCACCCCTCCCTTCCTTCCTTCTATCCTTCCACCCACCCCTTACTTCCTTCTTTCCACTCACCCCTTCCTTCCAACCACCCCTCCTTTCCTTTCTTCCTTCCACTCACCCCTCACTTTCTTCCTTCCACTCACCCCTTCCTTCCACCCACCCCTCCTTTTCTTTCTTCCACCCACCCTTCCTTCCTTCCACCCTCCCCTCCCTTCCTTCCACACCCCTTCCCTTCTTCTACCCTTCCCTCCCTTCCTTCCACCTCCCCTTCCTTCCATCCTTCTACCACCCTCTTTTCCTTCCACCCCCTCCCTTCCTTCCTTCCTTCCTTCCATCCTTCCACCCACCCTTCCTTCCTTCCACCCACCCCTCACTTCATTCCTTCCACTCACCCCTTCCGTCCACCCACCCCTCCTTTCCTTTCTTCCACCCACCCTTCCTTCCTTGCACCCCCCCTCACTTCCTTCCTTCCACTCACCCCTTCCGTCCACCCACCCCTCCTTTCCTTTCTTCCACCCACGCCTTCCTTCTGTCCACCCACCCCTCCTTTCCTTTCTTCCACCCACCCTTCCTTCCTTGCACCCCCCCCCTCACTTCCTTCCTTCCACTCACCCCTTCTGTCCACCCACCCCTCCTTTCCTTTCTTCCACCCACGCCTTCCTTCCTTCCACCCACCCCTTCCTTGCTTCCTTCAATTGAGTATTGAATACTGTCGAGGTGGTAGTACACAACATTCTGGGTGAGGTTTGGAAGATTCTGGGTCTTGAGAAGGACAGGTGGAGGCCGGGAGCCGGGACAGCTAGATATCTAGACAGCTTTCTCCTTGTCTTTACCAAACAGGTTACACCAGTGAGAAGAATGAGAACATCTCTCATCACCTCTGAATGAGGAGCAAATTATTGTTTATTTTCTTTAGATCAGAAAATCAGCTTTCTGTGTAATGAAGTTGATGTTATCAATGTGTCAATAGAAATCACAAGGTAATTGTGCAGGGATATTCCTGTGGGGAGGGATAAAGCGGAAATAACACCAGTGGCGGTGGTGGCTGACAGCAGAAGTGTTCTCAGGTGTTAATCAGGACTATTCACGCGGCTAGCTGAGTGTTTGCACATCTGCAGTGATGACATGGCACTGCTCACGTACAAGTAACTGGACCTATTCTGTAGAGTTGGGAAAAAAGCAATCTTCTTCTGAAAAGTGCAGCAGTAACACACATAAAATCAAATCCCAGTGTGCTGTGAGATATCTTAAAAAAATATTGCCAATGATTTTCTGCCATTTGACTCGTTTGCAATAAATAATTAAAGTGGTTGCAAACCTCAGACATGAAATATGAACACAGCATATCCCTCTATAGTATGTACTTGTCTCAATCCAGAGCACTAAGTGTCATTTCAACCTGCTGTTTTGTCCCTCTGCTATCAGCATGAGTCACTTGTGACAAGTTTTCCTGACACCAAGAGAAAAATGGTGACAGGGGAGGAACCTACGGCAGATTGACAGCCACAGCTCTGTTCCTGTGTGTTGTGTGTGTAGGGGTTCTCTTCCTTCCAATCAGCTCTCAGAGCTCTCCTCACTAAGCTCTCTCACTTTCGTCTCTCCGCCCCCTTTTTTCTGAATTCTCAGACAAGCTTTATATAATTTTTGGACTTTGACCAGCTGTAGAGATGAGAAGTCTGTAGATACAGAGAGATTAAAGAAATCATGTCTATCACCTGAGGCTAGTCACTTCATTGGGTATGTTTAATGGTTTACAACCACTTTAAGGTTTCATTCACACTAGGCAGCTTCAAATTGCAGGTGGAATTGCCGCAATTCAGTCCGCGATTTGAAAAAATGCTTTAAAAATGTAAAAACGTGCATTTGCGTGTTCAGGTGCCATTCATTTCAATGACACCTGAAAACACAGGGCGTTTTTGCCGCGATTGCGGTGCATCCCTCAATTTTGTTTGCATGATTACAGTGCGTTTTCTGCGTGGAGAAACTCATTACAATCGTGGCAAATACACCCCACATTTTCAGGTGCCATTGAAATGAATGGCACCTGAACACGTGTATGCACGTTTTCACATTTTCACAGCATGTTTTCAAATCTTGGGTAGAATCGTGGCAATTCTGCCTGTGATTTGAAACGCCCTAGTGTGAATGGAGTCTAAGGGAATGTAGAGTATTTTTGTACTTTTTTGTATTTAATATGTTCGATGAAAATACACTATTTGGTCAAACATTTGTGGGCACCTGACCATTGCATCCATACTTTATGACCAAAAGTAGGTGGACATGTCTTTTAAATTATTGAGTTCTGGTGTTTCCAGTGAAGAGTACTGTGAATGCTACAGTGTAGTATGGTGTTAGGACCCCATAGTACTTCCATGGGAGAATTATTCTGCAATGCTCCCTTGTGCCACCAGATGCCCACACATGTCCACAATTTATGGTGGTGTGGTGGGACTCTAGTCCTCAAGTGCGGGACTCCAACATCACCAAACAGCCGCACATAAAATTAAGCGAATATTCAGTCTGAGAGACAGCAGACAAAGGATATATTGAAATACCCTGAGTATTATGCAAGAGATGGTCAGAGACTGTGGACATGATAGAAGAGGTGATCAGAGACTGTGGGCATGATGCAATAGATGGTCAGAGAATTCAGGCATGATACAATAGATGGTTAGAGACTGCAAGCATGATACAAGAGATGGTCAGAGACTGTTGACATGATACAAGAGATGGTCAGAGACTGCTGGCATCAGACAAGAAATAGATACTTCGGATATGGTACAAGAGATGATCAGAGACTATGGGCATGATAGAAGAGATGCTCAGAGACTATGGGCATATGCTCAGAGTCTATGGGCAAAGACTGATGATATGATAGAAGAGATGATGTGAGAATGTGGACATGATACAAGAGATGGTCAGAGACTGTGACCAGGCTACAGCAGACTCTCAGAGCCTGTGAATGTGATTTAGGAGTTGTTGGAGACAAAGAACATGCTTCAAGAAAGTCATAGACTGGAGACACATTACACAAGACTGCTAGAGATCACTTCTATAACAGAGCAATAGGAAAACACAGATTAGTGTTGGAAGGAGCCCTGAGGGATAAAAAAAAAGTGCCAAAAGGCCAGAGGTTGGATACCAGGGCTCTGGAGACATATGACTGGAGTGACCAGTATGACGAGAGGCCTCTTGAAGTAAATGTGTCCCTAAAATTACTGAAGCTGTGTAGAAGTAAGCTCTGAGATAAGTATCTTGGTTTTTAACCTTTTCTAACTGCCTGCTAAGGAAGATAGTCCTCCAGCAGGAACTGATTTAACAACCTGGGTGCTAACATGTTGGCATAGTCATACACCAACCCAATAGAGGGAACTTCCTTAACCACACACACACACTACAGCAGCATGTAAAGACATTTTAGACAATTGTGTGCTTTAAACATGTGCGAACATCTTAGGTAGGAACCTTTTTCTGTACCAGCATGGCTGTGCAGCTGTGTACAATGCCAACTCCATAAAGTTTGGGGTGGAGGAACTCAAATGGCCTTTACAAAGTCCTAACCTCAACTCTACTGAACACCTTTTAATGAACTGGAACATTGATTGCTAACCAGGTCTTCTTGTCCATCATGAGTACTTGACCTCGAAAATGCTTTTTTGGCCAAATTGCTTGTGGAAAGCCGTCTCAGAAGAGTGGAGGCTGTTAAACCCATAAAGGAAGGTGGGGGCAGCAATTCCAAGAAAAAAAAAATCTGGTGTCCAAAAATGCTCATATGCAGTAGGTGGAATTATCCAGTAGGTACAAATGTATTTCCATATTCTTTACCACATATAGATATTTCATATTTACCTATTTGCAGCCAGAAGGTGAAGTTTACTAGGTCAATCTTAACTGCTTTACTGAAAAAATATGAAACGTTCATGAGTTGATGCTGAACTTAGACTCACCCCTTTAGCTTTTTAGACTCAGACTTTCAATTGGAGAGAGAAAGTCTGAAAGCAAACAATGCTTCTGCATTGTTCTCTCCTAAATGCTCACTGACATAGCGTCATGATTGTACTCTGTATTTTTTTAAATGGCCCATATTATTAAAGTGATATTAAACCCTAAAAAAGAGAAGGTCCACAATATCCATAGGAGATGGTTATTTGTTGGAATACAAAGTTCATGTATTCTTTGTGCAACAACTACATCAGTGTTCAGTAGAGATATATTCTTCAACCAGTAGATGGCATGTGTTTATAAGTTTGTAGTTTCAGTTATGTCTTTTCTCTACAATAAAGTTCCTGTTTCCTGTTAGCAGAGAAGCAGCAGATAAACACATGTGGACTGTGCACGGTCTGTTCTGTAGGGCTATATACAGAATTTCTAACAGGTTATGGGCCCAGACACCCAGGCATAGCAAGCTACAGCACATGAAGTGCAAGATACAGCAACACAAAGCAAATTGCAACAGAAAAACAGAAAATGGCCAGCAACACAGCTTTCATTTGCAAACCTGACAAACCAGAACTACCATTCTTAAAAATTCAAGATGAAAATGCTGCTAATAGGAGAAGGTATGTGGAAATGTATAAATAAAGTCAAGCTAAATGGATAAAGACCAGAAATCTCAGAGCACAATCTCTCTTAGCATACAAAATGATCAAATCATACATACTGTAAATTTAAGTGTGAAACTGTTAAGAAAATCTGGGAAGGATTACAAAAGGTTCATGGAAGAGCTAGTCTCAGCAATAAACCAGGAGTGGACTGACCATTTGGGAACTCGGGCACTGCCCAAGGGCCCGCGGTCAGTAAAGGGCCCCATGAGATGCTCCTTGTACCTTTCATAGGCTTTTTTGGGTGTGGTTTGAGTGTGGGCAAGGACACAGGGGCCCCATGATCCCCTATTGCCCGGGGGCCCCATGAGTTGTCAGTCCGCCCCTGCAATAAACTGTATTTGATTAGTAAGCTGTACCAAACCAAGCTGATGAAAGGTCAGGATATGCAGGATTACATAAAGACCTGAGAGGTATAGGAGAAGAAATAAAAGATTTTCATGTTGCACCACTATTACTTAGTGTTTTACCAGAAGGTTATGAAATATTTGTTCCAGTATTTGATGCAAGTCCAGATGATGAACTGACATTGGAATGTGTTAAGAGCAAGCTTGTGGATGAATATAAGTGTAAAACAGAAAGCAGTAATAGTGGCAGCGCTTCTGTCACAAAATCTGCTTTAAAGATGAAAGATAGGAACAAAAACAATATCATACAACAAGAAACACATGCATGCTTTGTGTGCAAGAACCAAGACCATTTAAAAGCAGATTGCAGAATCTGGAAAGCTAGAATGCAAAAACAAACTTAAAAACAAAAGTCCAAAAGTGTGAAGGAAGAAACAGATTTTTCTTCAGATAAACTAAATTCAGGTTAAGCGGTTTTACTGCTACAGGGCAGTTCTCCTGTGCAAAATCACTTATATATGGCGTGGTCAAGAAGGGGACCTGGTCAAGAAGGGAGGTGAATGATCCGGAGGTCAAGCGGTTACTATGTTTTAAAATTTAAACGTTTCACCTCATCTACATATGCAGGTTTGGTTTGTTGATTCAGAAGCTACAGGCCATATGACAAATGACAGAAATGTCTTTATTCACATTGACCAGAGTAAAACAGAGAAAAATCACCACGGCTAATGGGCAAATAATGGAATCAGAAGGAATAGGAGATGGTTTTCTTTACTGTCCTATTTCCCAGAGTGTCGCCAGAAAGATACTTGTAAAAAAGTCCTGTATGTCCCTGCTCTTGAAACAAATCTTTTGTCAGTGAAGAAGCTCACAAAACATGGCATTGTAGTGACCTTGCAAGGCGACAGTTGTGCCATCACAAAGGGGGATATCTTACTTGCAAAGGCTAAAATTACAGATAAACTGTATCAGCTGAACTGCAATGACGTAGTTAATACTGCCAAGGGGGAAAAAACATTCAAACTGCATTCACACATAGCACAGATGACTTGGACACAGAAGTCCTGACATAATAAAGAAATAACTGAGAATGACTATGCAAGTGGAATAAAAATTAGTCCAAGTGATCAAACAATGAGATGCACCAGCTGTATAAAAGGAAAAATGACAGGAAAAGCCTTTCTAACAGCAGAGCTAAAATAACAATGGACTTCATTCATTCAGAACTTTACAGTTCAAAGGAAAAATTTACTCCAGGAAACACAAGTTATTTTCTCACTTTTATAGATGATTACTCCAGGTATACTACACAATATCTGTTACACAACAAAAGTAAAGTACCAGAGAAACTTGAACAGTATGTGACTCAAGTAAGCAAATGTGGCAAAATGCCCAGTGTATTGTGCACAGACAATGGAACTGACTGTATAGGTGATATCACACAAGTGATCCTCAGAAAGTATAGCATAATATTTCAAACTACAGTACCATACACCCAAAATGAAATAGGGTTGCAGAAAGAATGAACCGTACTCTATGTGAGAGTGGAAGAACCATGCTGTTTGATGCAGATATGCCAAACTCTGGGGGGGAAGCAATTATGACTGCAAGCTATCTGCAAAATCAACCGCCAGGAAAATCTCCATATGAACTGTAAAATAGAAAGGCCCCAACTTTGAACCATCTAAACATTTTTGAAGGCAAAGCCTATGCACATCCCATTTCATGAACTAACAGAAATGATTAAAACTGAAGGAAATTCCACAGTGTCACATGTTCACATGAAGATAAGCAAAGTGACACAGAAATAAAAATTAACGCAGACCATCCAAATTTTGTAAAAGAGGAAACCAGGCCACAAGAGGCTTCAATCAGGAAATCTACCAGAAGCAATAAAGGCATCCCAGCCAAACGTCTGACCTATATTGCTCGCGTAGCATTAAAACCAGAGCTAGATTCATGGGATGAGATGCAAAGACTTCTAACCCATGAGAAACAAAAGTAGATTAGAGCTGCTGATGAAGAGATGACATCTCTTAGTGAACTGAAACAGATTTATAGAACTCAGATCTGAAATGGGGTTAATATAAGAACTAGTTGTTGAGCTGGGGTGTTGGAATACATTGTTCATGTATTCTTTGTGCAACAACTACATCAGTGTTCAGTAGAGATATATTCTTTAACCAGTAGATGGCAGTGTTTCTAAGTTTGTAACTGAATCTATGAGCCTATGGCTCCCCTTCCCACAGTACTTGCCTCTGCAACTCAGATGATAGGGATAGGGGTGCAGATAAAATCATTTTCACACTACTGCAAAAATGTAGAATTTTATTCTGTGATTTGTGCTTTTATAACATCACTAAAATGACATTTCTGGTATAAAGCATAAGAAAGATTTTTTTTTGTAAATTCTTTAATTAAAAATGTTACCTTGAATGGTATTACAGAGGTGGGAGGGAGGAGCCTGACCATGGCTCGGAGCGGGAGCTTGATGTGAGGGCTCCCGGCTTCCAAACACCTCCAGTGTCCTACCGGGAAAAGGAGAAATGCATGAGAAGCCCTAGTGAGATTTACCGGAGAGAGGGGAGGCTTGCCTGGTAAGGTGCAGGACCCGTGAGTCTGGTGGCGTGCGGAGAAGTAGAAGGAGGGTGCCGACCTGGGCCAGGCAGCCAGCGAGTAGAGCTGCATGGACCAAGGACCCCTGAGAGTTACAGTCATCACAGTAGGACTTCCTGCACTCTCAGTCCGGTGCTGTGTGTTCCCCAGAGCTCAGTAGACGCCGGGCGGTCTAGGTGAATCGCCGCAAGGGAGCTCTGGGAGGTAGAGAAGCCGGCCAGTGTTTCTTGGAGTGAGGGAGACGCCGGCTCTCTCATCTTGCACACGGGACTGCGGTGGCAAGAGACCCACAGAACGAGCTAGGAAAACCCCCCTGCAATCTGCCTATTATGTGATGGGAATACCAAAGGCAACATTCTCCAGAAGAGAATACTTGAAGCCGCCTCACTTGGAGTGAAGGAAGAGGGGGACAAGAGGGTGAGTGAGTGCGGCAAGAGTACTGTGATTGATATATTGCATGGGAATTGAACTGTATGTTTAAACTGAGGAGGGTTTCACCCAGGGGGTCTTAGAGGAAAAAGTGGAAGGAGGACAATTTAAAACAGATAAAGACCCAGAAGAAGTGGATCCTGGTAGATGAGTTCGGGAGTGGGGGGAGAGAAAAAGGAAGAGAAGAATTGAGAGGGTGATATCTCTGAAAGACAACAATTTTGATATTAAATAAAAAATAGGCCCCCTCCCCCCCCCAGAACCAGAACCGTGGAATACTGAAACAGTCCCTGATAGCATGAAAAAAAAGTATTAAAAGGGAGGTGGGCCTAATGCTTCCCAAACAGGGTCAATTAAAAAATATATACCCTCACAGGAGAAACAGACTCCAGAGAGACAACAGGGAATAAGTGCAAGAGGTGAGAGGGAAACCAGTGGAGAATGTTCCAGACTATCCCTGGGAAAAGCTAACAATAGTCAACATATAGAAGAAGTGGATATGTACAGTTGCAAGAAAAAGTATGTGAACCCCTTGGGATTACGTGGAGTTTTGCATGAATTGGGCATAAAATGTGCTCTGAACGTCATCTAAGTCACAACAATAGAAGAACACAGTCTGCTGAACATAATACTACACAAACATCAGATGTTGCCATGGTTTAATTGCACATAACATGTAAACATTCACAGTGCAGGGAGGAAAAAGTATGTGAGGCCCTAGCTTAATGACTTCTCCCAGAGCTAACTGGAGCCAGGAGTGAGCCAACCTTGACTCCAATCAGTGTGATGATATTGGATGTGTTGCTGACAGCTGTTCTGCCCTTAAAAAACACACACCTGTTTTGGGTTTACTGGTTTCAAGAAGCACTGTCTGATGTGAACCATGCCTCGCAGAAAAGAGCTCTCAGAAGACCTACGATCAAGAATTGTTGACTTGCATGAAGCTGGAAAGGGTTACAAAAGTATCTCCAAAAGCCTTGATGATCATGTGTCCACGGTAAGACAGACTGTCTACAAATGGAGAAAGTTTAGCACTGTTGCTACTCTCTCTAGGCGTGGTTGTCCTGTAAAAATGACTGCAAGAGCACAGCGCAGAATGCTGCATGAGGTAAAGAAGAATCCCAGAGTGTCAGCTAAAGACCTACAGAAATCTCTGGCACATGCTAACATTTTTGTTGACACAGGAAATGTTTGGTTGAGGTTATTGCTGCCAAAGGAGGGTCAACCAGTTATTAAGTCCAAAGGTTCACATACTTTTTCCTCCCTGCACTGTGAATGTTTACATGTTATGTGCAATTAAACCATGGCAACATCTAATGTTTGTGTAGTATTATGTTCAGCAGACTGTGTTCTTCTATTGTTGTGACTTAGATGACGTTCAGAGCACATTTTATGCCCAATTCATGCAAAACTCCACGTAATCCCAAGGGGTTCACATACTTTTTCTTGCAACTGTATAATGTAGAAGAACAAGAGGAGAGCTCACAAATGCCAACTAAAACAATAGCAGAAATGTTTAAAGGACTTGAAAGATCCTTAAAACAGGAAATGGCGAAATTACATAAACATCTGGGGCAAATATTATCAAGGGTGGAGGAGACGGAAGAAAAACTGGATAAACATGCCCAAATTATACAGAAATTGGAAAAATGGACGATGGAAATGAGAAAAGAACAAAGAAATCTGCTATACAAATTGGAATATCAGGAGAATAGGGATAGGAGATGCAACCTAAGGATACGAGTCCTTCCAGAGATCTCCCAAGGAGAAGATTTGACAGGAATAATAACGAGAATGCTGAATACTATAATGGATAGAACTATAACAGACCCTCTCAAAATGGATGGAGTCTATAGAATAGGAAAACACCAACAAGAAGGTAGAAAGGAAAATACGAGAGATGTAATTGTGCAATTCCATAACTATTGGGATAAAGAAGAGCTTTGGAAGAAGATAAAAGGAAGAGCAATAATAAAATTAATCAAAAAATAATAAAATTAAGCATGTGAAGGACAGAGACTATCCGTTTTACTCCCATGCACATGAGATGTATTCAAGATTGGACTATATATTGCTGGAACATCGACTTATTTGGTCAAAGTAAAAATAGAAGTGATGTCAATATCGGACCATGCTCCGGTCACAATGCAATTATTATGAGGAAAGGAGCTGAATGGGGGAACAGTATGGAGGTTAAATGAGACACTTCTCCAGGATCAAGAGACGGATCGGAGAATTAAAAAAGAAATAGAGCAATTTTTTGAAGAAAATGATTCTGGGGAAGTGTCTGTAGCAACGGTGTGGGAGGCTCATAAGGCCTATATTAGAGGAATCCTGATAGCGATTGGAGCAAAGAAGAAGAGGGAAAGAAGAGAAAAAATTAATGCGCTTCTTGGGGAACTCTGTGAGCTTGAGCAGACACATAAATATAGAGTAACAAAAGAGATTATGCAGAGGGTAATAAATAAAAGAGAAGAATTAAATAATTTTCTGGAAGAAGAGAAGAGTGTTTAATAAAATGATAAGTGAGAGATATAGATGGGGAGACAGGCCAGGAAAGTATTTAATGAGGGCTCAGAGAAAAAAAAAATCCAGGAACTATATAGAGAAAATAAGAGATCCCAAAGGAGAGTTAGTATATTCAACTAAAGATATAGCTAAAGTGTTTAAAGAATACTATAATAATCTATATAATATTACTCCCCATAGTTCTATAAATAAAGATGGAGTAGGAAAAATAGAAAAAAGACAGTCATACTTAAAAAATGTGGTATTACCAAAAATAAGCGAGGAACAATTAAAATAACTCTAATTAGCAATAATGCAGGGAGAAATACAACTAGAACTAAAAAGTACTGCAGATGGGAAAAGTCAAGGTCCAGATGGATACACTGTGAGGTATTATAAAAAATATAAAAAACTATTAGTACCCAAATTGAGGATATATATGAATGCATTAGGGGGAGAGATGGAAATGAGGAGGGAATCCCTACAAGCACATGTAGTTCTCTTACATAAAGAAGGTAGGGATGTTACTCACTGCGCAAGTTATATACCGATTTCCTTATTGAACACAGATACTAAATTATATGCAAAAGTTCTGGCAAACAGTTTGAAAGACCTAATGCCGGAATGGATACACATAGATCAAGTAGGCTTTGTCCAAGGGAGAGAGGGTAGAGACAATGGACTGAGATCTCTGTTTCTCATACAAAAAAGTAGGAAAGAGAAAACCCCTGCGGTGGTACTCTCAATTGATGCTGAAAAGGCATTCGATAGAGTAGATTGGGGATATATGATGGATACATTGGAAGTATTGGGGATAGGATATAGAATGAGAGAATGGATAAAGAAATGATATAGTCAACCCTCTGCAGCAATCATGGTTAACAGGGAATTATCAGAGTATTTCGGGATGCTAACGGGAACAAGACAGGGATGCCCTCTGTCTCCATTTCTATATGTTTTGTCATTAGAATCTCTATTGGCTACAATAAGGAATAATATAGATATAAAGGTAATATGGATAGGAGACATAGAGCATAAGGTGGCAGCTTATGCAGATGATATGCTGTTTTATATGGGAAACCCAAGGATAACATTGCCAAACTTAATGAGATCACTGAAAGAGTATGGGGAGATATCAAATTTAAAGATTAATCCAACAAAAACAGAGATTTTAAATATAAACCTTCCAAATAGAGGGAAAAGTAGGTTACAGGAGGAATTTTCCTTTGTTTGGAGAGAAAAAGAATTAAAATATCTCGGAATAAAATTAACTGTATCCTTAAGAACTTATATAAATTGAATTATATCCCATTGTTAAATGAGATCAAGGATTAACTAAGGAAATTAGGAGGGGGAACCCCATCATGGTTAGGTCGTATAAATTTGATAAACATGGTGATCGTTCCAAAAATGTTATATGAATTTCAAATGATACCAATTAAACTACCAAAAGTATATTTCAGAACAATTAAAAAATGTTAAGATTTATTTGGAGGAATAAAAAAACGAGAATAAGCCAGGAAATTTTATGTAGAAATAAAGAGAAAGGCGGATTGGGAGTACCAGATTTGAAAAGATATTATAAATCGGTAATAATGGCGAGAATTTTTGAATTGGAAAAAAAGGGAGAAGTTTTCATGAGAAAAGATGAGTGGCGTTATTTTCAATTGAAACACTTTATAGGGAAGCTTTCAAAGCCTTTAAGAACAAGAAAGGATTGGAACCCTTTTGAGCATTTATTAAGTACATGGGGAGATGGGAAACATGGAACGTCCAAAATATATAAGATTCTCACTGAAATAAACACAGATATAAGGCTTCCATATATAGAAAAATGGGAAAGGGATATAGGAGTAACAATAGACGTAGAAAAACAGAGGAAAATATATATACTAATTCATGGAAATATAAATATGCAGGAGGTAGAAATGAATTATAAAATGTTTGGCAAGATGGTTTATCAAACCGAGTGTGGCACATAGATTGAGTGGAGATAATTCACCTTTATGTTGGCGTGGATGTGGAGGAAGAGGCACAATGTATCACATATGGTGGGAGTGTTCTAAAATACAAGAGTATTGGGGGAAAATAGTAAGCTTGATTCAGAAAATTACAGAGGCTGATATTCTAATAGACCCAGAGATTTGCCTTTTTCATAGTACCAAGCGTTCAGTCAAAAATATAAAGAATTTGGTTTCTTGTATTATTTGAATGCAGCAAAGGGATTGATACTCAAGTTCTGGAGGTGCCGAAAATAAAAGATTGAGTTGACAGGGTGGATCAAATATGTAAAGTGGAGGAATTTTACCATATCAATGAAGATAAGATGGAGAGTCATCATATAAGATGGAACAAATGGGAGGAATTTAAAAAGTCAAATCTAATTATAGATATTATGGGGGACTAACATAGAATACTATGGTTATACCTTTTGTTCTTCTTTTATAGGGATTATGATCTCCAGAAATGAATAGGAAAATGCAGAGCAGAGTGGGTGAAGGATTAGAAGGGGGGGGGGTGATGGGAGGTATATAGGTTGGGGGGAGGTTGGGAGGGGGGAAAAGATGAAATGATAAATGTTTTGATAATGTGTTAATGTTTTAAAGAGTATGTTTGTATAACTTGTTTATCTGAAAAATCAATAAATATTTAAATTTTAAAAAAAAGTGTTACCTTGGACATAGTAGCTGTCACAAAACCCCAGTAATTCTTGAGCTGGCCATAGATGGATTGAATCTCAGCTGGTTCAGCAGGGACCAGCCAAAAATTGCTTTATCTATGGGCAGGCAGGCTGATTGTACTGAAGTTGATCCAAAAGCCTTAGGCAGGTGTGAAAAATGGTGTATATGAAGAATGCTTTTCAGAAATAGAAGTGTTATTGAATAACAAAATAGAAAGTAAATGAACAGAAGAGAAATCCAAATCAAATAAATATTTGGTGTGGCCACGCTTTGCCTTCAAACCAGCATCAATTCTTCTAGATACACTTGCACACAGTTTTTTTTTTAATTATATATTTTATTAGCTTCTGCTATGCATCCCAAAAACCTCATATCATAATTTCCCTAGTCCCGTCATCCCACCCCTTTCACCCCCAAATTCCTTAAAACCACACCACTTTCCTAGTTTCTAGCCTTTTTCATCTTTGTCAGTCTAAATCTGTATTCCTAGCCCATTTTCTCTGTGGGCCATCCTTAAACCCCCCCCCCCCCCCCCGTACTCTTTTACATCTTCCTGAGCAGTTCATAATATCTTTTAGTTGTTTTAAAAACCAACACTTACTCCATATTTTCCTAAATTTTACTATTTCATCCTCTTCAATATGATACAGCTCCTCCATCCTATAAATGTTATCTACTACCTAGTCATTCATACTTGGTGGGTCAGGGGTAAGCCTTGCGTAGTTTTATCAAAGATCCAAATTTATAAAATAAACAAATCCACATGTCTCTCTGTATAGTCCGACATATTTCCTGAATATATTGTAATACTTCCTTCCAATATTCTTGTATCTTCGGGCAATCCCACCATATATGTGTCATTTTACCCTTTCTCCCGCAATCTCTCCAACATAAAGGTGAGACCTCTACTTGTTCTTTATGTGCTTTACTCGGTGTGATATACCATCTAGCCATACGTTTATAATTCATTTCCACCATGCTCATGTTTGTTACCTCATGTGCTAATTTGAACAAATTATTCCTCTGTCGCTCATTTTGATTGTGCAATCTGTCCCAAACACTAAAAACTTTCTTTGTCAGTGAGCTTGTGTTCCCATCTAATGTGCAAAACTTGTGTGGTACCCAAACCAACTTTCCTAACTGTGCCTTACTTAACGTCTCTTCCATATTCACCCAACCTTTCCTGTGTGAATTTAATACCCAATCTATTATTTGTGAAAGCATCACCGCTTGGTAATAACTCTTAACGTTTGGCAACCCTGAACCCCCATTACCTTTTGTCCTACACAGTGTCTCGTGCCTAATTCTCATTTTTTTATTAGTCCAGATAAACTTACGTATCATCTTCTGTATTATCCCAAAAAAGGATCCCGGTATATATATTGGAAGCATATGGAACCTATAGAAAGTTTTTGGTACTATCACCATCTTTACCAAGTATATACGGCCTATCCAGGAAGCGTCGTTTTTTGACAACCTCCCCAGTTCTCCTTTTATTTCATTTACTAATGGAATATAATTTGCTTGATAAAAAGCTTTTATTGAAGGGGTCAATTTTATTCCCAAATAGCCTATTTCTTTTTCCCTCCATGTAAATGGGAACTCTTTTTGTAAACCTTGCCTCTCAGCTTTTGGTATATTAATATTTAAAATCTCTGACTTTGTCGGGTTTATTTTCAGGTTTGATATCCCCCCATATTGTTTAGTAATTTCATTAAATTAGGCAACGTTATTCTAGGGTTTACTATAGAAAACAACATATCGTCCAAATATGCTGCCACTTTATGCTCCACTTGCCCAACCTTTATTCCTGCTATATCCACACACTTCCTTACCTTAGCCAATACGGGCTCCAAGGATATAACAAACAATAAGGGGGAGAGTGGGCAACCCTATCTGGTTCCATTATATTTTAAAGAATTAAGAGGGGGACCCATTAACCTTGACCGCCGCTGATAGGGCGCTATAAAGTCCTTTTATCCACTTCAACATTGTAGGCCCTAAACCCAGTTTCTCTAACATATCCATCATAAAGCCCCAATTAACCCCATCAAAAGCTTTTTCGGCATCTATTGACAGAAGTAATGCCAGCGCTTTTTCTCTTTTTACCTCTCTGGCCATTATCCCTACCTCCTCTTCCAGGAATGAATCCTACCTGATCCAGGTGTATCCACTCCAGCATCAAATAGTTTAATCTAGTTGCCAACATTTTAGCATACAGTTTAGTATTGATGTTTAATAAGGATATTGACCTATAACTAGCACACTGTGTACTCTTTCCCTTCTTTGAATATGATTGTTATATGGGCCTGCAATGACTCTTCTCTCATTTCCAGCCCATCCCTTATTGCAATCATATAGCTACACATTTTGGGGATCAAAAGATCACAAAATGTTTTGTAATACCCCCACCGTATATCCGTCCGGTCACGGGCTCTTTCCTTTAGCTATATTTTTTAAGGCCAGATTAATTTTCTCTAGGGTAATAGGTGTCTCTAGAGCCTTTAGTTTTTCTCCTGCTATTCTTGGCAGTTCCACTTCATTTAGATATTCTAGTCTCTTTTCCTTTATTTCCTGCTCTTTTTTTTTTTTTGATCTCTAGGACTCACATGATACCGACAACTATAATATTTTTGGAACTTATTAGCGATATCGGTGGTGGAATATACCATTTTTCCTTTATCATCCTTCGTTTTTTCTATAAAAAGGAAGGAACTCGGCAAGTAGGTTGTTTCAAACATCTTGGAGAACTAAGCAAAGATCTTCTGTGAATGTAGGCTGCCTCAAATCCTTTTGACTCTTCGTGTAATCCTGGACAGACTCTATGATGTTGATATCAGGGCTCTATGGTGGCCAAACCATCACATCCAGGACTCCTCATTCTTCTTTACACTGAAGATAGTTCTTAATGATATTGGCTGTACATTTGGGGTGGTTGTCCTGCTGCAGAATAAGTTGGGGGGGGAGGGGCAATCACACACCTCCCAGATGGTATGGCATGATGGATAAGTATCTGTTTGTATTTCTCAGCATTGAGGACACCATTGAACCTTACCAAATCTCCAACTCTATTTGCAGAAATGCAGCCCCAAACTTGCAAGGAACCTCCACCATGCTTCACTGCACTGCTTTCCAACAAAAGCCTTCTGCTATAGCCAAATATTTAAAATTTTGTCTCATCAGTCCAGAGCACCTGCTGCCTTTTTATGCACCCCAGTTATGATGTATTCATTAAAAGGTTGAGTCACTTAGCCTTGTTTCTATGTCCTCTGTCTCCCCTGTTGCAGTAGCTCAGAGCTCAGTGATACTATGACAGAGGATATAGTGGACCACACATGTGCAGGGGTTTGGGAGCTTGCTCCTGGTATGATGGGACGGGAGTGAGCAGTAATGGCTGGGAGTGTCTTAGCAATGTCCTTGCAACAAGGCAGGATGGGATGATGCCATCTCTGGGAGTTTTTCAGCCAGGCTTCGGGAGGTACAAAGATGGCTTACACCTAAAAAAAGTGCATTGGGCAAATTTAGTCACAGCTGCACAGTTTGTTTTTATCTTCAGGTGCCCCTTACCTGAATAGGTAGTTTTTTTGTAAAGGTGAACTATCCTATTAAAGTTTGCTTTCTACCTCCTGCACCAGAAGAATAAACACCATCACATGACACAAAAAACAATAATCATTTCACCCCATCACTTCCAGGCTCTTTGGTATTATTTGATTCCCACAGTTCTCTCGAGCGACCTGTTTGTATGAGAATTAAACAAAATAATATTTACTAATGGCAACTTCTTTCATCATAATGGAGAGGACTGATAAGATTGGCAGAAAACCAGCACAGGATCAACATTTCTGCCATGGGCCTGTTTATTCAGAAATAACTGTGTCATTACCTAAAGACCAACTCCAGGATATTACCAAACCCCCTCCACCCCCAACTAACCACTGGCAAAACAAATCCAAATGCCAATTTTACTGACCAGGTGCCATGGTTACATGACAATCTATCTCTCTCTTTTGTTTACTTCCTGGGGTCCTTCTTTGGGTGTCCACATCACTACCTGAAAGATGTACACAATTCCTATTGGTGGAAGTGACACTCCCAGTGGCCAGGTCCTCTCCCCATAGGCTCACGGTGGTGTATTTACACACTAAGGCACCCCTTTTAAAGCAGAGCTAAACCCATCTGTAGTCAGGTGCAGTCTGCTTCCTCTACTGTAGGTGGTGCTCAAACCGAAGCAGTACCACAGATGGAAAGTCAGGAGAAACCTGGCTTCTCTGTGGTTTCAGACTTCCCTGAGACAGGCTTCCGGTTTGCAACACTGCATTCAGGTGACCCCTGATGGCCATCTTTAGTCAGCAGTGTTTTTAAATCCCTGCCCCCGGGTTTTGGCGAGAATTTCATGAAGTGGATAGAAGAGGGAAAGTGATAGCAGCAGGGAGAGGTTCCTGACAGGAGGGACAGGCTATGGACATGCCTCCCCATTGGGACCCAGTTGGCCAGGCCACATCCTGCCCTCTTAGACAGATGCTGACGGTGCATCTGGACCTGCTGTGTACACTAGTCACTTGGAACTGTGCGTGTTTTCCTGGCGCGGTGCTCTCCTGCTGGGCTGTCTGTTGAGTTCAGCCTTTCCTTTAACATAAATTAATGTTCCTGCCACCGGACTCCCAAAGAGTTACATTCAAGACATGCATGATTGATAGCCGTAACATTTTCTTGTGCTGTTAACTGATCTGTCAAGTTTTCAAAAATGACTGGTGTTATAACGGATCTCATGTGCAGCACCATGGCAGCTACAGATCAAACAGAGACCAAGATGGTGGCTTCCATGGTTACAAAGGATAGGAGGCTTTAGTTCCGCTTTAAATCATGACAAGCACAGAAAAAGAATCAGGTACTTACATCAAGCTGGGGGCATGAAGTGGTGTCACCTTCTTGCTCATTGGATGCTCAGGGCCCATTCACACATCTCCATTCTAACATAGTAAGGGCTCTTTCACAGGGATGACACGATTGGGTCTGGCTGCCCGTTTTTCAAGCAGACCCGATCGGAACCTCCATTCTCCTCTATGAAGTGGCGGGTGTAAATTGACATGTGTCGGTTTACAACCGCCAACATCAAATCCAATCTGTTCTGCCAAAAATGGATGGATGGGGATCCAATTCCCCTTCTGTCCATCAGATCAGATGAAAATAAACAGGCGGTCCATTTTTATCCGACCACCCATTGAGGTGAGCGAGCAGCTCTGTGTCTGCCCAGCACTGTATAAAATACACCTGTCCACAGTAGCAATCAAACAATCAGATTCCAAACTCTCCACCATGGCAAAGACCAAAGAGCTGTCCAAGGATGTCAGGGACAAGATTGTAGACCTACACAAGGCTGGACTGGACAAACTATCACCCAGCAGCTTGGTGAGGTGACAACAGTTGGTGCAATCAACCAACTTCCATTTCTTCTTCAAATGGAAGAAACACAAAACAACTGTCAGTCTCCCTAGGTCTAGTGCACCATGCAAGATCTCACCTCTTGGAGTATCAGTGATCATGAGAACAGTAAGGAATCATCCCAGAACTACACGTGAGGATCTTGTCAATGATCTCCAGGCAGCTGGGACCACAGTCACCAAGAAAACAATTGGTAAAACACTATGCCGACAAGGATTGAAATCCTGCAGTGCCCGCAAGGTCCCTCTGCTCAAGAAAGCACATGTCCAGGCCCATCTGAAGTTTGCCACTGAACATCTGAATGATGCAGAGGAGGACTGGTTGAAAGTGTTGTGGTCAGATGAGACCAAAATCGAGCTCTTTGGCATCAACTCAACTCACCGTGTTTGGAGGAGGAGGAATGCTGCCTATGACCCCAAGAACAACATCCCAACTGTCAAACATGATGGTGGAAACATTCTGCTTTGGGGGTATTTTTCTGCTGAGGGGATAGGACAACTGCACTGCATCATAGGGATAATGGGCGGGGCAATGTACTTTCAAATCTTGGGTGAGAACCTTCTACCCTCAGACAGGGCATTGAAAATGGGTTGTGGATGGGTGTCCCAGCATGACAATGACCCAAAACACATGGCCAAGGCAACAAAGGAGTGGCTCAAGAAGAAGTACATTAAGGTGCTGGAGTAGCCTAGCCAGTCTCCAGACATTAATCCGATTGAAACTCTGTGGAGGGAGCTGAAAGTTTGAGTTGCCAAATGTCAGCCACCAAACCTTAATGACTTGGAGAGAGAGTGAGCCAAAATCCCTTCTGAGATGTGTGCAAACCTGGTGGCCAACTACAGGAAACATCTGACCTCTGTGATTGCCAACAAGGGATTTTCCACCAAGTACAGAGTCATGTTTTGTGAAGGGGATCAAATACTTTTTTCCCTCATGAACATGCAAATCAGTGCATCATTTGTTAGACATGCATTTCTTTTGAATTTTTTGTTACTATTCTCCTAATCTCTCAGTGTTACAATACACCTACCATTCAATTTTTAGACTGATAATTTCTTTGTGAGTGGGCAAACATTCAAAATCAGCAGGGGATCAAATACTTATTTCCTTCACTGTATCTATGCATGTGGGGCAGGGATTTTAGATTATAGAATAAGTATAAATCAGCACACACAAATACACAAAATCCTCAAAAATCCCTTAAAGTCATATCAATATCCTTCCCCTGAAGTACCAATAACTAATATATTCCTTGACGTAAACAAAACCCACAATTCCAATGAAAAAATCAAGCCCCAAAAAAAAAAAATTTCCCAAAAGGTTTTCCAAAATTAAAAAAAATAAAATAAAAAATTAAAATCCCAAACACATAAAGTGTCCAAAGAAATGTGTCCAAAAAGAAAACCAGATCTTAATAAGAAGGTGCTTCCTACTCCACTGAAGAAGATGCAAATCAATCACAGGCGCTCTTCAAAATACCTCAAAAAAACAAAATCTAAACATAGTATATTACCCTTAAGTACCAGAACTAAAGTGCCACACGTGTACCATGCAAAAAAACACTCAAGTGTCACAGCACTCATGTGAAAAGTATTTAAATAAATATCACTGCAAGCCTTATACAAAGTGCATAATTACCCTAAATCAGAAAATTCCAGCTTGTAATCAACCAAATATGTACAGAGTGTCCTTAGATTGGTATCCTCTTGTTCCTTAGGACCTCATAAACAGACCAGGAATCAGTATGTGAATCATAATAATATATAAAATTTATTGTAGCCACTTACATATAAAATCGATAAAATCAACATTCAGCTCCTAATGACCAGTATACGATCCCCTTTCCATGTGTAGAAGGTCTCCCGATCACCAGGAAATTCCCCCTTCCCACTCCTGTCCAGCACTATCACTTGCTGCTCTGGGGGACACCTGAAGTTTGCCGTTGCTCTCAAGACCGCCGACACACAGGGGTTCCAGAATCCAAAATGGCTGCCGCGACACTTCCGGGAATGTCAATACGTCACGTGCCCTGGACGCGTTTCGTCACTTCCGGACTTTGTCAACAAGGATATGGACATAAGGTTCCAGTTCCTTAAGTACCCACTAATGACCTGGCGGAAACTCCTCAGCTGCCATCTTACAAAGTGGAAAATTCACATGTATGATAACCCGAACTATTATACCATGCTAATTAACCCATAGAGGAGGCACCATTACATCCCCACACCATATCGCCAATGCCTAAGTTACCCTAAAACCATACTTAAGTCAAAAGGATAACCATACCACCTGCAGCCATTTTGGAAACTAGAAGAACATTTTTGTGTAACCATAAGGTCGGGGTGACACCACCCCTTCAGCACTGATTACAAAAATATATACAAATAATAAAATCATTCACAAAAATTATAAAATATTAAAAAATAAAAAAATACTAATAAAAAATTTACACCATCCCCAAACTGTACCCACAAAGTTGGGAGCATGAAATTGTCCAAAATGTCTTGGTATGCTGATGCCTTAAGAGTTCCCGCCACTGGAACTAGGGGGCCAAGCCCAACCCCTGACAAATAACTCACCATAATCCCCCCTCCACCAAACTTTACACTTGGCACAATGCAGTCAGGCAAGTATCATTCTCCTGGCAACTGCCAAACCCAGACACGTCTATCGGATTGCCAGACAGAGACGCATGATGTTACTCCAGAGAACATGTTGTTTGCAGCATTTATAAAAAGGTACATTTCCCCTTACGTCTTTCAGGCCAGCACCTTGAGAGACCTCGGCTCCTCTCCATTTGAGGAGACACATCCACCCTAAAATAAAAGACCTCCACTCCCCTCCGACCTCAGTTCAGGTGTTTCCTCTGGTGGGGAGACACGAGGAAGCTCGAGGTGCTGTCACCTAGACAGCAGGGGAGCCTAGGGCCAGATAGCCGGCTGTCAGGCCTAACGCAGCCGGGAGTGAAGGCCGGAGGGTCCGGCTGCACATCCTCCCTGGGCGGGCTGTGTGGCAGTGGGCGCGTACCCCGGGTGATGGGGCTCAGCACATACCTGCACTTCGCCCCCTGACCCCCTCCGGCGAGTTGGGGTGTCGGGGTGGCTGTGGTACGATCTGGAGAGGATCGGGGTGATGTCTCGCTCCTTCCCATGCTGGCGTTCTTGTTGCTGGGCCGGACGCCGGGAGACGGTGAGTTCCGGCGGAAGGGGCGGGGCTTCACCCCGGGCCGTGACTTCCGCTTCCGGTCGCGGCCCTCAACCATGGCACGCGAAAATTTAAAAGGCGGTGCATAGTAGCCTGGGGACAGGCCTGCACCAAGTAACCACCCTCCCGGAGCGCGATGTCGGAGGCACCGGGACCAGGAGACGCCAGCACCAGCCAGATACAGGTAAGGTGCCTCAGTGGAGGCCTCCCCTATCTGTTGCCCCCTAGCTCCAGAAGCATTCCCGGAAGAGTAGGGCAGGGGGTCTGCGGTGGGTGCAGGCCCTTAGGCTCTGCCGGGGAAGAGTAATGGGTGGTATAGTGATTCCCCCCTGCCCCTTCTTTATGTTTTTCAGGGCAAGGCTCGGGCTAAGACTAAACACCAGGAGCTCAAGCGGAGATGCCCATCCTGCAAGGAGGTGTTGAGAGAATCCTGGAGGAAGGTGCTGTGTGGCCCATGCATAGAGGGGTTGGTGAGGGAAGACAGGCCTGAGCAGGGGGACTTAGCTAGGTCTGTAAAGGAGTTGACTAGCATGGTCGACTCCTTCAAATCGCTCATGGAGCAGTTTGCGCTTCCCCAGTCTTCACATTCCCCCCCCCGGCGGCCTTAAGTCGCAGCATGGAGCCTCTCGTGGCTAGGGACGAGGGGAACCATTGGGGGATTCTCGGTCAGAGGAGGAATCCGCAGGGGAGGGTCCCTCGGAGGAAAGCAGGGGTCCCTCCCGGTATAAATTGTCCCTAGAGGAGGTGGATGAGCTCTTGGGGGCAATTTATGAGACCCTAGACATAAAGGAGGAGGTTAAGACCCTATCTCTCCATGACCAGATGTATCAGGGGTTGGACGAGCATAGTTACAGAATCTTCCCTGTACAGGACGTCTTAATCAAGACTATTAAGAAGGAATGGCAGGACCCAGAGAGGAAACAGTTCTTTTCTAAATCGTTAAAAAGACGGTTTCCGTTTAGTGAGGACCCTGCTGCAGTGTGGAACAAGAACCCCAAACTAGGCGCGGCCTTCTCCCAAACGACTAGGAGGACAGACCTGGCGTTTGAGGACATGGGGGTTCTACCAGATTTGCTGGATAGGAGAGCGGAATCCCTTCTTAGAAAAGCCTGGGACTCAACCTTGTATAATCTGAAACCGGCCATGGTCTCGACGGTGGTAGCCAGAAACTTGGAGTACTGGCTTACTCAGTTGCAGGCCCATATAGTGGTGGACTCCCCCAAGGAAAAGATCCTGGCCTCTTTTGAGACCCTTCTGCAGGGGGTATGATATATTGCGGATGCGTCTGCTGAGTCGGTGAGGTTGGGGGCTAGGTCAGCGGCTCTCACCAATTCGGCTAGGAGGGCACTATGGTTAAAAACGTGGCAAGGGGACATCACTTCCAAGGTCAGACTGTGCGGTATCCCTCTCACTGGAGATTGTCTGTTCGGCCCAGCGTTGGAGGAATTGCTGGACTGAACGGCAGACAAGAAAAAATCTTTTCCCCTCAAGAGGAAGTTGCCGGAGGTAGGGACACGTAGGGCCCGTCCATTAAGGAGACTGAGCCTTAGACCTGTGGGCCAGGGTAGGCCTACAGGACAGAGAGGTCGGGGCAGGGGAGGGGCGATTTTTCGCCCTCCTGAGCAGCCCCGGAAACCGCACTGACTTGGTGCCTCCTGTGGGAGGAAGATTGGCGGCCTTCCTCCCGCAGTGGGAAGTGGTGGTCACCAGCCCCTTCATTCTGGATATTGTCAGAAGGGGTTATCGGGTGGAGTTCGTAAAGACACCGTCCGAGAGATATATGGTGACATCGTGTCCGAGAAACCCGGCGATGGCCGCTGCCCTGATCACTGCCTTGGAGGATCTAGAGGACCTAAGGGTCATAGTCAGGGTCCCAGAAGGGGAACAAAGGAAGGGGGTGTACTCCCATGTATTTCTGGTTCAAAAGCCGTCTGGAGCATTCCGGCTGATTTTGAACCTAAAACCCCTCAACAGGTCTGTGCGTTACTGGAGGTTCCGCATGGAGTCTATATTTACAGTCAGGTCCCTGATCCCACCAGGGTCCTTTATGGCGTCCATAGACCTGCAGGACGCATACCTGCACGTGCCCATTGCGGAAACTTCTCAGCGGTTCCTCAGGTTGGCAGTGGAGGGAGAGGGAGGAGTGCGACACTGGCAGTTCAGGGCTCTTCCATTCGGCCTGTCCTCCTCTCCACAAATTTTTACCAAGGTTCTGACGGAGGCACTGGTTCCTATTCGTTTGATTGGAATTCCAGTGATAGCCTATCTCGACGACTTGCTGCTCTTTGCAGATTCAGAGGCTCACCTTCTGCGGAATCTAGGTATAGTGTGGGGCCATCTAGAATACCTGGGGTGGATGGTGAATCTGGAGAAATCTTGTCTGGTGCCTTCTCAGAGGATGGTTTATCTGGGTTACACTCTGGACTCGGTGAGTCAGAGGGTCAGCCTGACCTCGGAGAAGGTGTCCAAGTTAGAAGCAGGGATCAGACTAGTGCAGGGAAACAGGCCAATAGCGATAAGGCAGGTCATGTCAGTGCTGGGTCTACTGACGGCTTCCATCCCGGCAGTGCAATGGGCTGGTCTGCATATGTGTCCCCTCCAGTTATGGGTCCTGAGAGTTTGGGACGGGAGTACTCACTCCTTAGAGGACCGAGTACTGGTTCCCCCCAGTGTAAAGAGGTCGCTGTGGTGGTGGAGAAGGGCGTCCAGTGTAACCCAGGGGTTATTATGGTGCTTCCCAGTGTCCAGGGAGGTCACTACGGATGCCAGCTCCAAAGGGTGGGGCGCCCACCTGGGAGGATTAGTGGCTCAAGGGGAATGGTCCTGGGAGCAGAGGAACAGGTCCTCGAACTGGAGGGAGCTGAGGGCAGTGGCAGAGGCTCTTCAGGCCTTCCAGGTGAGAATCAGGGGCCACCATGTGCGAGTCCTATCGGACAATGCCATGACAGTGGCGTATGTAAACGGGCAAGGGGGGACGAGGAGCAGGGCCCTTGGAGCTTTAGCAGCAACGCTCTTGTCCTGGGCAGAGGTGACCTTGGCATCCCTGTCTGCGGTACATTTAAGAGGAGAGCTAAACCGGAAAGCGGATTTTCTGAGCAGAACACGACTCAGGGAATCAGAATGGGCCCTGAACCCCGAGGTGTTTCAGGAAATTGTGCTGAGGTGGGGGTCCCCGGACGTGGACCTTTTTGCCTCGGGAGGGAACAACAAGGTCCCGGCTTTCTTTTTCCTGTCCCGCGGGGACGGATCAAGGGCGGTGGACGCGCTGAGTCAAAAGTGGGACTACCGGCTGTGTTACGCCTTTCCCCCGGTTCCCTTGCTTCCCCTAGTTTTGAGGAAATTCAGAACAGAGGACCTCATTGATTCTGATAGCTCCCTTCTGGCCACGGAGGGCTTGGTTCGCGACACTGAGGAGTTTAGCCTCCCGTCCGCCCTGGGAACTGCCACCAAGGGAGGATTTGTTATCACAGGGACCAGTCCTTTGCCCCAACGTGAGGAAGTTGAGGTTAACCGCTTGGTTTCTGAGCGGCAGCTCCTCTTAGGGAAGGGTTTTTTGCCCAGGTTAGTGGCCACGTTACTGGCCAGTAGGAAAGAGGAGACCCAGGCCATTTACGGTAGGGTCTGGGGTCGCTTTACTGCTTGGTGTGATAAGATGTCGCTGGCAACCCACAGCTTAGTGTCTGTGTTGGAATTTCTGCAGGCAGGGGCTGACAAGAGGTTATCGGTTAGCACGCTCAAAGCACAGATCTCTGCTCTCAGCGTGTTCCTGGATACACCCCTGGCCAGGGAGGCGCTGGTGGCTAGATTTTTTTAAAGCTCTAGTGAGACAGAGGCCTCCAAGGGCCAGTCCATTCCCGATGTGGGATTTGGCCAAGGTACTTGGTGCGATGACGAGGACGCTATTCAAGCCCCTGGAGTCCTGCTCGATTGGCGAACTCACCATCAAGACTGCCTTCTTGGTAGCGGTCACCACGGCAAGGAGGGTGTGTGAGCTGGAAGTGTTATCTATTAGGTCGCCCTATCTCCATGTTTTTCCAGACAGGGTAGTTTTGCGAACGGACCCATCCTTCATCCCGAAGGTGGCACAGAGATTCCAGAGGGAACAGGACATAGTCCTTCCCTCATTTTTTCCTGACCCAGTTGGGGATGATCAGAAAAAGTTTCATTTATTGGATGTCAGAAGGTGCGTACTCCAATATCTAGAAAGGACTAGGGAGTTTAGGAGCACCGAATCCTTGTTTTTTTTCAAGGGAACTAGGAAAGGGAAAAAGGCGTCCAGAAGGACGCTGGCAGGTTGGTTGAAGTTGGCAATTTCTGGAGCATACCAGGCTGAAGGCCTGGAGGTTCCGGAAGGTATCAGGGCGCACTCCACCCGAGCGGTGGCAGCTACTCAGGCTGAATTTCCAGGGGCGTCTCCTGGGCAGATCTGCAGAGCGGCAACATGGTCCAGTTATGACACATTTGCCAAACATTACAGGTTGGACCTGGTCTCGGTGCAGGAGCAGGCCTTTGGTCATAAGGTCTTGCAAGCAGTTAGCCCGCCCGAGGGGTGAGTACTCGCTTATCCTCTCAAGGTGCTGGCCTGAAAGACGTAAGGGGAAAAATCAAGTTACTTACGGCAACATCTTTT
Organism: Staurois parvus; assembly: GCF_062004578.1. Classification (NCBI taxonomy): domain Eukaryota; kingdom Metazoa; phylum Chordata; class Amphibia; order Anura; family Ranidae; genus Staurois; species Staurois parvus. Next base: position 1,389,655 of record NW_028318370.1, read on the forward strand.
CCGGGAGTCTTTCAGGCCAGCACCGGTTTCCCACCCAGTGTTGATATGGATTATGTGAGCATGATTTGTGGCGATTACATTGTCTCACGTTGTTTCTCCCCCAAGTGACCGGAGGATGTTTGGAGAACGGAGGTTGGAGGGGAGTGGAGGTCTTTTATTTTAGGGTGGAAGTGTTTCCTCAGATGGGGAGGAGCCGAGGTCTCTCAAGGTGCTGGCCTGAAAGACTCCCGGAAAAGACGTTACCGTAAGTAACTTGATTTTTTTCTGTGTTTTGTTAGGCATTCCAGAAACGACAAGTGTGAATAGAACCTTACAAAAAATAAAATTATGTGTAGGACCCACTTACCTCCTGGAGGTAGTTAGTGACCTGTAGTGTCTTGGTGGGCTGACCTGTAACACCAGGGTTGCATTTATACTTTTAGTGGGGTGTGAAGAATTGGCTGCCAGTCACTTTTTGAAATCTGAAAGATGCTATGAAGCAATTAGGGTTCAGTATACCCGAAAAAAAAAACTAGATGTGGGCTTCAAATTCTCCTTACAGCTCTACAAAGAACCTTTAGGGCTCATTCACACCAGAACACAGTGCGGGAAATCAACTTTCCGTGCGCATTTCCCACACTACATTAAAAATGCACTGGGTGTGTGATCTGCTGTGGGTGTTAATACAATCCTAATGACACCCCAAATGTAAATCACAAAAGCAGTAAGTATCTGGTGCAGTGCATTTTTGAAAAGTAGTGCACGCACTACTTTTGGTGTGATCTATGGTGATTTCAGCCCATTCAACTGAATGGACTGAAAACTGCATAGCACCGATTCGCACAGGAATCACATAGGAGAATGGGCCACTGTGCGATTCAGGTGTGAACTGGAAGTCTATGCATTTGGTATTCTTCCAACCATAAACATTTGCAGCACACAAACCCTCTGGATAAGCCACTAGACTTCCTACAGTACCCAAGTATGTACTTTGCTCTTCTGAACTTGCTCCGTCAGATAGTTTTCACCCTTTGATGCAGCAATCTAAGGTTCAGATTAACTCCTCCCAAAGCCTGAGAGTCAAGAAAGCTTCCAGAAGGTTCTCACAGCTATTTGTTAGTAACCAATATGTAGGCAGGTGCAGTTTGTGTCTCCACTGTAGATGGCATTTGTCAAGCAGTACCACAGCCTGGAGAGGAAGTCAGAGAAACCTACCTTCTCCATGGTTTCCTGATCTCTGAAGTCAGAGTTTGACTGCTCTGCATCCGGGTAACCCTTGGTGGCCATCTTGGGGCAGCAGAGGCTATACCAGTCCCTGCCCCTAGGTTCTGGCATGCATTTGGCATGGGGTAGGATAAGGTAGAAAACCTGTTATGGACAGAATTAGCAACAAAGAAAGGTTCCTGATGAGGAGGGAATGTAGGGCTCACAACTTCTCTGAACATCTTCCTGTTTGAGTATGAGACAGCCAGGCCGCACTGTGCTCCTCATCACAAGCACTGTCAGTTAGGCTGAAACCTGCTCTTTACTTGCTGCTGGAATCCATGAGTGGCCCTGCTTGGGGTTTGTTGTGACTGTTTGCATTGCTCCAATACATATTTTTATTGGCTATGTGTATTATTGCCGCTGCACCCTACCTACAAATAGGTGTGCAATCTTTCCATCAAATCAATACCTCATTTATGAGAAACACTAAATTTGAATATGAGATAAAAATATCAATGATATAATTAACAAGGCAGTATAAATAATCATGTGACATGTGTAAAATTAAAGTGAATAATATGCTAAATAAATTAAATATTAGAACATGTCCTCAACCAGTGTCCCTCTTTAGCCCTTTAAGACAATAAAGAAACCTTTGTTCTAAATTTGTGTATATCTTGAAATAGACATACAGAGCTTCCAAAGTGCCAAATCACCATTAGTGCAAGCTCCTTACCACATAGAAATGATGTAATAAAAAGATCAACTGCACTTGAGTATTAGGAAGAAGTGTCAGTCATTCCACAATACTTCAAGCCCCACTCTTCAAATTAAGGAGGTGGTAACTGATCCATTAATAGTGAAACAAGTGGTGTAGCGCTCAGTACCAAATGTAATACATGAAGTAGATATTACAAAGACTATAACAATAATAGTGAAACTATGTGCTCACAAATCAGGTCAAAGCAGACCTAGTAGATGACTAAAAGTGAACCCAATCCCATAAAGGGATCAAAGTAACGTGACCCTTAGTCCCCACACTTGGGGTTGCAGCCTAAAATTGCATGGATCCCTGTTGAGGGATAAGTGCTAATCGTGTGAACCAAAGATCACAAGTATATGACCAAGTCCAATCATAAAGTGGATGTGTAGAATTTCCTGTATCAGAGGGATCAAGGAGAGATCCTTGGACTTATCTGAGTATTTAAGTCCTGCTACCATCATACAAGGAGTGAACAGACTATTTTTTCCCAGGAGAGCTGGAAAAGGGGCCAGGCCATATATATTGAGAAGCCTGGGAACTTTACAGGAAGGAAATGGATGGTGAGGAGAGGTGGAGGACGGGGATGTGGAGAAAGTCATGTGGGACCCTTGAGATCCTGAGATGGATTGGGCCACTGAGCAGAGAAGAAAGGACTGGAGACTGCTGGTGTCACTGAAGAGTAGGCCAGTCAATCCTGGCTGAAGGCAGATCATAGTGCTGTCATTGGAATTGCTCCTTAACAGACATGGGGGGCCCCCCCCCCCACACTGAGAGACTACCTTACACTACAAAGACTACAGACCAGGTGAGTGGGTTCCATACCCAGATCATTACAAGTTGCAAGTGATGGTGTTCAATGCAATACACCTTACACTAGAGCTTATCAGACTGAGGCCCAGACTGCTTAGCCCACTCTGTATTATGGTATACTACTTAGTGTCTCATTAACATCCTGAAGCTGCAGGATTCTGGCTACAGCAGATGCCCCCTCCAGACAAGATTATATTAGTATCTAATTTCAAGCCTCTTCCAACTCCAAAAAAAAAAGGAACCTGCTTCACCAGACTAGTCCACCATCTATAGGGGTTCAACCTCTGCTGAAGTTGGCTTCTGCCCCTTTCTACACTCTTAGCTCTCTTTAACACAAAGGATGAAGGCATGAATTGGCTTAGAGGGAATGTGTCTGCTTTTGCCTATACCATCTTAAAGTGATTCTAAAGGCTTCATTTTTTTGTTTACTAAAATACAAGTCTATACTTACCTGCTTTGTGCAGTGGTTTTGCACAAAGCAGCATTTACAACTCCTTTAAAAGGGTCAATTCCTTTCATATGCAAGAGCAAGATTTCCTTAATGTGTACCAACTAGGGCCCCATCAAGTTCACAGAAGATTGGACACCCTTTACTTACAGTATAGAGATGCAAAAAGGGGATACTATTGCTCATAACAAAAAGTATTCATCTCCAAAGTTAAACCCAGTTACCAGTGACTGAGAACCCAAAAAGTGAGTTAGCCTGACCTATTGATATTTCCCTCCAGCTCACTTGGGGAGAGATCTCAGAAGCTGAGAGTTAGAGTACAGAAAGCTAACAGGAGAGCCTGTGAAAGGATGTAGGATACAGAATGAAATCTGAGCTTTCCCCTTTGAGGAAAGTGGAGCACAGCCATAACCTTGGATGGGAATAAAAAAGGAGGAGATCTATGTCAGTACGTAACCAGAACCATAGCACCCTCCTGTAACACCTGAACTCTAGTGCACATCCTGTTCGTTACCATATTTTCAGAACCAGGACTATGAAAACCATTGACTGTTTGACAATGTGTCACATTGTGCAAAATTAAATTAGTAAAATGATTTCAGCCCCTTTGATTTGTTCATTGGGGAACATCAGCACAAATAACCATACATCTGTGTGATGACTTACACCAAGTCATACATAGCTTAAGCTTTAGACTACTGTCATAAGTGATGGATTGTTCAGGTTATCTAAGAAAATTACAGTATAGCCAATACCTAGGGAGTGTGCATTTTACAAGCGCTTCTGGTTGGGAATGAGTGGTGGTCTAGTGGAGGAAGGTCCAACTACTTGGTGGTGATAGGAAAGGCTTCCCTAGTAACCTGGGATCCCATATCTCATGGGCCTCAGGTGTTCTGTGGACTAGGACTGGCACTAGTGAAAAGGGAAACTTCAGAAATATGCAAGTGTATAATTCCTGACATGGTCTAGGGGACAACTTGAAGTGCAACCTGAACAGTGCAGTGAACCAGAGGAATAGTAATGTTTAGTGTCTCAGACCCACCATCACTTAAAATTTTTCATGTAGGTGCAGTCTCCTTTCTTCACAGCAGGTGGCACTGAACTACAGCAGCAGAAGGCAAAGTCAGGAGGAATCTGTTCCTGTATTGTTTCAACAAAACCTGAAGCATTATCACCACATTGCTTCAAAATTGAAGCCTTATGTCAACTCAGGAGTTTCAACTCCTCCCATTCAAGTCTATGGTGACACTCCACTAACGCTCTTACAGGCGTTTGCAAGGCATTTGCAGTGCAGTTATGGCATGTTAACATTAGTTTATTATAGGCATTATGGTGTGGTTTTAATGCTTGCAAAATGCTTCAAAACTGCACATAGGGCATTTGGGAAGCATTTTTAACTCTTGTAAAAAGCTACTCTAATGCCCATACTAAAGCTATAGGAGTGTTTGACAAGTTAGGGCTTGTTCACACTTTAAATTTCTAAGTGTTCCCAATCAGGCGTCCTCATGCTGGGTTGTTAGAACCTGTATTGAATCCACGGCTCAAAGATTGTTAATTGCAACTGGATTCTGTGCGTTTACTGCTGCAGCACAACCGTAAGCAAGGGAGCGCTACAGACAAGCTTCCACTGATGTAAATAAGTGAATTTTTTTTAATACACTGAGCAGGCATGGCTCACTATTGTCACCATCAGGAAATGTGCCCTGAGACATGCTATGCAGCTACCAATGAAATGTATGCATATTAAAAAGGCATCAACAAAACAAAAGAGTGAATTGGTGAAGAATGCAAATCATTTACAATACTCAGCACTTGTCACTTATTTTGGATTGCACATCTACCTTCAGCTTTAATCATTAAGCTGAAAAAAGATTTTAGATATCTTCCAGTGGATAATCAACTGGAGGGTCCTTCTTACCAGCCAAGGACTGCCTATATCAACTTAATAAGAACACTAAATGCGATGCACAGGATTTTTTTTTTTATTAAAGTATTGTTTGATAGTTTTGTATATTACATGATCTATGCACTTAATGATCTTCCCCTTTAATTGAATACTTTTGGAAAATTGAATAACTCCAGACAGTTCATGGGTTTTCAAGCTGTGCCACGCTACAGTCCTGCAAAAAAAGTCAAGTAGAAATTAGTAGCTTTGATTCTACAATGTACTACAGATTAGTAAAGTATGTGTAGCCAAAACATTTTCCTTACTTTCATTGAGATGCTGTTTCTGTGTGGGGTTTTTTTTTCCCCCCAAATAAACAGTGGGTTAAGCTGCCCATTTCTGCTTCTGACAGAGTTCATTGAGACAAGACTGTTGACTGAAGATCAAAGTATTTGATGCCATTTTCTACTTCAGTCATTTTCCATTCCTGGTGCCTATCCATGGCACCATACCTGTCATCTGTATGCTGCCATATAATAGACAGGAAAAAGCAAAAAACTTAATACCATAATGTTCCTTTCCTGGTGCCCATCCATGGCTGCATACAGAAGATAGGCATGCTATATGCAGGCACCAGTAAAATTACAAAAACAAAATAAAATCTTCCATTGTGGACATTTTGCTGACAGCTGAACAAGTGGAGCACTTCTCTGCACATAAAGTTTTCCCACACTTCCTGTTACATTCGAGACCGGAAGTAAAAGCAAATCTTTCTAAGAGGATGCAGACAGCAAAAAAACCTGAAGTTTGTTGTAAACCTTTAATAATCTATCTGTAACTAAACTCATTCACCATGTAGCTGGCCAACCCCTTATTTTATCAAGTCTTACTGTGATGCTATATCCTTTATTGCCAAATTATTTCTCCATAATTTGGTATCAAATATGAAAACTGAGCTTTTCATTGCAACCTCTATGATGCACGAACAAGTGGAACAGAATTTGTCTCAAGGCAGAACCCTGGGGAACGTCCTTTGAATGGTCTAAAGTCGCAAGTGATGAGTCATTTATCACGGCTTTCTGGACAGTTTCCTATCCATGTACATACTGATAAACAGTTTGGTCTGACAAGAATGGCCACCTGTATGGAACAGAATAGGTGAGAGAATTTTACATCATGATCTGGTCTTTATTGGGCAGTGCATTCAATTGTCCAATAAAGACAATCCTTGACGTAAAAAGGATTCCCTCAAGCATTCTCTTCCATTTAAGCACCTTATGTGATCAATCATTTTTGGGCTCGTTTCCTCACACATCCTCCTTGGAATCCAACCAGCTTCCAAGGAATCCAACCAGCCTCCCAGGATTATCTGAAAAGGAAGCCAGATGAGCATCAAGAGTGACCTATATCTGCATGGGGGACAGAAATATTCCCTGCAGGTTTGACTATCCAGATGCCTGACCTCCAAATTGGGTGTCTTGCAACCCTACTAATGCGAGTAATGAGTTCTATAAATCAAACATTAAAATCAATACAAAACCCAAATACTACACAAGGATCTCCCCTGGGACTTTATCCTTTTCTCTTGTTCACTCTACTTCAGGGTTTCTCAGCCAGGGTTCCATGGAACGCCAAGGTTCCTCCAAAAAGGTTGCTAGGGGTTCCTTGAGCAATGAGCAATTTATGCTTCTCAGATATGTTTCCACTGACACCATTGATCTTACAACTGATCAATGGGAAGAATTAACCCCTTAAGCTAAAGAAGAAGAAGTATTCTCCCTACTGACCACACTAATGTATCATCAGTTTTAGATCTAGTCATTTATAGCAGGGGTTCCAAGACCAGAAAGTCTTCAATGATTCCTCCGTGTTGAAAAGGTTGAGAAAGGCTGCTCTACTTTAAAATTCCTGGTCTATCTTGATTTTTTTGTAGCCACATTTGCTGAAAGCCAATCAGTAGGTACCATTCCAGTAAGTAAAGGGTCCTTAAAAATTCTCTACATAGAGGAGTATTTGTTTACATTTGCTAACCTAATCTACAGCCTGAATCACTAAGGCATGTAACTTTCAAAAAAAGAGCTCAGCAATCACAGCACCATGTCTGAGTACTGTAGGAGCACATGGTTACAATTGTGCTGCTGTGTTATATAAACTTTCCATAAGAGGTCACTATAGCACTTTGGATATCGGTTTGCTATTCTGTTCCAAAGTACAGTACCAGCATATGACAAAAACCAGCAGAGTTGGGAAATAGGACTGCACTCCATGTCTCTTAAAGGTGTTCTTAAAGGCAATTTTAGAAAATGCTAATGGAGCGAAAGTCCCTAGAGGCTCTCATGCACAGTGCTGGATCATGATGGGGCTCAGGTAAGTATTAGGGGTGCCGTTGCACACAGGTTGTTTTCTACCTGCCCCATCCCTACAGTAAACCATTTCCCAGGGCAGCTGCCCCTCCCGCCCACCCCTTGTCCCAGCTCTGCCTTCATGCATGGAATGCATGAATGTAAAAAACCTTTAGCCTTTACCACTTTAAGTATACAGTATGTCAAGCAAAAGTTTAGTTTTGGATAAAGTATGGAAAGATTAGAACCCCCATTTGTCATTTGCTGCTATATCCATGTCAGTTAGAGATGTCTAGTGGTTTTACTAGACAGATTTTTCTTCTTCTCTCACTTCCTGATATGGCTAGCTATTCCCTGTTCTAGTAAAGAAAGCATTTTTTTATTTTACTCTACATTGTAGCAATCTCCTCAAAATAACTCACACCGCAATTAATGTCTAAACCACTGGCAACAAAAGCGAGTCCACCCCTAAGTGAAAATCTCCAAATTAGGCCCAAAGTGTCAATATTTTGTGTGGCCACCATTATGTTCCAGCACTGCCTTAACCCTCTTGGGCATGGAGTTCACAGGTTGCCACTGGAGTCCTCTTCCACTCCTCCATGACAACATCAGAGGCAACCGACTGTAGGCAAGGCACACTTGACTTCATACTCCTCACCTGGTTGCTGCCACATGCTTTACATCACCTGAACCAAATAAGCTTACCTTGGTCTCAAACCACAGGACATTGTGTATAAGGACATGGATTACTGGAACAAAGTCTGCTTGTCTTCAGCAAACTGTTTGTGGGCTAATGTTTATAAGAGGCTTCCATCTGGACCGACAGCCATGCAGACCAATTTGATGCAGTGTGCGGCGTATGGTCTGAGCACTGACAGGCTGACCCCCCACCCCTTCTCCCTCTGCAGCAATGCTGGCAGCACTCATACGTCTATTTCCCAAAGACAACCTCTGGCTATGACGCTGAGCACGTGCACTCAACTTCTTTAGTTGACCATGGTGAGACCTGTTCTGAGTGGAACCTGTCTTGTTAAACCGCTGTACAGTCTTGGCCACCGTGCTGCAGCTCAGTTTCAGAGCAACAAATCTTTTCAGATCCTCACTTCTTTGCCATGGGGGTGCCATGTTGAACTTCCAGTGACCAGTATGAGTGATACCAAATTTAAACACACCTGCTCCCCATTCACACCTGAGATCTTGTAACACTAACGAGTCACATGACCCTAGGGAGGGAAAATGGCTTATTGGGCCCAATTTGGACATTTACTTAGGGGTGTACTCACTTTTGTTGCCAGCGGTTTAGACAATGGCTGTGTTGAGTTATTTGAGGGAACCGTAAAATTTACATCGTTATACAAGCTGTACACTCAATACTTAACACTGAAGAAATGACACTTTGCTACAATGTAGTCACATAAAGAGAATGTACAAAAATGTGAGGGGTGTTCTCACTTCTGTGATATACTGTATATCTGCTACATTTCAGGTTTAAAGTTTGAGGTAATGCGCAAGGCATAGTGCCCCTTTTTATTTTATAGTTCCATACTGAGCTACCCCAGCCCCTAGGGGTCTGCACTGCCTTATTGGACTGATAGCTAAGGTTTATGAAGATCCGTCCACATATGCCATATCTGGCCCTTTGAGCACAGGTGGTTTCTTTTTGGTGAAAATAGAAGTCTATGGCTCAGTGCAGCTATCCTGCAGGAAAGCCACAGGTGCACTGTGCTGCACCCATGGATCAGTGTAAAAGCAGCCTAACCACCCTTTTTTTTCAAAGTGCCAATATGCCCATCACAAAAGTGCAGTGTATGTGATGTTTACTACACTAACCCCTTTCCTCTTCCAGCTTCTGCTGGCACCACTGTCCAAGCTGCGAGAAAGTTCCCAGGAGAAGAGCACTTATCACTCCACCAGGAGTCGGCGCTACAGAGGAAGCATCGGTTTATGCGGTTCCTTCTCTGTCTGTAGCCACCTGTTTCTTTTGCTGTCAGTGCCAGCTCCATACATTCTGATGCTCTGGGATGATAGGTCAACAACCCATTGATTGCGATCTGGGCTTGCCAACCCATGATCCCAGAGCATGGGCATGGCTCCCCTGGTTTGAGGTCTCTGGTAACATCAGAGGGCTCCACAGGCCATGGGTTGAATACTCCTGCCCTACACTGATAACAGAGGGACCACTCAAGGCCCAGAGCTTGAAGTAGAAAAGAGCGGCAGAAGTGGCCAGACCAGGGGGGGGGGACTAACTCATGGGGCTCCCGGGCAATAGGGGATCTTGGGGCCTCTGTGTCCTTGCCCACACAAAAAAAAAAAAAAAAAAAAAAAAAAAAAAAAACACCCACACAGAAGAAGGTACCAGGGGCATTTTATGGGGCCCCCTACTGACCCCGGGCAGTTCCCGAGTGCTCGAATGGTCAGTCCGCCCCTGGACCAGACAGAGGAATAGGGTAAGGAATATTCAGGGGTGAGGGGCATTGCAAGGATATACATTATCTAATCCTAGAGTTAGGCTTTAAACCCCTGCAACTCTGGTTCTATTACTTTGCACAATCAGCAAACAAACAGCTGACAGACGTGAAGTTTAGCTTGCCATTTCCACCCATTACTGCTATGTGAATGCAGAAAATATTTCATTTGTAAAAATGTAAACATTAAAAGTTAAACAAGTATTAATATCTCAAGGGGTGCAGGGGTCACCTTTAGTCTGTGGGGAGAAGCACCATGGGACATTAGGATTGCTGGAGTCGAAGCAGCAGCCATTGGAATGGCATTCGGTCGCACTGATCCGAGTAGCCGCAGTCTTGCCTTTGGTTGGAAGACACCGAGCACTGAGCGTTATCTGGTAGATAGATGACACCAAATCACAATAGATCAGACAGAGTTCACTTGTACTGCCTATATATCCATAAACTGCACACTTGACGGACAAAAAAATGCATGGACGATCAAATACAATATATGTTATTTGGCTTTATTCTCACAACATTTATACACAATTTATATGCATTTTTAAAGCTCATTACCAGCTGTATAATGTACCTCCTATCTAGGTTGCTGGGGCGATAGGTAAATTTAACCATTATGGCTCCTCTAATCATTGGAAGAGATGTTAATTTCTTTGGGCTGTCCTAGATCTCAGAGGCTGCAGGTTTGATTGCTACCCCATGCCTTCTAGAGGCTTCTGGAACACAGGGGGCTGGGAGAGTCAAATGAGCAGCTTTAATATTTGTGCTGCAGCCATTCCCTGGGGAGGTGTGCCCAGTAGGTAGCTGGAGGACAACAAATAGTCTGGAGCAGCCCTGTTCTTGTCCTGCTAGACAAGTTCCTTGCCTCAGGGGCCTGTTGCCCCCTTTGAGACAGCTTGCTGGATTTGCTGCAGTTTGCAGTCCCAGCTGTGGCAGAGCTGGGGGCCTATTCCTAATCAACTTTGAAGCTAACTAAGCAGGCTTGGATCTAACTCGTCTGATGTGAGGGTGCAGTAAAAAAGTAAGGGGGGCAGAAAATGGGAGGTCAGCATACAATACTTTACTGTCCTTGACTGATGCTAAACTGATCCAAGTTTAGTGCCAGACTAGGGAAATAAAAGTATGCAATTAGAGTGGTATTGTGGCAGGTTAGGGTAGCATAATTGCAGTATAGTGACAGGTTATGGTTAGCTGGGGCACAACTAAAATCTAGGGGGCATAGTCCATCCCAGCAGCCCCCTAACTAAGCAATTTCACCCAAGGATCTGGTCTGAAGATCTTACTAAAGAGTGCCTGGTGGAATTTGGAAAGTATGTAGGTGCCCCGTGGCATTGTGAGTATTAACCTCCCCCTCACTTAGGTGTGTCTGGTGGAAACTAGGAACTCGGCAGTTGTCCTGGGACAGAGATGTCTGGAGCAAACTGGGATGAAGTTCAGCTGTCCTGGAGAGACATTGTGAGAATAGACCTGAGCACAAGATCCAAGCAATTGTGATTTTTTTTTAAATTTGAAGAGTAGAGAGTTACACAAAAAAAAAAAAAAAAAAAAAAAAGTTCAGGCACCGACAGGCCTGATAACCATAGGAAAACTGCTAGGGCCTAAACACAGTAAGGCCCATACCAGATTCATAGCAAAGTATGAATTAAGGAATATAATTAACCACCTCAGATTTGGGTTGGTCTACTGTAGTATTGTCGAGCCATGCAGTATATTCCGATACTGTGGAATTTTTGGGGACATCCATGTGATTGTCATGTCCCTTTATATAAAAAAGGAATGATTGAGTTCACTAGGGATTTCCAAAACCTCAGGGTAGGGGCAGTAGCAGACTTCCATTTCATAATGGACTTTCTAGCATAAAAAAAAAAAAAAAAAAAAAAAAAAAAAGTGTAAGAGGCCCAGTCGTGTCCTAATAGACTTTCACTAGCCCAAGGATATCCACTTGAGGTAGGATGTGGATAGAGGTCAGGCGGGTAATAAAACTGAAGGACTGACATCCTAAAGATTTGTCTATGAGGGCAGGTCCAGAGCATATGAAAAGTAGTCCACTGGTTCCACTAGACAGCACCAACAATGGAGAGGGCAGTTTGGGTAGATTCTATGAGGGGTCAAATAAATCCTATGTAGAATTTTGAACTGAATTAGTCTATTTCTGGAAGAGCTATTCCCATATGTCTTCCCCATCCAGCTCTGGCAACTCTATCACGCCTTTGAGAGGTTAAGGTCCTTCTGGTTGGCAAAGTAGGCTGTAAATATTTGTGTGCTACTTTTGATGGCTAAGTAAGCCATCTCAAAACGAGCTACTGCTGACAGTTTCAGTTAGACCATTCCTTTTAACCTTCGGTATAGACTGTTTAAAGAAGCCTCCAGGCTGGAGCTGAAGGAGAGAGAAGGAAAGGAAACTGGCAAGAGGGATCTCCATTACCCTGCAGTCTGGAGAAGACAACCTGCCTAGCCTGGGAAAGGTCTGGAAGCAGTCTCATCCAAAGCAGAGCCCATGAGAGAGAGGGCTGCCAGATGCAATATCCAGCAAGCTCTAGGACCATGTCACAGCTCCTTAAATCTCTTGTTTTGGTTTGGGACACTCTCCAAGGCAGCTAGGTGGGCTGGTAGTAGCCCAACGTACAAGTTAGCAGTACTGAGGAAGCCAGAATCTGGGGTGAAATGTGTATAGGTGGAAGAAGCCGAGACCTAGAAGTTTTGAACTGATGACCATCTGGGAGAGCAGGGTGGTGAGCCATGTAAGGAAATTATACCTTATATGCTGGCTTGTTTTGCATTTTAGAGTAAACTGGAGGATTGTATACTGTGGCGGTGCTGGGAGAGGAGCTGGAAGACCAGAGGGTGTTCACAAGTCTGTACTCCTGTTGAGTTCATAAATGATTTAAGGTCATAAAGTGAGACAAGCGGAAGCAAGAAATCTCTCCATATAGCAGCAGACCATCAGTAAATGTGTTCCAACTAAGCAATGCATTGCATCATAGTATTGTAGTCAGACATGCTACCAGCACATCCTTTTGAAGTTTCCCCTTTGATGTTTTTACTGTGATGGAGGAGTACTGTGGATGTTCTGGAGGAGTTTTCACAAATGATTGGTCTAGAGGCATTTCCACATATGCAGTCCATCGTCAGTGTATAGAGGTATCAAGACCACACAGACAGCCAACTTTCTGCATGAGAGCGCTGCAACATCTAATGCGATATTTGGCCTACCATTCAAGGTGATCAATTATCTGTGGTGAGTGGGGCTCTGGAGGGTGGGGGGCACTATGCACAGAGAATTGCTATGGATAAGAAGAAGATTAACCATTGTATCACTTAGTATTCACATTTGATACCGGTGGATTTTTTTGGACCTTTCATATGTTTGCACAGTTATTGGACACACCATATAAATCCACTACACAATTTGATCGCATTGCATATTTGCCATTTTTTCCACTGTCATTTGAGCATGGTTAATATACATATTGGTTTGTGATTTGTCAGTCCATAGAGCATTGAAGTATGTGCACATTTGTATGGACCCTTTGTTTTAGTAGAGCCAGTGCAGCAACTTTTATGTGTGAAGCTTTATTATAAGCTCCTGCAGGTATAAATATACAAAGTGACCTTACTACCACTTTAAAGTAACAACTGCTAAACCTTAAAGCATAAAACATTGTCAGCATGCTGAGCCCCCAGCCCAAAAAAATTACACCCCGCTACTTAATTGGCAAGACTGTTCTTGGCTCTTGCCTGCACAGCCATGTCATACTGTACATTCATAGGAACAGTGGCAGAGGGACTGTATTGCACAAATACGCTGTCATCGCACTTGTAGTTCATGGATACTTCCTCCAGCTTATTAGCTGGGGATGGAGGGAGAACCTGCAAGAGCCAGCACATTGTACCTATGATTCACTGATTTTTGGTTCAATGCTTTGCAGGTTCAAAATAAAATTAACATTTTTGCAATATTGGTGCATTTTTTTGCAAACATAGAATTCTGCTTTAAGCTGTCAGCAGTGCAAAAAGTAGAGGCGTTGCTAGTCTAGCCACAGCGGGCATGGATGGTGGGTAAATCTTCCAATAACTTTTTACATCGTGTTAAGATTATGTAAATCAAGCAGTAGTGCACTGTACCTTGAGCTAGAGAGTAGAAGCACCAGTTCACTCCAGGGATGCTGGAATCAAAGCAACAGTTCTTGCTGGCACATTGTGATGCGCTGATCCCAGGATACCCACAGTTCCTCCTCCGATAGGGAGAGCCACCACACTCCAGGGTGTTATCTAAAAGGCAAAACATACATAATAGCTGGGCTGCCAAACATTTTAACACTTTAAAGATTTGTTATAAAGTCTAAGGGGTGCATGGTGGTATATGGCATATTGAAGAACAGGGCCTGTAAGCACAGATGGTGAAAAGGAAAAGTATGGAAGGTCATCACGAAGAGTTAACTCAGCAATGGATTTAGTTAAAGGAATGTAGTTTGTATGGGTAACCCTGAATTGGTGGAAATGTTCTAGCAGCCCAGGATACCCACAGTTCCCTCTGATTGGGCGAGCCATAAAACTCCTGGACTTTAGCTGAAGGCAAATGAAGTAAAGAAAGATGGTAATAGCCAGGCAGTCAATAGCTTTAGAACTGAGATCTACTATAAGGGTATAGGTGTTCTCATGGTTCTAGCCATGTACAGTATATTATGATTTATCATAATAAATCAATTATAGGACGTTTAATATTGCATCTTACTTTGGGCTTTTGGAGAGAAGCACCATTTAACCCCAGGAACAGATGAGTTGAAACAGCATCCCATAGAATAGCACTCCCTGTCTGTAATTCCTGGATATCCACAGTCTGTTCTGTTAGCTGGACTCGCACAGCACTGAGCCTTATCTGTAGAGAAAAAGTGGAAAGAAGAAGAGATTATTAGACTATTGGGAAGGGAGGAAATGGGACAGTAGGGTAGAAGTGTAGAGATGGGTATGGGTTATCAAACTGTTATAGATCTTCCGTGTTGCCAAAGTCAACAACCAGCAACAATCAGGAATGGTGTTGTAGAAAGTCCTGACAGGCAGAGCAACAGCAAATAAAAAAATGCATCACCAAATCAATAGGTAAATGCATAGTTGGACAACATTAGCTGTTAACGGCAACAGCACTGTGATTAGCTAGTCCTGTTGCTGTAGACATACATGGTGGGCAAACCTTCTCTGCTTACCATTTCTTCTTAAAGTGTTAGTGGCTTGGTAAGACACCCTTGGCTTGTACACCAAGCAGTTTAGAGTAACAGGACCAATTGTGGTTTCGAGTAACACTAACATTTTTTGTTCTCGCTTGAGTGACACTAGGCTCACTGTGATTCGCTTGCATGGGGCCCACCAGGATTCCTGACGTTGACAAGTGGAAATCTCCAATACCTTGCCTCTGACACCATGGGAGAAACCAAACCTGGCCAGAACCCAAGAACTCCATATTTAGCCTGTTCTAGCTGTGAAGTACAATCCCAACTAGGCCATGCCTAAGAGTAGATCCCCATTGGTACAGAACACCATACCAGACTCCTTAGGAAGGAAGTTTACAGCCATAATGTAACAAACCATACAGGATTATGGTAGCACCCTGCCTAAACAAAAAGTACAACAGTTCTTAAATTACAGGGTTGAAGGGAAATATGAGACCCACACCCTAGCAGCAGGTAGAATATGGTAATTGAATTCCTCCTTGGGAGGAATGCAATCTGTTACCTCACCAGTCCATATGAGCTCCCCCTTCCAGGGGAAGTAGGTTGAGTTGGCTCCTGATTACACTGTTTTTCCCAGATGGGCCCTAGATAAGATCTGATACTCTTCCTCACCAGGCTGAAGGTTGCACACACTAACTAAAGCATTCCTCATGCTTCCCACCAATCCTTTTTAAATAATCACCAAAAGGAACACTAATAACCAGAGCAAGGTTGCCAAGCAAACTAGAACAGGGTACCACCTTAAAGGACTAACCCAGTCACTGCCTAAATTACACTTACCACCACTCATATTGTGGTGTCTACAATAACTGCAACAGGGATCCCTCTATATACACACACACACACATCACATCCTGCATTCCTTTATATCAGCACTGTACCTTGTGCCTGAGAGTAGAAGCACCAATTCACGCCGGGGATACTGGAATCATAACAGCAGTCTCTCCTGGCACATTGGGAAGCACTGATTCCTGGGTAGCCACAGTTCCTTCTCAGGTAAGGAGACCGGCCACACTCTTGTTTTGCCTCTGTGAAAGTAAAAAATGATACACATACATACACAGAATATATGAATACATTGCAGGGCTTTAAATATTGGTTATTTGACATGGCTTTTAGTGTGCGACAAAAATCTTAGGGCTGGTTTCCCAGCTGTTTGTTGCATGAAAAACACATTGCTGAAATTAGGGAAACCGCACAAATGTGCCCAGATCAAGAGATGAAAAAAATAAAAACGGATACAAAATATA
This sequence comes from Staurois parvus, assembly GCF_062004578.1. Lineage (NCBI taxonomy): Eukaryota > Metazoa > Chordata > Amphibia > Anura > Ranidae > Staurois > Staurois parvus. Next base: position 1,406,031 of record NW_028318370.1, read on the forward strand.
AAACAAAGCTGCATAATATAAAATATAAAACAAAATCCATAAAGTGCATCTGCTAAAATAATGTATTGGGTTAGGACATATGTATGAATATGATCACCAATTAATGGTGTTTATGAATTATTGCACAATTTTAGCACAACAGTGCACTGTTGTGTGAAAACATTGTTTACAGCTTTTCGTTGGAATTCACTTTAAATGGCACTCCAATGCACCATGCAATCAAAGCCCAGTGTAAATGTGCTGCAAGGAATCACAATTCAAAGAACCATCTGTGCTTTGTGGTACATTAAGAAAAAAAAAAAAAAAAAAAAAAAAAAAAAAGGTACATGTCTTGTGTGCGGTGGTGTGTTGGCAGCCAATGCACCATAAAACACTGGTGAGCTGAGAATGGGGCCTACATATTTTCACTGAATGCACCAATCTACAGACATTAGATCATGTGAGCAGTTCAGAAGTGACACTATATAGTGATCGGGGGTTTAAAAAGTAAGCTCTTAGTAGTCAAATAGTAAGACATGTTAAAAATTTGTCCAAATGGAGTTTTAGCTTCCAGGGTAGAAATGTTCGAAGTCCAGCTCCAGCCAAGACTTTAAAGTTTTGAATGGGGCAGAGTATGGTCAGTCTATTAAGTGTTCCTACTGCAGAGAATTACTCTCACTTCCTGTCAGGACAGCAAGGACATGGGGGGAAACCCTTGTAGAGAAGTTCTGACAACTTTTGCCGTCTATGCCCTCCTTTCCCTTTGACACAATACCTTTAACATTTGAATGGAAGCACCATTTAACGCCAGGAATACTTGAATCATAGCAGCATCCTCGAGAGTTACATTCGGTGGAGCTGATGCCAGGATATCCACAGTCTGTTCTGTCTTCTGGATTAACAGAGCATTGGACCTCATCTGTGTTATGAAGGATAACGTGAGAAAACATGTACATAAGCTTAGTTCCAAAACGCTAGCATGCAGGTTATCCACCCTCACCAGTAGTACATGTATTGTGGATGTCCTCAAAAGACCATCTAGCTAAAATAGTTTTCTGAAAATACCACCTCAAAACATGTCTTAGCAAGACCTGAGGACCAGTTTGAATACCTATGGTCTAGACCAGCCATTCTCAACCAGGGTTCCTGGAAACTAGGGTTCCTCAGGAGGTTGCTAAGGATTCCTTGAGCAAAGATGGATTAACCTTCCATCTAATGGTGCCTACATTGTTCCAGAGCCAACATCAATTTGCAAAGCTAGCAGCATAACACCAATGTTTTGTAACTGTCTGGAGGGTTGGCATTCTTTCCACCGAGCACCACTATTGGGGGGATATTGTCCTAATCAACTCCAAATGTGAAGGGCATTCTTCCTTCCTGACCATAATGTAGGGAGGCCTTTTTCCCCCACTGACCCCCTAATGAAAGTTAATTCTTCCCACTGATCCCTATTATGATTAACATTCTTCCTCTCCCTGACCACCAATGTATGGGGGGCCCTCCCCTAAAAGAACACCAATAAAAGGGTACTCTGCTACCAATGTAAAGGGGCCTTTCTACCACTGACCAACAATGTAAGCAGGCCCTTCTACCACTGAAGTAGTATGTATGAGCTATTCTCCCATGAACCACCAACATATGGGAAGGGATAACTCCCTATTGTTTATTTTTGATAAAAGGCTGGTTACACAGTAAATGTCTGTCTTCCTATAGATGGCAAAGGTTCTTAAGTGCAATATACGATTTGCTCTTTACAAGTGAGAACAACCAAACTAAAAATGTATCTTTTTTTGCCTTTTAATGTCTTGAATTTCTGCTCATGAATTGGCCAAGCTATTCAGCTGAGGATTAGGAAGGAGTTTATTTTACTGAAATGCAGGCCTTATTGCAAGATTTCGATGAAAATGTCACCATTATAGTAAAATGCATTGCCATCAATGAGGAAGGCAAATTAAAATGTTTATTGGTTTTGAAGCTAGAATGAGCTTTTGTAGCCATCAAGGGCCATTTTATGCTCATTACAACTGTCCTGGACTTGTCAAAATATCATGGGCTAATAAATTTACTTTCACAGTTAAGGGGGAAAAAAAAAAGCTCTAAAATAAAGCAGATCACTTCAAGCAAAAAAATTCCTTATGAGCTCAATGAGCAAAATTGAGAGTTTGCACTTTGGAAAAACTCAAATCATTAAGTTCCATGTGAAATTAATTTCAGCAAAAATTGCTCTACTCATCCCGAATGGCGATATACGGTAGGCATTAGTCTGAGGAAAATTTTAAAAAGCATTCTGTGCCCATTTGGTACAGCACCCTGTATGGTGGGTAAAGGTTGTTGCTATGGATAGGAGATGGGGGCATGTTGGCTTCTGCACATAGTGGCCACCACCATTCCTCCACTGTTCTGCATTGAATGTTCATAGGGAAAACTGCAGCCGATTTCAGATGCCAAAATGTAGAGCTAAATGAGCATCAGAAATATAAACAGTAAGCTTTAATTTCAACCATGCTTAGCCCTGACACCGAATGATGAAAGCATTGTTCCTTGGGGAAAAAATATCCCGTAAATTTTTTTATTTTCTCAAGATGTTAAAATCTAAAAGCACAAAGTCCTATAGGTGGCCATACACCATGGCCAAGGTGCAAAATATTTGTGTAGATACATACAGGTGAAACTCGAAAAATTAGAATATCGTGCAAGAGTTCATTTATTTCAGTAATGCAACTTAAAAGGTGAAACTAATACGAGACTCATTACATGCAACGCAAGATAGTTCAAGCCACGATTTGTAATAACTGATGATTATGGCTTACAGCTCATGAAAACCCCAAATCCACAATCTCAGAAAATGAGAATATTGTGAAAAGGTGCAATATTCTCGGCTCAAAGTGTCCCACTCTAATCAGCTAATTAAGCCATAACACCTGCAAAGGGTTCCTGAGCCTTTAAAATGGTCCCTCAGTCTTGTTCAGTAGGAATCACAATCATGGGAAAGACTGCTGACCTGACAGTTGTGCAGAAAACCATCACTGACACCCTCCATAAGGAGGGAAAGCCTCAAAAAAGGTAATTGCAAATGTTGGATGTTCCCCAAAGTGCTGTATCAAAAGCACATTAATAGAAAGTTATGTGGAAGGGAAAAGTGTGGAAGAAAAAAGGTGCACAAGCAGCAGGGATGACCGCCTGGAGAGGATTGTCAGGAAAAGGCCATTCAAAAGTGTTGGGGACTTTCACAAGGAGTGGACTGAGGCTGGAGTCAGTGCATCAAGAGCAATCACACACAGACGAATCCTGGACATGAGCTTCAAATGTCGTATTCCTCTTGTCAAGCCGCTCCTGAACAACAAACAATGTCAGAAGCGTCTTACCTGGGCTAAAGAAAAAACAGACCTGGTCTGTTGCTCAGTGGTCCAAAGTCCTCTTTTCTGATGAGAGAAACTTTTGCATCTCATTTGGAAACCAAGGACCCAGAGTATGGAGGAAGAATGGAAAGGCACACACTGCAAGATGCTTGAAGTCCAGTGTGAAGTTTCCACAGTCTGTGTTTATTTGGGGAGCCATGTCATCTGCTGGTGTTGGTCCACTGTGCTTCATTAAGTCCAGGGTCAATGCAGCCGTCTACCAGGAGATTTGGGAGCACTTCATGCTCCCTTCCTCAGATGAGCTTTATGGGAATGCCGACTTCATTTCCCAGCAGGACTTGGCACCTGCCCACACTGCCAAAAGCACCAAAACCTGGTTCAATGATGGTGGGATTACTGTGCTTGATTGGCCAGCAAACTCGCCTGACCTGAACCCCATAGAGAATCTATGAAGCATTGCCAAGAGAAAGATGAGACACGAGACCGAACAATGCAGAAGAGCTGAAGGCCGCTATTGAAGCATCCTGGTCTTCCATAACACCTCAGCAGTGCCACAGGCTGATAGCTTCCATGCCATGCCGCATTGAGGCAGTAATTGCTGCAAAAGGGGCCCAAACCAAGTACTGAGTACATATGCATGCTTATACTTTCAGAGGTCCGATATTGTTCTATGTACAATCCTTGTTTTATTGATTGCATGTAATATTCTAATCTTCTGAGATTGTGGATTTGGGGTTCTCACGAGCTGTAAGCCATAATCATCACAATGACAAATCACGGCTTGAACTATCTTGCTTTGCATGTAATGAGTCTCATTAGTTTCACCTTTTAAGTTGCATTACTGAAATAAATGAACTTTTGCACGATATTCTAATTTTTCGAGTTTTACCTGTATAAACAATTTGGGTCATTGGTCCTTTTTCAGTCACAAATTGCTTGGGTTTCCAGATACATCTTGGGATATTGACATGAGGCTTTCCCCCCTCTTAACCTGTTCAGCCAATTCTGTGGGCATATCCACCCACCTTAATACCCAGTGGCTGAAACATGCTAGGACAGCATTTTGAAGTGCAACAGTCTGATTTAATAGTGCACATAGTTGCAAAATCCTGATTCCACAGTGAGGAAGATTATGGGAAATTTAGCCTAAACTCTGCAGATAATAGAAAGAAATGTTTAAGATTGTTCTGTATTCACTGAAATATTGAATTTACTACATGCAGCACCCTCTAGGTTTAGCTAGAGGCTAGAAGGATCTGCAGGTCAGGGCTTCCCTTCCAGAAACACTGAACTTCCTGGAAGAGGGTCAGAGGAGGCCCAGATCTGCATTTGAGGGACTTTGGCCAATCCCCTGGCAGGAAGCTGGGGGGGGGTTCGAGGGCTTTCAGGTGCAAGACCCAACTAATGTAGTTCTCATCTGGGACTACTTCATTGCCAGCTGTTGGAATCCCTTGCCCAGGGATAACCTCAAGGTACCTTCAGTGCAGCTGGATGAAGGGGAATATTCATCTGGGGTCTGAGGAGATACATCAAGGAGGCTTCAGTGCTCCTAGACAGTTATTGATCCACATTGTACAGTATTTGATGCCAAGTTTGCCCTCAAGTTCAGGTCCTTGGGCATCCCATATACCCCTAGGACACCAAGTTGTTAACCTCTTATTTAAAACTAAAAACCAGCTCAAGGACTGGATTACTGACTCCAAGTGTGCAAAATGCGTGGCCGTGCAGAGTACCTGAATTTGTCTTGATATTAGCTTCAGTCTTAGGCCTCGTACAAATGAGAATATCTGATGAACGATCATTTATTTTTCTGCGTGCTAGTCTCATGAGAATTTTCGTAACTTTAGTAACCTGTTTTTGATATGAGACAGGATGCAACTTTGGAAGCGATTTAATGTATTCTTTCGCTTCTGAGTATGCATCACTCAATTTTTTCTGTACAAATACTATATTTACACTAAAATAGTTTGTTCTGTTACCTTGAGAATATTTTTTGTGCTTGTCCAGATACTTTTGCATGAACCGTCTGCTCTCAAAAGCTGTGTACTAACAAATTATTGGACAGTTACTATAAAAACACATTTTTTCATTTGATTCTCATTGTACATACTAGGATTAAGACTAGGATAAGGAGGGTCAGGCATACCTCAACAGTATGCAGCTGTTTATTACTGTCCAATCAGAGGGCTGAGGGTGGGTTCTTGACCAAGCTGTGTTGCCAATAGTGGAGGTTGTGGGTCTGGTTCTGCTTTGTGGATTGCAGGTAGAACAGCCCCCACTCATCTCAGCTGTGTATTTGTGTTTATTCATTAAAAAGGCGTGGGCATGCAACTAGATGCCTGAACTAAAAGTTATACGTTTGCACATTTGCCTGGCTTTCCCCTTTAAGCAACCACAAAGCTGAACATACATGCTGCAATCTGAATATGCAATCATTTTTACATGTGCTAAAACTAATGCATGGGCCAACTCAAACAATCCATTCAATCTTTATCCAGTCAGGTCCTTACATTACATGGTTGCGGTTTGTAAATCCAAAACAAAAAAAAAAAAAAAAAAAAAAAAAACAAAAGTTATAACCAGGTTGTATCCAGGGATGGACTGACCATTTGGAAACTCGGGCACTGTCTGAGGGCCCAGGGTCAGTAGAGGGCCACATGAGATGCTCCTGGTATCTTTTTCATAGGCTTTGAGTTTGGGCAAGGACACAGGGGCCCCATGAGTTGTCAGTCCACCCCTGGTTGTAACACACCCATATTAGACACCCATTATATTTTCGAGTCATATACCATTGGGTGGCTAGGTGTAGTGTATTCAGGTAAATACAAGTAAATGTTTGTGTAATACCTTGTGCCTGGGAATAGAAGCACCACTTCACATTGGGGATACTGGAGTCGTAGCAGCAGTTTCGTTTGGTGCACTCGGAGGCACTTATCCCAGGATAACCACAGTCCCTTCTCTGACATGGGAGCACATTACTGCATTCCTCATTTGTGAGGTTATTCTCTGTAATGAAATAAAAAGTTATGATACACCTAGATCTAGAAGGACCATTAAGTAGCTTCCTTCCACAATTGCTGAGATAAGATATGGGACTCTTAGCCATCTCCTAGGGATACATTTACCCAGTCACATTCACACAATTTTAAAATCAGATCAATGTGCACCAGGCCAAAGTAGAAGCCATTGACTCACATGGTGTGTTCAGGGAAACAAGTCATGCCTGTGCAAGTAACACTAACGCAGAAGTGATCTGTCAAATAAGCCACAGTGCTACCACAAAACTTATGTAGCTCAAAAATGTGCAACCTAAAAACTTACCATAAAAAAAAAAAAAAAAAAAAAAAAAAAAAAAAAAAAAAAAAGAAAAAACCAAACAAAGTTAAGTGTATACATAAAAATAAATATGAATAACTTGTTGCTTCTCCTTACTAGTAGCCCCTAGGGGGCAAGGTTCTGGGGGCCACAGCTGGCTTGACCAGCTCACATGTAGACTCCAGAGTTGGTTTACATTTAGTGGTGAAAGGCTCCCTTTTCTGGCCATGCCGGCACATTACAGGCCCTTGGACTTCTTTGGGACCATCCTCTTGATGGCGGGATGAAAGGAGATGAGCCCCATAGAGGTTGGCATGTAATGTGCAGGCGTGATCTGGGAGTATTTAACCACTGCTCTATAGCTCCCTCATCACCTACTCCCATGCTCAGGACTTCAGGCATTTCAGTTCCCCTAGAACTCCCTACAGCAATCTCTCCTGCTATCTCCTACTCCATCTTTAGGCACTCACCCTTTTCAGGGAAGCATTTCCTGCCTCAATTATACCATCTCTATCAACTGATCCCCACACAGTTTTGGGTCTCTTGCCCTTCCTTTATAGATTGAAAGCATAGGAATAACACTGTTATTAGGGGGAAGAAGCCCCATTGGACCCCAGGAACAGGTGGGTCAAAAGCAGCATCCTCTGGAATGGAATTCTCCAGAAACAATTCCTGGATAACCGCAGTCTGTTCTGTTAGCCGGACTCACCGAGCCTCATGCATGACCCCTGACCCACTGTCTGGCTGATTGGCCTTGTGCTGATCGCATGCACCCTCCCGAAGGAATAAAAGACTAACACACACATGTAAAGAGTGATGCCAAAGACTTATCAGGAGATGAGTGGAGGACAATGGAAGTAGGCGAGGATCAGAGAAGACAGGATCAAACAGCCTTTTTAAACAATGCAGAGGATTAACCCCTTAGGTTCCACAGTGAGTATAGCAAGCATGCAGGACTGCATATACAGACTGATTCTACTGATGGCTTAGTAACCATCAATCTCACCTTCACTCAGATGAGATCCACCGATTGTGGACGCCAGAGTTTGTTTACATTCAGGTGAAAGACTCCCTCTCCTGGCCTTGCCACCACATAACAGGACCTTGGACTTCTATGGGGCCATCTCCTGGCTTGGAGATGGACAAACCTTTCAGAGGTGGGGCTGTACTGTGCAGGTACGACCATAAAAAGGAGCCTTTTATCGTTGAATGTAAACAAGCAATGGAGGCCGCATCTATTGGATCATGGTAAGTAGGGTAGGATTGTTGGTCAGGGGAGAACCAAAAGAATAGGTGCACTTCAGCTTTAAAGGATGAGGAACAGGCAAACAGTTGCAGGAACTGTTGGCACTATAATATTGGTGTATTATAATAAAAACAGGAAGGATTGGGAAGCATAGGAAAAACCTTGACTGTAGTCATTGGGGTAGAAGCACCATTTGACCCCAGGAATAGATGAGTTGAAGCAGCATCCTCTGGAATGGCATTTTTCAGAACTAATTCCTGGATATCCACAATCTGTCCTGTTAGCCGGACTCACCGAGCACTGAGCCTCATCTATGAACAAATGGAAATATATCTGAATTAGCAATTAATGTTTACAAGTTGTACATTTTTGGCGCTTATGAGGAACTGTGAGAAAATTTTCCTTTAAATGTTTAAGTGTGCTCTTAGACAAATTTTGCCTATTCTTTTTGCCCCCTCGTCCTGATCTAAATGATCCCCACCTCACTCAGTTGAGATTCATGAGAGTGCATGCAGGAGGGTACCTACCTGGTAGAAAGTTTTTGGTGCTTCTTTGTAAGTGCACCTTTAAGTCCCGGTTGGTGCAAGTAGGAGACACGTGCAAGTTTAATCCAGAAGGGAGACAAATTCTTGGTCAAGCTGATGCGTTTCGAAGGGGGGGGGGGGGGTCCTTCCTCAGAGCCCCTTTGAAACATGTCAGCTTGACCAAGAGTTTATCTCCCTTCTGGATGGATCTTGCATGTGTCTAACCCCGAGTTTGGTTTTGGATGCTTTTTTACAGCTATTCTTGTTAGTAATTTATGAATTGGTTACTGGAGGTAATGCACAAGGTTGGTGCGCTTTGTTTTTGTTCTCTACTACAGAGAATCGAGCTTCTCCAGCTTTGTGTTAGAGCTTCACAACTAGAGATGAGCGAATCGAAGTAGCCGAAGTGGAATTCGAGTCGAATATCGGAAAAATTTCGATTCGCGCCGAATCCGAAAAATAGCCTACTTCGGACGCGCGAATCGGAATTTTTCCGAAAATGGCGGCGGACATGTGCGGCGACGGAGCGGGGATGTCTGGGAAGGCGCGCAGACAAGGCGCGCTGACCCATAATGCATTCCTCAATGACATGTGATCGCATCACCAATCAGCAGCCAGCCAGCCAGCACTGTGTAATGGTCGAGCTATAAATAGCGGCCATTTTGGAATTCTTCATTTGCCTGCAGTCATTGAACAGAGGCAGACCGCTCTGTATTAGGGACAGAGTTAGGGCCTCAGAAACGATACTTGGGGACAGAGAACCGTTACTCAGGGCCACAGAACCGTTACTCAGGGCCACAGAACCGTTACTCAGGGCCACAGAACCGTTACTCAGGGCCACAGAACCGTTACTCAGGGCCACAGAACCGTTACTCAGGGCCACAGAACTGTTACTCGCACAGACACAGAATTGTTACTCAGGGACACAGAATTGTTACTGAGGGCCACAGAACCGTTACTTAGTGCCACAGAACCGTTAATCAGGGACACAATTGTTACTGAGGGCCACAGAACCGTTAATCAGGGACACAATTGTTACTGAGGGCCACAGAATCGTTTAATTAAAGAGTATGTCAGACAACATGCAGAGGAGTGGCAGAGGAGGCAATGTTTTAGGAGCGAGCAGACGTGGCAGCAGAGGAAGGGGTCGAGGCAGCACTATTCGCAGCCAGAGGCTAGTGCTCCCGGTGTCATCCAGTACAGTGAGGAAGAGCTAACAGAGGGCGGTCAGGAACGGGGGGAGACATCCGCCTCTTCAGCAGCCAGGCGAAGAAGTAGTGGCGAGGAGAGTGGCTCGGTAGCCAGTGTAGAGACAGGTCTGTCTCCTGACCCACACGCAGCCGAGGGGGCTAGTAGTGAGGCGGAGACCCTAATTGATAATGAGGCTGATCGCACTTGGCAGCCTCGTCGTCATCAGGCTATTGCTTCCGCATCAGGAGAAGAGGGTGGCAGCTTGGCAGCGAGCAAAACAGTCGGTGGGTTGTCTCCATCGCCACACTCTGCCATGTGCCACTTTCAGGTCTCCTCACACTGCTGGTGTGTAGAATTTTTTGACATAGGGTGCTGGCAGATTACGGGCCTCCTATAGCTGCTGCCAGGCCCCTAATCTGCCATAGGCCCCTATATACTGCCTCCTCATGCTGCTGCCAGGTCCAGAGTCTCTCATGGGTCCCTGTACGGCCTCCCATTGCTGCTGCCAGGAGGCAGCAGGGTCGCAGCAGTGTCAGTGGAGGCAAACGGCCACGGAGTAGAGCACCAGCTCCACTGCAGCCTACCACCACGGCCAGTAGTGGTGCCGGTGTGCACGGAGGAAGTAGCAGTCAGCCAGTGAGGAGTAGCGGAGGCAAAGTTTCCTACTCTGCGGTGTGGCAATTTTTCGTCAAGCCGCCCGAGGAAGTAAACGTAGCCGTATGTCGACTATGTGGCCAGAAAGTCAAGCGTGGTCAGTAGGCCCATGTTGGGACTACAGCGTTGCGTCAGCATATGCAGCGTCGCCATTCGGTGGCCTGGGAAAACCGTGATAAAGATACGGCGGTTCTGCCTGCCCCAGCCCAGGGTTCCATTTTGTCATAGGGTGCTGGCAGATTACAGGCCTTCCATAGGTGCCACCAGGCCCCAAATCGGCCATGGGCCCCTGTACCGCCTGGTCATGCTGCTGCTGAGCCCACAGTGTGACCTGGGTCCCTGTACCGCCTCCCATTGCTCCCACTCTGCCATGTGCCACTTTGAGGTCTCCTCACACTGCTGGTGTGTTCAATTTTTTGACATAGGGTGCTGGCAGATTACGGGCCTCCCATTGCTGCTGCCAGGCACGTAATCTGCCATGGGCCCCCGTACCGACTCCTCATGCTGTGACGTTGCAACAAGGTGGAATTCAACACTACATATGTTAGACCGCCTTTACGAACAGCGAAAGGCCATCACAGATTTCCTGATGTTAAAAGCGGATAAAGGTACTCCCTGTGTAACTTAGATGTCAGCCATTGTCAGCTCATGCGTGACACCTGCGCTTGCTCAGGCCCTTTGAGGAGGCCACGCTATTCCTGAGTCGGCAGGACTATGGGATGAACGAGGTCAAAATCGGCCATGGGCCCCCGTACCGCCTGTTCACGCTGATGCTGGTCCCACAGTGTGACCTGGGTCCCTGTACCGCCTCCCATTGCTCCCACTCTGCCATGTGCCACTTTCAGGTCTCCTCACACTCCTGCGGTTTTCCATTTTGTCATAGGTTGCTGGCAGGTTACAGGCCTCCCATAGGTGCTGCCAGGCCCCAAATCTGCCATGGGCCCCCGTACCGCCTGGTCACGCTGCTGCTGGGCCCACAGTGTGACCTGGGTCCCTGTACCGCCTCCCATTGCTCCCACTCTGCCATGTGCCACTTTCAGGTCTCCTCACACTCCTGCTGGTTTCCATTTTGTCATAGGTTGCTGTATGGCCTCCCATTGCTGCTGCCTCCACCGCCACACTGTGGCTCCAAACACTGGTTTTGGCCCCGTGACTGGCCAAATGAGTGAAGTGTGCGGTGATTCTAAGATAGACGGCACTCATCTGCATGTCATACTGAGTGACAGTATTATTTCTCTTCCCCAGCAGACTCCAAGGGCATTTAAATTAAAGGTACAGTGTTCTGCACTAATATTAAGTCTCTCTGAAGCCTAGAAACACCCTTTTTTAAGTTAAATTCACAGCGAATTTATTCGACTCGAATCGAATATTGTCCACGAATTCGCCGAATCAGGCGAATCGAATTTTTCATTTCTTCGCTCATCTCTATTCACAACCTTTGATCAGTGTTGGATGAACATTTAGCATTTTATTCGACTGGCCTTCTGATCTGGGTCCCTGAGCGCAGGAGGTGTTGGATTTGTATCGACTGGTCATTTGGGAAGAGCCTTGGAGACAGTGGGTGGATCTAAGTGACTGATAAGGATGGTATAAAGTGAGCGCTCCTAACCAAGCAGCTAGCCCTAGAGGTAATCACAGTGTACCCGTAAACAACAGAATAGTAATAACAAAGTGCAGCGCTGAGAAATGAGTGTAAAAAGCAAATAGTCCGTGGTTATTAGCTAATATAAATATATAGTCCCAAGAAAAAGCTGATGAAGACCAGGAAGCAATGGAAAGAGTGCGCACTCACCGGACGCGCATGGAAAATGCGCATAAATGAATAACTCCTGGAATCCTAGAGTAGATGGAGAGGGTGAATTCCAATATGTGGATCAGTCAGCCTGGGAAGATATATCAGAGATCCGGAGGTCCCCTTAAGGTAGGTATGATTATCAGCCAGACTCCAAAAGCTCCGTCCCTCTGGTGGTGATAGGCGAGTACTACAGGGATCCTGCAAATGGATTTAGCTCCCAATGGGAACCAAGAAACAGGTGCCCATAGTGTAGTATTTTAAAATATGTTTATTCAATGTAACTCAAATAACAGGCAGGGTAGTAAGGCTGTGTACAGTACATAAATAAAGCAGAGTACGCAGCAATGGTACTGACCCCGAGTTAAAATTGCCGCGGGGCTGTCTCGTGGCTCCGGGCAGAAGATGACGTCATGCTCTGTCGGTTCCTCTAAGTGACTGGCTGCACTCTTGAGGGACCTCAGCCAATCCTCAACAGGCTTGGCAAGGGGCTGGGACTTCCTTAAAGTGTAAGCCAGCTCAGTGGCAGGAGTGTGGAGAGAGTCAGTGGCAGAAGGAGAGAGGAAGATGTGAGGCAGAAGGAGGCTGCCAGGAGGCCTAGTGGGTTGGGGCCTGCCTGTGAGGCTGGAAAACTTGGAGCTCACTGGCCCCCCTGAGCAAAGACCACCTGTATAGCAGGGAAGGAGCAGTCCAGTTGATAGGCCTGGTAGTAGTAGACAACCCACAAGCGGTACCGGAGAGGATCTGAGTGATTACAGCTAGACTCCCTGGGCGGATAGGGGAAGGAGCACTCAGGTGGGAAACCAGATTAGCCTTCTACTAGTGACTGTTCACCCTTTTAAAAAAGGAACAGGAGCCAGATCCCCTGCCCAGGAGAATCTCCAGAAGCAGAATAGAAGCTCGTGGGTAGTTCCAAGAAGTTTGTCGTCGTTATCTGTTCCCTTTATGCGTCCTATACCCTCCTTTCCCTATGCCAGTTCTAAATCTGAAAGGGTTTGTGACACCTCAAATTTACTGAAGTGTATGAAGCAGCTATTGGAACACCTCTAGGGGGGATAGATCTAGGGGGGCACAGCTTTCCTGAGCTGCTCACATGTAGACTCCAGTGTTTGTTTACATGCAGTGGTGAAAGGCTCCCTCTTGTCTGCATCCGCACTTGACTGTTTCTAGGACTAACATGGGACCATCTCCTTGCTGGGAGATGGAAGTAGATGAGGCCCATAGAAGTGGAGCTGTAATGTGCAGGAGCAACCAGGGAGCCTTTTACCACTGCTCTCTAGTGTCCTCATCACCTACCCCCATGCTGTAAACTTCTTTCAAGGTCTCTCCCTTTGTGTGGAGCTCCCTACCTCAAGCACCCAGGGTATCTCCTACACCAACTTTAGGTGATCTCTGAAAACCTATCACTTCAGGGAAGCCTATCCTGCCTCAGAGCTCAGTTTCATTTGCTCAATCAACTGTTCCCACCAGTTATTTGTGTCACTTGCCCATCTTTTACAGATTGTAAGCATAGGAATAACCCTTACTGAAGTTTTTGGGGAAGAAGCACCATTTGACCCCAGGGATAGATGGATCAAAGCAGCATCCTCTGGATTGACATTCTTCAGAACCAATTCCTGGAAATCCACAGTCTGTTCTGTCAGCCGGACTCACCGAGCACTGCGTCTCATCTATGAAGAATTAAAATTCTTATCAATAAGGTCTACAGGCTGCACATAAAGGTTTGTGTTAATGAGGAACTCATGTTTCTAACCATATATGACTTAAAGGATAAGACTACTTTCAGACAAAGTGCACTTACCATATTTTTTGCTCCATATGATGCACCTGACCATAAGATGCACCTAGGTTTTAGAGGTGAAAGAAAAAAAAAAAAAAAAATTCTGAACCAAGAGACTGCGGACGCAGTACAGGGGGATGACCAAGAGACTGCGGACCTTTGGGGAGGGGGGGGGTGGGTACCTGATTTTGACAGGTACCCGCTCCCACTTCTGCAGAGTTGTCCTCCCTTTAGTGTGGGCACCTGACTGACAACCGAGTGCCCACACTAAAGATGCCAAAGCGGGAAAGTCTGTACAGAGCTGGACCGAAGAACAAGCAAGGTCCTGCTGCAGAGAAGAGCCGAGTGGCCGTCCCGGTGTTCTGACACTGCAGCGACAGAAATACTGGACGCTCCATAAGACACACTGACAATTTGCCCCCTTTTTTGGGGAGGGGGGGGGGGGGGGGAGCCTTATGGAGCGAAAAACCCACTATTTTGCTCCTTTGCCCTGACATTAACGACTTGCCAACTGCAGATAGCTGAATGTCGGCTGCACTGCGGCCGGCCAGTTCTGGGAGGGCGTCATGACAGGCTCAGCTATGAGAACATGTTACACCCTAAAAATGGGAGGAACATGTAACATGTTCCAAAAAGGTGAACTTATCCTTTGTGCTTGTTGGAACTCATCTGAGGGTAGGGTTTTCAGACTCCAGAGATTTACATTCAGCTGTGAAAGGCCCCCTCTCCTGGCTGTACCTTCACATTACAGACCTTACGATTTCTACGGAACCCTTTCCTGCCTTGGAGATTGAGGTAGAGGAGCCCTGTAGGGGTGACGTTGCAATGTACAGACTCAAAGAAAGGGGGCCTTTCACCACTGAATGTAAGCAAGCAGTGGAGGCCACAGCTATTGGATCATGATAAGTAAGGTAGGGTTGTTTAGGTCAGGGAAGTGCACTTATTCTTTAGGGCTGAAGACCAGCCAACAGTTAAACCTATAGATGAAATTCTTACATGCAAGTGGTTTTACTTGACAAAGGGTTTGTTTCTGTCCCTCCAGTCCCAATATTTACACAACCACATTATTATTATTATTATTATTATTATTATTATTCTACAGGATTTAAACAGCGCCAGTTTGCTCAGCGCTTTACAATATAACAGGAGACAATACAGCAACAATACAAGAGGGAAAGGAGGGCCCTGCTCCTTGGAGCTTACAATCTAGGAGGAAGGGGCTAGTGGTACAAAAAAGGTAGTAACTGTGGGAGATGGACTGGTTGGAAGAGTAGAAGATTCCATTTATAGCTGAGGGCAGGATAGGCTTCCTTGAAGAGATAGGTTTTCAGAGACCGCCTAAACGTGAGCAGAGTAGGCGATCGTCTGATAAATTGGGTAGAGAGTTCCAGAGGATAGGGGAATCCCTGGAAAAGTCCTGGAGATGAGCATGGGAGGAGGAGACAAGGGAGCTAGAGAGCAGGAGGTCGTACGAGGAGCGGAGAGTACGGTTTGGGTGATATTTGGAGACAAGATTGGTGATGTAATTTGGGGCAGAGTTATAAATAGCTTTATATGTAATTGTTAAGCCAGTGGAGGGATTGGCAGAGAGGGGTGGCAGATACAGAATGGTTAGTAAGGTGGATAAGTCTGGCAGCAGCATTCATGATAGACTGAAGAGGGGATAGCCTGCGATGAGGCTGGACAATGAGAAGGGAGTTGCAATAGTCAAGATGAGATAACAAGGGAGTGAATAAGTCGCTTAGTTGTTTCCAAGGTTAGGAACGGGCGTATTTTGGAGATGTTGCGGAGGTGAAGTCTACAAGATTTGGACAGTGATTGGATTTGGGGGTGAAAGGACAGATGGGAGTCTAGGATTAGGTGTTTGATCTTGGAGAAGTCTGGAGAGGGGGCACAGGCTGGGGGGATTACTAAGAGCTCAGTTTTGGAAAGATTGAGTTTGAGGAAGTGGAGCGACATCCATGCCGATATGTTGCCTAGTAGGTTAGTAATGCAAGAGGAGACTGAAGGGGTGAGGTGAAGGGTAGAGAGATTGGTGTGTCATCAGCATAGAGATAGTACTTAAAGCCATGGGAGTTTATCAAGTGACCAAGGGAGGGGGTGTAAATGGAGAAGAGAAAGGGTCCAAAGACAGAACCTTGAGGGACCCCTACAGAAAGAGGGAGTGAAGAGGAGGCAGTGTTCTAGGCAACGCTGAAGGAGCACTGCGATAGGTAGGAGGAGAACCAGGAGAGCAGAGCGAGACCGAGAGTGTGGAGTTTGAGGGGATGGTCAACCATATCAAAAGCCTCAGAGGAGGACAAGTAGTAAGAGTACAGAGTAGTGACCATTGGTTTTAGCTGTTAGTAGATTAGTGAGTTGCATGCACAGCTGTATATAGCAGGAGGACCTGATTTTTCTCTAATGCAATTCAGTATCCCCCCTGCCAAAGACCAGGCAGTAAAAGGAGCAGCAGATTTGTGAGATGTTATGCATCAAGTCTGCACACTCCTCCTATCAGCATGTTCCTTGTTAGCACATCAGCACTTTAGCGTATACGATTGGCTTTTTGGATTGCCTTCCCCTACAGTCTGAGCTGTGCTACATAGGGGATTATGAGAGGCTCATAGCAAGGTAGAACCAAGATGCTAACACGGCTTGCTTTTGTTAAGTACTGTGGAAACTGTTGACAATCTAAAAATTCTGCATATTAATTATATTAATGGAAATTAAAGCATAGGAAATAATCTTACTGTAGTCAGTGGGGTAGAAGCACCATTTGTCCCCGGGAATAGAGGAGTTGAAGCAGCATCCTCTGGAATGGCATTCTTCGGAACCAATTCCTGGATATCCACAGTCTGTTCAATTCCCTGGATATCCACAGCCTGTTCTGTCAGCTGGCCTCACCAAGCTTTGATCTGGCCTCACCAAGCTTTGATCATCATCTATGAAGAATAATTGATAATATTGTATTTGAAATGGCAATTCATGTTAACTGGCTGCACAGAAGAGTTTTCAGAGCCTTTTGGGGGGTACTAATTTTTATACACATTCTTGACTTAAAGGGTAAGTGCACTTTCAGATATGGTGAGCCTAGTCTTTTTACCCCATTGCCCTGAACTAGATGATTCCACCCTTCCCCTTCACAGATCATAGAGATCCGGATGTTTTACAATCAGCCATAAAAGGCTCCCTCTCCTGGCTGTGCATGCACATTACAGGCTCATGGACTTCACTGGGACCTCTCCTGGCTGGGAGCTGAAGGTAAAAAAAAAAGCCACAGAGGAATCCATGGGGCTAGAATGTACATATGTGGCAAGGAGAGAAGCCTTTCACCTATGGAGGTAAACAATGGAAGCCACAGATCTTAGATCTAGGCATGTATACATGTGGGGGGGGGGGGGAAGGTTAAGCCTGAAGACTATCAGAGGTAAATCTATAGCTCTTTTCAGAATGGGCTGCCTTAACGTGACATGTGTCAACCACATGTGAACACACCACAAAGTAGATGGGCCCTTAGTCTAAAGGATTTTATTGGTTATGTGATGCAATAACTTACCGAGTTGTTTTGGGAAGAAGCACCATTTAACCCTGCGAATAGTGGAGTTAAAGCAGCATCCTCTGGAATAGCACTCGCTGGCATTAATTCCTGGGTATCCGCAATCTGTTCTTTTGGCTGGACTCACTGCACATTGAGCCTCATCTGAAACCGGTAATAAAGCATTTTTTTATGATGCCATGGTGTGTTTTAAAGGGGGGATCCACATTAAAAAAATTAGGAAATGCTTGTCATGTTGCCGAGCAGGGAACGACCCTTCGTTCAGCTGAAAAAGCTAGTTTGCCGATTTCAACATTATACAAGTCACTAGCCTGGAATAAGTAGATGAGGAGTTCTGTCCTTAAAAAAAAATATCTGAACCCCAAAATAAGTATTGTGTCCTTAGTTGTAGTGGCTGCATTCATTTTTGTTTCAGGGTTTCTTTTCAACTGGTGATCCTGCAAACAACATTTCCTGGCTCTTTGTTGCTATGCTTACTACTCCACTGTATCTATAGGGTAAGGGCATACATGTGCTCAATGCAATTCTCTGGCTACTAGATGGCTCCAGAGTCATTGTAATGGGTTAGGTACAGGACCATTTGGACTAACAGGCAGTGTTAGTGCCATAGGAGCTCCCCATAGGTAGGATGCCAGTTAAGTACATGGTGTTAATGTCAACCTTGCATCTATAGTTAGAGCAGCCCATACTTTACAGGGGTTGTCCTGAACACTGCATCCCTAGTCAGGGATGTACATAGCTCATAAAGTTTTGCCTGCCCCAAGTCAGTGGTCTCCAAACTGTCAGATACGGCCCTTTGCTCACCGTTATCCAGCCATTGGGGCACTATTCCTCCCCGACACAAACAATGGGGCACTTCTCCCACTAATGCCAAGGAACAGGCGCTCTTCCCACTGATACCAAAGAAGAGACACTATTCCTGCTACTAGTACCAGTGACAAGACACTATTCCTACCACTAACAATAATGGGGCACTATTCCTCCCCACTGATACCAACAGGTTGGGCACTTCCTCCCACTGACCACAGTATTTTTTTTTTTTTTTTTATTCCCACTGACCAAGCCTAAGGCATTTTCTACTCCCACTGGCCACAGCCCACCTATAGTCTGAAGGACTGTAAATTGGCTTTGTTTAGAAGGCCCTTGCTCTACTTTACTTTCTATTGAAGGAGATTAAGGAACAGACCAAAATGTTTTAGCAATAACAGCAAAGATAGTTCACGATATTATTCTGTGGCAGATTCCAGTAAGGTTTGTTCTGTGGTAGTACTCACTGTCAGAGTTAGTGTAGTAGCACCAGTTCACCCCCCGTACGCTGGTATTGAAGCAGCACCCTCTCTTGGCACAGTCTGAAGAGCTTATTCCAGGGTATCCACAGTTTCTTCGCTCATATGGAGAGCCGTCACACTCATTCGGTGCCATTATACCTAAAACCACAATAGGAAAAATTGTGCAAGTATTTCAGTACTAAATATTCCATACAAGTAAAGCTCCACACTTCCTATGTGCACTTCTCAATCATCTGCGATGGAGACATCTAGGGAGTCCAGTTATGCGTTTTGAAGAATATTGTATCAAGGGCAGCAAAGCTAATAAAGGGGTTGGAGGGCATCAGTTATGAGGAACAACTACAGAAATTAAGGTGTATCCTTGGTAGAAGGGGGAAAAAACAAAACAAAAACAAAACAAAACAAAAAAAAACACACAAACTTTGGTGTTACTTAGTGAACACAATCTACAGATATATGGAAAGTGGTAGTGACAAATACACACACACACACACACACACACACACACACAGGTTGAACTGGATGGATTGGTGTCTTATTCAACTATACCAGCTATGTAAATATTTTAATCTTAATCCTGTAGAGTTTAGATTGAAAAATCCCCAGTGAAGTTAATTTACAAGCTATAACACCATAACTTCCACCATAGATATGATTTACCAGATTCTATGACCTCAAAAGGAAAGAATGTCGATCTGTGCTTTAGTGTTCTGGGATGAAAAATTTTGGACTCCCATTACCCACCACAGCTGGTAATGTTCCCTTTGGATGGAACCACTGATCTGTACATAAAAATGGATTGCCAATGGAACGGTCAGTCCTATAGAGATTAAGTGGTGGGCAGAGTTCCCAGTCCCCTTCAATATGCACAACGCCGATGACAGCATATAGCGTACTACTATGGACATGAGAAGCTCCATAGTGCCAAGATTGCACTATTGCTTGCATTGAAAGTGCATACAAAGTTCAAGGAGACCTTGCGTTTTGTGAAAGCGTGTTTCTACTATACAATTGTAAGCAAGAGGCACTTCATGGAGTGCTGGTGACCTTTGAACTACCAATGAATATTGAATGGACGCCATCCACTTGGAGAGGTCAAGCACCCATATATCTGTTGGCCACACTGTATAGATTGATATTAAATTTAAAATGACAATACCCTGGAATTCTACAAGGTTTGTTTTGACCAAGCTGGCCCAACAAACTATTTCCATTACAGAACAATGTGACTGCTGTGTGCTGTAATATATTATATCAACATTAGTTACATACAGTAGGCAGCGCTGTGTTTTGGAAACCGTGCCGGTGACTTTCCCTCTGCTGCCACATACTGTATGAAGAGTTGGGCCCAATGCTCCTCTTCCTTTTAAGTGAAGCTTGTATTTTTATCAATAAATATAAGGCTGAGGTAGAGATGAAGTCGGCAGATGAAATCATGATCACCACCTTATCCAGTCAGAGTTTTGTATTGCATTGCAGATTCTTCAAAATTTCTAAGGACTACATATTCCATGGTACCTTTCTACCTGTAAGCAGTGATTCCTGTACTGACTCCTCAGCACCTCTGTACATAAGTCAGGCTCTGTAAAATGTGTGACAGCAGTGCCTACTCACAAGGCATGGCGACTACGTGTCACAGAAATCACAAAAATAAGTGGAAATTTTCAAAAAAGTAAATTTACAAAACTACAAGATTGTCAAGATGACTAAAAATGGACTTCAAATAACTGAACTGTAATGTGGAAATGAATACAGGAGTTCATATTTTGGCCAGATATGCCTTCTGCTTTAACCACCTCTAAACCGGAGACTCACCCCCTTCCTGCCCAGGCCAATTTTCAGATTTCAGTGCCGACACACTTTGAACACCAGTTACTCATACGACACTGTACTCAAATTAAATGTTTTTATTGTTCGACAGAGCTCTCTGCTGCTTGTATTTAATCACTGCTGGGTTTTTTTTTGCTACACAAGCAAAAAACGTTCTTAGTTTTTGAAATAAAAAAGTTTACTTTTCTTCATAAATTTAGGCCAAAATGTATTCCGCTTCATTTCTTTGGTGAAAATAACCCACATCAGGGTTTATCATTTTGTATGTAGAAAGTTATAGTTCAAAGGCTATGGTATATAATCTGAAAATTAATCAATCCTGATGTACTGACAACCTATCATTTCTTGAGGCCTGAAAATGCCAGGACAATACAAAACCCCAAATTACTTTTTGGAAATTAGACAGTCTAGGGTATTTAGTAAGAGGCATTGGGAGTTATGTGAAGTTGTAATTATTGTAATTTCTTTTGAAGAAAAAATTATACAAAATGTGGGTTTCTCACAATTTATATTTACATACTGTCCTCAGAGCAGCACAGCGTCATCGTGTCTCATGTGCTGGTGATAAGGGATACTGACTTGACAGTATTTCTAATTAAAGGTTTTGGTTCTCATCTTTCCCTTTTTTTTAACTTAACAAACTGACCAGTGCAGTATATTACTACAGTGACACTGTACTGCTCTGGAAAAGGGATTATACATTTTTTTTACTGTGCTTATAATAGTGATTGTTACTGTTATAAGCAATCATTTTTGTGAATGACATCCATTCAGTTACAGGGTGTTCTATTGTGATAAATGTGATTGGTCTCAGCTATCACATGGTACAGAGGCATTGTGATTGGCCCCGTCTGCAACATGTGTCTACTATGACCAGAGATCACCACAATAGTACACAATGAATGTCTATGAATAAATGCAATTCATTGTGTTCAGCTGCCATGTGATCACTGGTCACAGCAATCACCAGCCTGGTACAGCGATATATCATCCACCGTGTCCAGTGGACACAAAGTGTGACAGATTGAGCTGAAGCATGGCTGCTAGAGTGTAGAGGAGGCGCAACTGGGAGGAGGTCATATGACGTCCACTCAGGATGGAAGAGCTCCCACTCATTCTGCTATAGAAGCAGTTAAAGAATGCCCCATTGGTGATGTGGTGACCCAACATAAAATTAGAAATCTCTCCAACATGAGATCTTAGATATTGGTAGAACAAGTGTCTCTGCTGGAAGATGTACCCTCAAATTCTGCTCTGATCAACTCAAAAAAAATCAAGTTACACTTACGGTAATGTCTTTTCCAGGAGTCTCAGGCCAGCACCTTGAGAGACCTCGGCTCCTCCCCCTCTGAGGAAACACCTCCACCCTAAAATAAAAAGAGCTACACTCCCCTCCGACCTCAGTTCTCCAAGCATCCTCCGGTCACCTGGGGGGAGACAATGTGAGACAACATAATCGAAATAAGCCATCCTCACATAACCAATATCAAAACTGGGTGGGAAACTGGTGCTGGCCTGAAAGACTCCTGGAAAAGAAGTTACCGTAAGTGTAACTTGATTTTTCCCTTTACGTCTCTCAGGCCAGCACCTTGAGAGGATAAGCGAGTACTCACCCCACGGGCGGTCTAACTGCTTGCAAGACTTAACCAAAGGCCTGCTCCTGCACAGAGACCAGGTCCAGTCTGTAATGCTTGGCAAACGTGTCATAGTTGGACCATGTCGCCGCTCTGCAGATCTGCCCTGGGGAAGCTCCTGCTAGCTCTGCCTGGGTAACCGCCACTGTTCGGGTGGAATGCGCCCCAATACCCTCTGGGGCCTCCAGCCCGGTATGCTCCTGCAATTGACAGTCTCAACCAACCAGCCAGTGTCCTTTTAGAAGCTCTCTTGCCTCTCCTAGCCCCCTTGAAAAAAAAACACAAAAAAGGATTCTGTGCTCCTAAACTCCCTAGTCCTCTCTAGATAATGGAGTACGCACCTTCTTACATCCAAAAAATAAAATTTTTCCTGATCTACCCCAACCGGGTCAGTAAAAAAAAAAAAAAAAAAAAAAAACCACGAGGGAAGGACTATGTCCTGCTCCCTCTGGAATGTCTGGGCCACCTTCGGAATGAAGGATGGGTCCGTCCTGAAAACTATCCTGTCTGAAAAAATACGGAGATAAGGTGTTCTGATCGATAGGGCCTCAAGTTCACATGCCCTCCTCGCCATGGTAATCGCCACCAAAAATGCTGTCTTAACAGTGAGCTCACCAATCGGGCAGGACTCCAGGGGCTCGAACGGAGCCCTAGTCATCACTCCTAGAACCTTGGCCAAATCCCACATCAGAAACGGTCTGGTCCTCAGGGGCCTCTGTCTCACCAGAGCTTTAAAAAAATCTAGCCACCAACGCCTCCCTGGCCAAGGGACTCTCTAGGAACACACTGAGGTCCGAGACCTGGCCCTTGAGCGTGCTAACAGACAACCCCTTGTCCGCCCCCGCCTGGAGGAATTCCAACACTGAAACTAAACTATGGGTTGCTACTGATGCCCGGTGACACCAGGCTGTAAAGCGACTCCAGACCCTACCATAAATGGCCTGGGTCTCCTTCCTACTGGCCAGTAATGTTGCCACTACCCTGGGCGAGAAACCTTTCGCTAAGAGGAGCTGCCGCTCAGAAGCCAGGCAGTCAACCTCAATCTGCCCACGCTGGGGCAAAGGACCGGCCCCTGCGTCAACAAATCTTCCCTTGGTGGCAGCCCCCAGGGTGGACGAGAGGCTAAACTTCTTAGGGTCGCGAACCACGCCCACCTCGGCCAGAAGGGAGCTATCAGGATTAATGAGGTCCCCTCTGTTCTGAATTTCCTGAGAACTAGGGGAAGCAAGGGAACCGGGGGGAAAGCGCAACACAGCTGGTAATCCCACCTTTGACTTGATGCATCCACCGCTCTTGACCCGTCCCTGCGGGATAGGGAGAAGAAGTTCGTGACCTTGTTGTTTCTTCCCGAGGCAAAAAGATCCACGTCCGGGGATCCCCATCTCCGCACAAACTCCTGAAAGACCTCAGGGTGCAAGGCCCATTCTGCCTCCCTGAGCTGTGTGCTGCTCAGGAAATCTGCCCAGGACAACAGCATAGCCGCTAACGCTCCGAGGGCCTTGCTCCTCGTTCTGCCCTGCCAGTTTATATAAGCCACCGCCGTGGCATTGTGCGTTAGGACTCGCACATGCTTGCCCGTGACCCTCAATTGGAAGGCGTGCAGAGCCTCCCCCACTGCCCTCAACTCCCTCCAATTTGAGGATTCGCCCTTCTGCGCTAAGGACCATTCCCCCTGAGCCACTAAGCCTCCCAGGTGGGCTCCCCACCCCCAGGAGCTGGCATCCGTCGTGACCTCACTCGACACCGGAAAGCACCACAGCAACCCCTGGGCTATGCTGGACGATCTCCACCACCACAGGGACCTCTTCACACTGGGGGGAACCAGGACCCGGTCCTCTGAGTGAGCCCTCCTGTCCCAAACTCTCAGGACCCACAGCTGGAGGGGACGCATATGCAAACATGCCCACTGTACTGCTGGAATAGAAGCGGTTAGTAATCCCAGTACAGACATGGCTTGCCTTATGGATATCGACCTGCTCCCCTGCACCAATCTGATCCCCGCCTCCAACTTGGCAACCTTCTCCAAAGTCAGACTGGTCTTCTGACTCACCGAATACAGAGTGTAACCTAAGTATACTACTCTGAGAAGGCACCAGACAGGACTTCTCTAGATTCAAAATCCACCCCAGGTTCTCCAGATGGCCCCTCAATACCACCAGATTCTGCCGAAGGTGAGCCTCTGAATCTGCGAAGAGTAGCAAGTCGTCCAGATAGGCTATCACCGGAATCCCCTTCATGCGAATAGGAATCAGTGCCTCCGTCAGAACCTTGGTAAAAATTCTTGGCGAGGAGGAAAGCCCGAATGGAAGTGCCCTGAACTGCCAATGTCGAACTCCTCCCTCTCCGCCTACTGCCAACCTGAAGAACCGCTGAGAAGCTTCCGCAACAGGCACGTGCAGATAGGCGTCCTTCAAATCTACAGACGCCATGAAAGCACCTGGCGGAATCAGGGACCTGACTGTAAAGATGGAGTCCATGCTTAATCTCCGGTAGCGTACTGACCTGTTCAGGGGTTTCAGGTTCAAAATCAGCCTGAACGCCCCAGACTGCTTTTGAACCAACACCACATGGGAATAAATCCCCTTCCCTCGCTCCCTTATCGGGACCCTGGTGATGACTCTCTGGTCCTCGAGATCCTCCAAGGCGTCCACCAGGGCAGCGGCCTTCGCCGGATCCCTTGAACGGGCCGTCACAAGGAACTTATCGGGTGCTGGGCCTGCAAACTCCAACCGATAACCCCTTCTGATGACATCCAAAATGAAGGGGCTTGGTGACCACCGCTTCCCACTGCGGGAGGAAGGCCGCCAGTCTTCCTCCCACAGGAGGAACCGAGTCACCGCGGTTTCTGGGGCTGCTCAGGAGGGCAAAAAAAAATCACCCTCCCCCGCCTCTCTGGCCTGCAGACCTACCCTGACCCACTGGCCTCAGGCTCAGTCTCTTCGCCGGGCGGGCCTTACGTGTCCCTCCCTCCTGCAACTTCCTCTTGAGGGGGAAGGACTTCTTCCTGTCAGCTGTCTGGTCCAACAATTCCTCCAACCCTGGGCCGAAAAGACAGTCTCCTGTGAGGGGGATGCCGCACAATCTAACTTTTGAAGTGATGTCCCCCTGCCACGTTTTTAACCACAGCGCCCTTCTAGCCGAATTGGTAAGAGCAGCTGACCTAGCCCCCAACCTCACCGACTCCGCAGAAGCGTCCGCGATATATCCGACCCCTTGCAAAAGGGTCTCAAAGGAGGCCAAGATTTTTTCCCTGGGAGAGTACCACAATATGGGCCTGCAATTGTGTAAGCCAGTATTCCAAGTTTCTAGCTACCACGGTCGCGGCCATGGCCGGCTTCAGATTGTAAAGGGTCCTTCAGGTTGTAAAGGGTCCTCATTAACGGAAACCTCCTTCTTAACGCCTTCGAGAAGAACGGCTTCCTTTCCGGATCCTGCCACTCCTTCCTAATAGTCTCCACCAAAATGTCATGCACAGGAAATATTCTGTGCTTTTGCTCCTCCAAACCCCGATACATTTGGTCATGGAGAGATGAGGTCTTAACCTCCTCAATGTTCAGGGTCTCATATATAGCCTCCAGGAGCTCATCCACCTCCTCTAGGGTTAATTTATACCGGGAGGGACCCCTGCCTTCCTTAGAGGGACCTTCCCCCGCAGATTCCTCTTCAGACTGGGAATCCCTCAATGGCCCTTCCTCCTCTCCAGACACGTGGGGTTCCCTGCTCCTACCTACCGAGGCTATCGGGGGGAAGGGGGGGGGGGGTGCAGGCTGGGGAAGGGCAAACCGTTCCATGAGGGATTTGAAGGAGTCGAAGGTGCTAGCCAAGTCCTTCACCGACCTGGCTAAGTCCCCCTGTTCCGGCCTCTCCTCCTTCACTAACCCCAGGATGGGCATCTCCGTCTAGGCTCCTGGTGCTTAAGCTTAGCCCGAGCCTTGCCCTGAAAGACACAAAGAAGTTGCAGGAGGGAAGCCTGACAAACCTAACCTCACACCAAGTTTGCCACCCCCCCCTCCTTCCCAGCAGAGCCTAAGGGCCTGCTCCCACTGCAGACCCCCTGCCCTACCCCTTACACACCCCATTACCTGAGGGTCCGGGAATACCCCTTGAGCTAGGGGTCAACAGGTAGGGGAGGCCTCCACTGAGGCACCTTACCTGTGTCTGGCTGGTGCTGGCATCTCCTGGTCCCGGTGCCTCCGACATCCTGCTCAGGAGGGCGGTTGCCTGGTGCTAGCCTGTCCCCCAGGCAGCTGTGCACCGCTATTTAAATCTTGCGCCGCCGTTGTGTGAGGGCCGCGACCGGAAGTTGCAGCCCTGGGCGAAGCCCCACCCCTCTTGTCGGAAATCGCCATCTCCCGACGTCCAGCCCGGCAAAGTCACCTGACCGCTAGCATGGGAAGGAGCGAGACTCCATCCCGATCCTCCCCAGATCTCACCACAGCCTCCCCAACTCGCTGGAGGGGGTCGGGGGGCAAAGAGCAGGTACACGCCTTCCCCGTCACCCAGGGTGCGCGCCCACTGCACCGCAGCCTGCCCAGGGAGGATATGCAGCCGGACACTTCGACCTTCACTCCCGGCTGCGTCGAGCCTCTGTCGGCTATCCAGCCCTCGGCTCCCCTGCCGTCTGTGCGATAGCCGGAGGAAACACCTGAATGGAGGTCGGAGGGGAGCTTTTTTTATTTTAGGGTGGTGGTGTTTCCTCAGAGGGGGAGGAGCCGAGGTCTCAAGGTGCTGGCCTGAAAGACGTAAAAGGGGAGGGAAAAAAAAAAAAAAAAAAAAAAAAAAAAAAGTGTAGTAACTGTGGAAGATGGACCGGTTGGAAGAGTAGAAGATTCCATTATTAGCTGAGGGCAGGATAGGCTTCCTTGGAGATAGGTTTTCAGAGACCACCTAAAAGTGAGCAGAGTAGGTGATCGTCTGATAAATTGGGGTAGAGAGTTCCAGAGGATAGGGGTAGCTCTGGAAAAGTCCTGGAAGGAGGAGACAAGGGAGCTAGACAGCAGGAGGTCGTACGAGGAGCAGAGAGTACAGTTTGGGTGATATTTAGAGACAAGATCGGTGATGTCATTTGGGGCAGAGTTATAAATGGCTTTATACGTTGTTAATTTTTTGAATTTTATCCGTTGGGCAATGGGAAGCCAGTGGAGGGATTATCAGAGAGGGGTGGCAGATACAGAACGGTTAGTAAGGTGGATAAGTCTGGCAGCAGCATTCATGATAGACTGAAGAGGGGATAGCCTGCGATGAGGCCGGCCAATGAGGGAGTTGCAATAGTCAAGATGAGATAACAAGGGAGTGAATAAGTTGCTTAGTGGTTTCCGAGGTTAGGAACGGGCGTATCTTGGAGATGTTGGAGGTGAAGTCTACAAGATTTGGACAATGATGGATTTGGGGGTGAAAGGACAGATGGGAGTCTAGGATTACACCTAGTACCCTGGCATGAGGGGAAGGACTGATTATTGTGTTTGATTTTGGAGAAGTCAGGAGAGGGGGCACAGGCAGGGGGGATTACTAAGAGCTCAGTTTTGGAAAGATTGAGTTTGAGGAAGTGGAGTGACATCCATGCCGATATGTTACTTAGTAGGTTAGTAATGCAAGAGGAGACTGAAGGGGTGAGGCGAGGGGTAGAGAGATGTGTGTCATCAGCATAGAGAGTACTTAAAGCCATGGGAGTTTATCAAGTGACCAAGGGAGGAGGTGTAAATGGAGAAGAGAAAGGGTCCAAAGACAGAACCTTGAGGGACCCCTACAGAAAGAGGGAGTGAAGAGGAGGAGGCAGTGTTCTAGGCAATGCTGAAGGAGCACTGCGATAGGTAAGAGGAGAACCAGGAGAGCAGAGTGAGACCAAGAGAGTGGAGTTTGAGGGGATGGTCAACCATATCAAAAGCCTCAGAGGAGGTCAAGTAGTAAGAGTACAGAGTAGTGACCATTGGTTTTAGCTGTTAGTAGATTAGCGAGTTGCATGCACAGCTGTATATAGCAGGAGGACCTGATTTTTTTTTTCTTCTAATGCAGTTCAGTATCCCCCCGCCAAAGACCAGGCAGTAAAAGGAGGAGCAGCAGATTTTTGAGATGTTATGCATCAAGTCTGCACACTCCTCCTATCAGCATGTTCCTTGTTAGCACATCAGCACTTTAGCTTATATGATTGGCTTTTCGGATTGCCTTCCCCTACAGTCTGAGCTGTGCTACATAGGGGATTATGAGAAGCTCATACCAAGTAGAACTAAGACACCAACACAGCTTGCTTTTGTAACATACTGTGGAAACTGTTGACACTCTAAAAATTCTGCATATTAATTATATTAATGGAAATTAAAGCATAGGAAATAATCTTACTGTAGTCAGTGGGGTAGAAGCACCATTTGTCCCCGGGAATGGAGGAGTTGAAGCAGCATCCTCTGGAATGGCATTCTTCGGAACCAATTCCTGGATATCCACAGTCTGTTCTAGTTCCTTGATATCCACAGCCTGTCCTGTCAGCTGGCCTCACCAAGCTTTGATCATATGGCCTCACCAAGCTTTGATCATCATCTATGAAGAATAATTGATAATATTGTATTTGAAATGGCAATTCATGTTAACTGGCTGCACAGAAAAGTTTTCAGAGCCTTTGGGGGGTACTAATTTTTATACACATTCTTGACTTAAAGGGTAAGTGCACTTTCAGATATGGTGAGCCTAGTCGTTTTACCCCCATTGCCCTGACCTACAGGATTCCACCCTTCCCCTTCACAGATCATAGAGATCCGGATGTTTTACAATCAGCTGTGAAAGGCTCCCTCTCCTGGCTGTGCATGCACATGAAGTCCATGAGGCTGTAATTGGGACCCATCCTGGCTGGGAGCTGAAGGTAAAAAAGCCACAGAGGAATCTAGGGGGCTATAATGTACATACGTGGCTAGGAGAGAAGCCTTTCACCTATGGAGGTAAACAATTGAAGCCACAGTTCTTGGATCTAGGCATGTATACATGTGTGGGGGGGGAGGTTAAGCCTTAAGACTATCAGAGGTAAATCTATAGCTCTTTTCAGAATGGGCTGCCTTAACGTGACACATGTCAACCACATGTGAACACACCACAAAGTAGATGGGCCCTTAGTCTAAAGGATTTTATTGGCTATGTGATGCAATAACTTACCGAGTTGTTTTGGGAAGAAGCACCATTTAACCCTGCGAATAGTGGAGTTAAAGCAGCATCCTCTGGAATGGCACTCGCTGGCATCAATTCCTGGGTATCCGCAATCGGTTCTTTTGGCTGGACTCACTGCACACTGAGCCTCATCTGAAACGGGTAATAAAAAAGCATTTTTTATGATGCCATGGTGTGGTTTAAAGGGGGGATCCACATTAAAAAAATTAGGAATTCCTTGTCATGTTGCCGAGCAGGGAACGACCCTTCGTTCAGCTGAAAAAGCTAGTTTGCTGATCTGCTGGTTTCAACATTACACAAGTCACTGGCCTAGAATAAGTAGATGAGGAGTTCTGTCCTTAAAAAAATATCTGAACCCCAAAATAAGTATTGTGTCCTTAGTTGTAGTGGCTGCATTAATTTTTGTTTCAGGGTTTCTTTTCAACTGGTAATCCTGCAAATAGCCCATTTCCTGGCTCTTTGTGGCTATGCTTACTACTCCACTGTATCTATAGGGTAAGGGCATAAAGGTGCTCAATGTAATTCTTTGGCTACTAGATGGCTCCAGAGTCATTGTAATGGGTTAGGTACAGGACCATTTGGACTAACAGGCAGTGTTAGTGCCATCGGAGCCAGTAGAGCTCCCCATAGGTAGGATGCCAGTTAAGGAAGTACATGGTGTTAATGTCAACCTTGCATCTACAGTTAGAGAGCAGCCCATACTTTACAGGGGTTGTCCTGAGTACTGCATCCCTAGTCAGGGATGTACATAGCCCATAAAGTTTAGCCTGCCCCAAGTCAGTGGTCTTTAAACTGTCAGATATGGCCCTTTGCTCACCGTTATCCAGCCATTGGGGCACTATTCCTCCCCCTGACACAAACAATGGGGAACTTCTCCCACTAATGCCAAGGAACAGGCGATCTTCCCACTGATACCAAAGAAGAAACACTATTCCTGCTACTAGTACCAATGACAAGACACTATTCCTACCACTAATAATGGGGCACTATTCCTCCCCACTGATACCAACAGGTTGGGCACTTCCTCCCACTGACCACAGTATTTTTTTTTATTCCCACTGACCAAGCCTAAGGCATTTTCTACTCCCACTGGCCACAGCCCACCTATAGTCTGAAGGACTGTAAATTGGCTTTGTTTAGAAGGCCCTTGCTCTACTTTACTTTCTATTGAAGGAGATTAAGGAACAGACCAAAATGTTTTAGCAATAACAGCAAAGATAGTTCACGATATTATTCTGTGGCAGATTCCGGTAATGTTTGTTCTGTGGTAGTACTCACTGTCAGAGTTAGTGTAGTAGCACCAGTTCACCCCCCGTACACTGGTATTGAAGCAGCACTCTCTCTTGGCACAGTCTGAAGAGCTTATTCCAGGGTATCCACAGTTTCTTCGCTCATATGGAGAGCCGTCACACTCATTCGGTGCTATTATATCTAAAACCACAATAGGAAGAATTGTGCAAGTATTTCAGTACTAAATATTCCATACAAGTAAAGCTCCACACTTCCTATGTGCACTTCTCAATCATCTGCGATGGAGACATCTAGGGAGTCCAGTTATGTGTTTTGAAGAATATTGTATCAAAGGCAACAAAGCTAATAAAGGGGTTGGAGGGCATCAGTTATGAGGAACAACTACAGAAATGAAGGTGCATCCTTGGTAGGAGGAAAAAAAAAAAAAAAAAAAAAAAAAACACACAAAATACACAGAGGTCTTGCTATTCCATAGCCCAATTACATCTGTAAAGGACACACGATATGTTGGTAAAGTAAAGCACATCCCTGCCACAACCCCAGTTACACTGACTACAAAGATCTCATGTGCAGAAAATGACTGGCAAAGCCGCCAGGGGTCACTAAACTTTCTAAACAAAAGGCCAGTTTATGATTGTTCAGACTTTAGGGGGATTGGACTGTAGCTAGTGGAAGTAGAAAATGCCCCAGCATCAGTAAATGTGTCAGGCTTGGTGGCAAAGTGTTTGTGGTCAGTGGGAGGGGAATCATGTCCATCATTGGTATTAGTGGTAGAAAATGTCCCATCGTACGCATTCGTGGGAATAACAGTGCCCCATCATAGGGGTCAGTGGGAGGAATGGTGTCTTGTACCAGTAGGAATTAGTGCTTCAAGAGCCAAATAAAGGCTTGCAAGAGCTGAAGTTTGGGGGAGCACTGGACTAAACCACACAAGTACTTTAACCTCTATTTTCCCTTATAATTGGCTTATACAAAACAAATTAAATACAGTGTTTGGATAAAAGTTTAGAGCAGCATAACAGTTAGTAAAATATATTTTGTATAGAGATACAATTTAGGTCAAAAATGACAACTGAGGGTGCCAGAAGGACAGCGGGATTTGGTCTCAAATGGACAATTGGGGGCTTTGCAATTAAAAACAAAATGTTTTAGTTTTTCCAAATCAAGAGATTTAATTCCATCAATGCTTTGCTGCAAAAAAGTGAGGTTCTGCAGTGTTGGAGCAAATAACATTCAGTATGTTGGTTATTATTCAAACATGTGACATGGACCTTAGACTAATCAGCCTCATTTCTGTATGCTTTTTTAACTTAGGAGGTGAAATTACTTACATAAGTCTTCCTCACCACTTCCATTTTCAGTAGCCAAACTCGGAAGTCCTAGAAATGTGGCAGTCACCAGAAGGAGCCATAGCTTGGGCGTCATGATGGTGCTTTTATCTGGTTTAGTGACAGGACAGACAGCAACTGACTTTTCCAGTTATATACATTTATAGTGTTTGCAGACAATGCGTAGGGTCAATATCAAAGCAGAAAATATTTCATAAACCATGCAATTTATCCAACACAGAGCAGTGCTTTTTCTCTTGTGTTGCTAGAATCCCAACACAGGACAGATAGTCGTTTCTATAGGGTGTATTGTACAGTTATATTTCAGCAAATAATTACTATTGAATAAAGACATGTATAGCATATTGGTAGGTACACCTTAATAGGTCATCAGTAGATAAGGATCATGTAACTGGCAACTAATACTGAAATAATGCAATTTGTTTGGTACTCTGGGGTGGACCTGTAAACCTAGAAATATAAGTGCTGCCATTGTTGACTTGTTTCTAAAGCTGTAGACTGCAGGATATCACTCTGATGACCTTGTGAGTCACTGGCCTGGAACAAACATGTAGGATAGGAATGGAAACTTTTAGACTTTCTTTGCTTTCTTTTAGGACATTTGCTAGATAGTGAGGCCAGGATCAAGATTTTTCTTTGCCTTTGCAGGTTTTTCTTAAATATATTAAAGCTGGATTTTGGCCTTGTCACTGAAGGCGATGTTCCTCATCTCAAAATGCTGCCTCTCCCCTACACCACTCCACCCTACACTGGCAATGAATAATCTGAGAAGTCAATATAAGCCTTTATATATTTATACTACCTTTAAATAAAAACTATTCCTTAATATATAACAATTCAAATGGAGAGGGTAGATTAGTGGTTTTCAACTTATGAGCTAAAGGGGGGTTCAGTTCGGCTCCTGACATTACTAAAAGGCTACACAAAATGTTCAATATATAGAATGCTTGATAGGACTGTCAGAAACTGCAGAACTAATAGAGGAAATGAAGGTCGGAGAGTCTTAACATGCTGTATTTTTGGCTTGTGAATGCTGCAAAAGACAACACAAAACTAAGAAAACATTACATGAGGCTAGTAGTGATCAATGTTATTACCCCAATGTTTCCCCTACAGATTGATGAGATCTGAGAGCCACACAATGTACCAGGGGCAACATGTGGCCCTCAGGCTGGTCATCAGGGGGAGGTAGATCTTAGGAATGTCCAGTACGTATATAAAACAAGAAGACTTTTGCATGCTCATCTGCATTCTCATAGTTTTGAGCAAAGGCTCAATGCAAGGCTTGTATGTGCCATGCTTGTGACACTGGCACCAAAAGTCCTATTTAAGCTGGATTGCTGTGTGGTCTTCAGCTAGTTCCTGCTTCACCTGTGCCCTAACCTGCTAGATTTGTCTTCCCATGCATGACCTGACTTGCCTCTAACCTGTCTTTAGATTCCTGCCTACCTGCTGTGACCTCGGCTCGTACCCTTATTATGCTTTTGCTTCATGTTCCTGTGCCTTACTACTGAGGTGTTGATGGGGTTCTACAAATGAGGTGGGTGCACAGGTTGTCAAACTCAGCCTGCCGCTAAAGGACTCTGGTCCCATTGTAGTATGGCAAGGAGAAATTTGTAATTAGGTGTTAACTCCTCTTTTAGAGAAACCCCTCCACTGGTGATGTAAAGGGTGGAAATAATGCATGCATAAATGTCAGTGGTGGGTGGAGCTAAGAGTAGATGGGGCATGGGAGGGAGATACCCCAAAGATGCTGTCTCCTGCAGTACTAATTAAAAAGGCTCTTTGCAGGGGTGAAGTGCCAGGCTTGTTGGCACAGAACATGAAAATAGCTGTAGTTGCCTTGTCTCGCCTGACCTTCTGAAGGAGCCTTCACCCGGGAGCCTAAAGCCTTGAAGGCCTGGACAGAGGTCACTGATGTGAATAATGGTAGTATCCCAATGGGGAACATACCGGGCCGGGCAGAGCTATAGAAGGAACGTCAGGAAGACACTGGTATACTGAGAGCACCATGATCTCTCCTGACCCTCAGCTACAGGTCCTTTAACTTGGTGATGGAAGCTGAAGGCCAGTATACACAGGGAAGGGGTTCCAACTCTGGGGTGCTCCCAAGGAGAGGAACGGAGGTGTAGAGGGAAGATTGCTTAAAAGACATGTGCCTGCGTTCTGCACTAAAATGACTGCTGCAGAACCTTGCACGTGCATTCCATGCTGAAGGTTCTGCTAGTATGTCAATGTGATCTGTCACGGAAGATTTACAGTACAGTGCAGAATATAGCATTTGTGCATGGACATTCCTTTATTCTCAGATATTCAGGCCAGGGATGTCATGAGCAGGCCTCAGACCAGGAGTATAACACAATTCGGTGGAGAGCTGAGCTCAATAACAGGTGGGTGGCTGTCCTATCAGAAGAACTTTTAGAGCTCAGTGACAAAACCTGCCCAACCTCAGTCTTCCTTACATGCATTTCTAGTTCTCAAATGGAATATTAATTACCATTCTCAGAGCATGGGGTATTGCGCATGAGAGTGTAAAGAAGCCATCTGATTATTATGCTTGTTTCACATTGTAAGGGCTGAGATGTCCGTTGGGCCCTGATTACTTAATACCAGAGCTGCCAATAGAGGGATACAGACAGCTCAGGCATTTGGCCCCCCTGACGACTTATAGGAGCTATTGCCTGTGGGCAGCTCAGAGTCCTCCATCCCTCCACCCCCTGGTCCTTTCTCAACGCTTCATCACTGACTACAAATCCCAGAATCTCCCACTTGTGATGGAGGGGCACGTCTGGTTGGAGCTCACAATGTGGGAAGTATGGAGCTGTAAGCCATGCACAGAAGCACATGGCACTGAGACAACCATTTTAGAAGAGGGCTGGTGGGCAAACTCCATAAAGGTGAGGCTCTCAACACAAATCCCAGATATAAGGGAGAGATGCAGGGTAGCAGTATTGAGATACAGAGTGTAGGTGATGCACAGGGTGTAGAGATGGAGTATTGGGGATGCAGGCAGTACAGAGTGTTGGAGTATTGAGGTGCAGAGTTCAGGTGAAGCATGAAGTGCAAAGTGCTGGAGTGTTGGAGATATAGGGGATACAGAGTGTTGGGAGTATTTGAATACAGGGTGTTCAGATAAGGTGTAAACGGATATGCAGGAGGTACAAAGTGCAGGGTAGTGGGGGATTGCATGGGGAGATACTGGGGCCTTGTTAGGCAGGATGTACAAGACAAACAACAAAAGAGAAAGTTCAAACGCAACTTGCTAGCCAACCAAAATTAACCTGTAACAGTATGCGTTAACAGGTGTTTAGATAGCACACATTTGCAAATAAATACGCATGCTACAGAGCCACGTCACTGCACCCAGATATGCTTTAGTCTTAACTCTACAAATTGTGAGAGCCCCCATAGTATAGGCACATGTATTTAATGAATAGACCAGGGGGAGGTGAACCTGAGGGAGCCCACCAGACACCCAGCATGTAGCACAATGGCAGCTAGGGTGTCCAGTGCACCTCCACACCAACAATTCAGCAGTACAAAAAAAAATGGCCACTGCCCTAGTCTAACTGGCCTTCACAGAAAGGAACACATGGACAGGCGACGCATGTCAAACAAGAGAAAAAGTTCCCAATTCAACTTGCCAGCCAGCTTGCAAACAAACCAAATTAACCTGTCTAACAGTATGCATTAAAAACAGGGGTTTAGTTAACACATTTGCAAATACATGCGTAAGCCACAGAGCCACAGCACCCCAATATTCTGTAGTTCCTAATTCTACAATTTGTGAGAGCCCCCATAGTAGAGGCACATGTATTTAATGGATAGACCAAGGGCAGGTGAACTTGAGGGAGCCTACCCCTCCTTAAAAAAGGTACAGGAGCACACCAGACAACCAGCATTTAGCACAATGGCAGCTAGGGTGTCCAGTGCACCCCCTCACCAATAATTCAACAGTACAAAAAAATGGCCTTCACAGCAAGGAACACATGGAAGGGCAACACATGTCAAACAACAAAAGAGAAAAAAGTTCCCAACTTGCAAACAAAACAAATTAACCTGTCTAACAGTATGCAATAAAAACAGGGGCTTAGTTAGCACACATTTGCAAATACATACATAAGCTACAAAGCCACATCACAGCACCCCGATATTGTGTAGTCCTACCTCTACAAATTGTGAGAGTCCCTATAGTAGAGGCACATGTATTTAAAGGATAGACCGAGGCAGGTGGACCCAAGGGAGCCCACCCCTCCTTAAAGGTACAGGAACGCACTGGACACTCAGTATAAAGCACAATGGCAGCTAGGGTGACCAGTGCGCCCCCTCACCAACAAATCTGTAGAGCTAGGACTATCGGGGTGCTGTGATGTGGCTCTGTAGCTTACATATGTATTTGCAAATGTGTGCTAACTAAACCCTTGTTTTTAATGCATACTGTTAGGTTAATAACAGGGGCGGCACAGTGGCTTAGTGGTTAGCACTTCCACCTGCCAGCACTAGGGCCATTGGTTCAAATCCCAACCACAGCACTACCCACCTGGAGCTTGCCTGTTCTCTCTGTGCCTGTGTGGGTTTCCTCCAGGTACCCCAGCCTCCTTCCATACTCCAAAGACATGCTGGTAAGTTAATTGGATCCTGTCCAAATTGTCCCTAGTATATTAATGTGAGTTAGGGACCTTAGATTGTACACCCCTTGAGGGTTAGGGACTGATGTGAATGTACAATATATATATTTATATGTAAAGCACTGCAGAAATTGATAGCACTATATAAGTACCTGAAATAAATAAATAATTCAGTTTGTTTGCAAGCTGGGATCTTTTCTCTTTTGTTGTTTGACATGCGTCGCCCTTCCATGTGTTCCTTTCTGTGAAGGCCAGTTATAGACTGGGGCAGTGGCCTTATTTTGTACTGCTGAATTGTTGGTGAGGGGGTGCACTGGACACCCTAGTTGCCATTGTGCTACATGTTGGGTGTCCGGTGCGCTCCTGTACCTTTAAGGAAGGGTGGGTTCCCTCTGATTCACCTGCCCCTGGTCTATTGTGCGGGCAACATTTTGCGTGGGCACGAGAGCCCATTCATTTGAATGGACTCCCATACCCCATTACACGCAGGGAAGAAGTCCCTGCACTTCTTCTAAAAACGCAACCCGCACGGGACCACACCACCCACACAGATGTGAACCTAGACTAAATACATGTGCCTCTACTATGGGGGCTCTCAAAATTTGTAGACTTAGGACTACAGAATATCGGGGTGCTGTGATGAGGATCTGTAGTTTACGTACATATTTGCCCCTGTTTTTAACACATACTGTTAGATTAATTCGGTTTGTTTGCAAGCTGACTGGCACGTTGAGCTCGGAACATTTCTCTTTTGTTGTTTGACATGCGGCGCCCTTCCATGTGTTCCTTGCTGTGAAGGCCAGTTATAGACTGGGGCAGTGGTCATTTTTTGTAAGGATGTACAAGACCCCATGTTTCTAATGGTGGTCCTGCTTACTACACTGCACTGGGCCTATTTTCAGGGGTGGCTTTATAGCAGTATCTAAGGCTGGCCATACACTATACAATTTTCTGTTCAATTTCTGCCCAATTTCCTTTAGATTTACCATCAACTATGTAATGCAAGGGCCTGCTTAATTGGATACAATTGAAAGTGTTGTTTAGGTTTGACCTTTTGACATATTATATGGTTTTTGGTAAATGTAAAGCAATATTCTAAAGAAAGTTGTATAATGTATGGCCAGCCTAAGACAGAATTTAGTAGATTGCTGAGCAAATAAAAAATCTGTGGAACAGAGGAGCCCAGTGACTACAGACATTATTAGGACAATTACAGCTCCCATCTACCTATCTCTGGATTCAAGGCAAGACTCCCTATTTCAAGCTGGACTCACAGTACACACTATGTGCACTACTTTTAGGTTCACATTGCTCTGAGCATTTTTTACACACATGGTGCTAAAACCGACAAGTAAAAATAAGAGTATAGTGAGCGCTCCTAAGGGTAGCTGCTAAAACACCAAGAGGTACCAATATGGCTCTAAAAGATCAAAAAACAAATATAGGGTGTAGTGCTGTAAAAATGTAAAATTACAGGTATTCCAATAAGTCCACATATAATAGCCATAAACGCATGTAAAAACCATAAACGAATATAAAGTCTTAAAACGGAAGAAAATGCAGCAGATGAACTTGTGACTCCAACCGATAGTAAAAAATGCGCACTCAGCGGAAACGCATGGATATTGCGCGTAAATATAAAACCTCAAGGTATACTGGACAATCCGGTGAACTTTTTCCTATGGTGCAGTCATCCAGCCGTTAGGGAAGTATTTAAATCCACTGGTTCCAGAGGTCCCCTTAAAATTGGTGAGATGATCAGCCTGGATATGGGGCTCCTATTCCTCCGGATATGCTGGATACTAACAGGTACCTGTGGGCTTAATAGCTCCAGATAGGAGCCACAAAACAAGTGCCCATAGTGTAGTAGATTAAATATCTTTATTGTAGTACCGCATAAAACAGACAGGGTATAGTGGTGAGCAGAAATAACACACTATACCTTCATTAAAATGGCCGCCGGGGCTTCCTTCCAGCTCCAGGCGGCAGTAGTGTCATGTGCTGTCTGGTTCAGAACACATTTTAGCCGTCTGCCGTGGGCGCTTTCTTTTTAGACGCTGCTCAATAGTAAATCTCAGTGTGGAGTCCTCTGACAGACGGCACTCAATCGTGTCTACTGTGATTAACAAACAGCACTATTTGTAGCTAGGCATATCTTTATATATTCTAATGTGATTTCCTTAGTTCTGTTGATTCTGTTTTTGTTTCTTATCCTTTATAATTTTCATTATAATGATTTTACATATTTCGAAGGTCACTCTAGATCAGCAATGGGCAAACTACGGCCCGCGGGCCGTATACGGCCAGGCGGACCTTTTAATCCGGCCCGCGGAGCTAGGCTCCCGCTAGGCTCCTCTCACAGTCCGCCCTGAAGACCGGTGTAGCATGAAAATCTGTCTCCTATGAGGATCTGTCCCCCTCGACATATCTGCGCATGTGCCGGAGATCGCCGATCGGCTGCTAATGCCTGAAACTGGCACATGCGCAGATACGTCGAGGGGGACAGATCCTCATAGGAGACAGATTTTCATGCTACACCGGAACGGCGCGGGAACACGGCGAGAGGAACGCGCAGAGCAAAGGTAAGTGAATTGACACAGGGGGGACTTGGGGACTTAATATGGGGGATGAATTAATATGGGGAATGAATTACTATATGGGGGATGAATTACTCTGGGGGATGAATTACTATATGGGGGATGAATTACTATATGGGGGATGAATTACTATGGGGGATGAATTACTATGGGGGGATGAATTACTATATGGGGGATGAATTACTATATGGGGGATGAATTACTATGGGGGATGAATTACTATATGGGGGATTAATTACTATGGGGGATGAATTACTATATGGGGGATGAATTACTATAGGGGATGAATTACACTATGGGGGATGAATTACTATATGGGGAATGAATTACTATATGGGGGATGAATTACTATATGGGGGGTGAATTACTATGGGGGATGAATTACTATATGGGGGATGAATTACTATGGGGGATGAATTACTATATGGGGGATGAATTACTATATGGGGGATTAATTACTATGCTTACTGTGGGGTAATATTACTATACTTACTATGGATGACACATACACACCATTCATCTACTCTTGGTCCGGCCCCCGGGTCCAATATATGAACCCATTGCGGCCGTCAAGTCAAAAAGTTTGCCCACCCCTGCTCTTGATAATATATATTTTGACAGCTGAATCTAAAAATAAAGGTTCGCAATTAAAAAAAAATTTAAAAAACGGTGTCTGGTCCCCCCTTCCATCCATACCAAGCCCTTCGAGTGTGGTATGGATATTAAGGGGTAACTCAACGCCAAATTAAAAAAAAAAAAACAACGTGGGGTCCCCCCAAAATCCATACCAGACCCTTATCTGAGCATGCAGCCCGGCAGGTCAGGAAAGGGGGGGGGAGAGCGAGCGCCCCCCCCAACTGAACCATACCAGGCCACATGCCCTCAACATGGGGGGGTGCTTTGGGGCAGGGGGGCTCCCCCCCAAAGCACCTTGTCCCCATATTAATGGGGACAAGGGCCTCTTCCCCACAACCCTGGCCAGTGGTTGTGGGGGTCTGTGGGCGGGGGGCTTATCAGAATCTGGAAGCCCCCTTTAACAAGGGGGCCCCGAGATCCCGCCCCACCCTACGTGAATGAGTATGGGGTACATGGTACCGCTACTAATTCATAAAAAAAACTAAAAGTGTAGTGTTAAAAATCACAGGACACAGTCTTTGACAAGTCCTTTAATAAAAGAAAAATCTTAAAGAATGTCCCCCGAAGTAGATCCAACGTCAATCACGAAGCCCGCCGCCGGTGACCCGAAAAAAGAAAAAAAAAATTGATTCGCATCTGACGCTGGCTG
Source organism: Staurois parvus (assembly GCF_062004578.1). Classification (NCBI taxonomy): domain Eukaryota; kingdom Metazoa; phylum Chordata; class Amphibia; order Anura; family Ranidae; genus Staurois; species Staurois parvus. Next base: position 1,446,421 of record NW_028318370.1, read on the forward strand.
CCAGCCTTCTGCTGTGAGCCTGGGTGACAGCTCTTAAATATGTAAGAGGTGGGGCCACTCGGGGACATGATCCGAGTGACCCCGCCCCATGTGACATCAGTTTTTTTTTTTTTTCCGGTTGCCGGCGGCGGGTTTCGTGATTGACGTTTGATCTACTTCGGGGGACATTCTATGAGATTTTTCATTTATTAAAGGACTTGTCAAAGACCCTGTCCTGTGTTTTTTTACACTACACTTTTAGTTTTTTTGTGAATTAGTAGCGGTACCATGTACCCCATACTCATTCACGTAAAGGGGGGCCGGGATCTGGGGGCCCCCTTCTTAAATGGGGCTTCCAGATTCTGATAATCCCCCCCGCCCGCAGACCCCTACAACCACCGGCCAGGGTTGTGAGGAAGAGGCCCTTGTTCCCATCAACATGGGGACAAGGTGCTTTGGGGGGGGAGCCCACTCTGCCCCAAAGCACCCCCCCGTGTTGAGGGCATGTGGCCCGGTATAGTTCAGGAGGGGGGGAGCTCACTCCTGACCTGCCAGGCTGCATGCTCAGATAAAGTTCTAAAGTATGGATTCTGGGGGGAACCCCACGCTGTTTTTTTTTTTTAAATTTGGTGTGGAGTTACCCCTTAATATCCATACTAGACCCGAAGGGCTTGGTATGGATGGGAGGGGGGACCCCACGCCACTTTTTAAATTATTTAATTTATGGAAATTCTTTAACATTCAGCTGTCAGTGGGGAACCCCGCTGACAGCTGAAACATTAACACATGGTTGTCACTACTAAAATCCCGCATGAGTTATTTTATCAAGTCATGTGGTGTTTTAGTAGTGAAAACCAATGCAGCGTTCATGTTTCAGCTGTCAGCGGAGTTCACCACTGACAGCTGAATGTAAAAGCATTGCAGGGAATTAAAAAAATAATTTAAAAAACGGGCATGAGGAGGTGTCACCTGCTTGCTCATTGGATGCTCAGGGCTCATTCACACATCTCCATTCTTACATAGTAATGGCTCTTTCACAGGGATTAACAGATTGGGTCTGCCTGCCCGTTTTTCTAGCAGACCCGATCGGAACCTCCATTCTCCTCTATGGAGCGGCGGGTGTAAATGGACATGCATCCGTTTACAACCATCAACATCCAATCCCATCTGTTCTACCAAAAAGGGATGGATAGGGATCCAATTCCCCTTCTGTCCATCGGATCAGATGAAAATAAACAGGCGGTTCGTTTTTATCTGACCGCCCATTGAGGAGAGCGAGCAGCTCTGTGTCTGCTCTGCACTGTATAAAAGACACCTGTCCACAGGAGCAATCAAACAATCAGATTCCAAACTCTCCACCATGGCAAAGACCAAAGAGCTGTCCAAGGATGTCAGGGACAAGATTGTAGACCTACACAAGGCTGGACTGGGCTACAAAACTATTGCCAAGCAGCTTGGTGAGAAGGTGACAACAGTTGGTGCAATCATTCGCAAAAGGAAGAAACACAAAACAACTGTCAGTCTCCCTAGGTCTGGTGCACCATGCAAGATCTCACCTCATGGAGTGTCAATGATCATGAAAACAGTAAGGAATCATCCCAGAACTAGATCGTGAGGATCTTGTCAATGATCTCCAGGCAGCTGAGACCACAGTCAGCAAGAAATCAATTGGTAACACACTACGCCGACAAGGATTGAAATCCTGCAGTGCCCGCAAGGTCCCTCTGCTCAAGAAAGCACATGTCCAGGCCCATCTGAAGTTTGCCACTGAATATCTGAATGATGCAGAGGAGGACTGGTTGAAAGTTTTGTGGTCAGATGAGACCAAAATCTAGCTCTTTGGCATCAACTCAACGTGTTTGGAGGAGGAGGAATGCTGCCTATGACCCCAAGAACACCATCCCAACTGTCAAACATGGTGGGGGAAACATTCTGCTTTGGGGGTGTTTGATGCAGTACAGTTGTTCTGTCCCCTCAGCAGAAAAAGGGACAATGGACGGGGCAATGTACTGTCAAATCTTGGGTAAGAACCTTCTTCTCTCAGCCAGGGCATTGAAAATGGGTTGTGGCTTGGTGTTTCAGCATGACAATGACCCAAAACACATGGCCAAGGCAACAAAGGAGTGGCTCAAGAAGAAGCACATTAAGGTCCTTGGAGTAGGCCTAACAGACCTTAATCTGATTGAAAATCTGTGGAGGGAGCTGAAAGTTCGAGTTGCCAAACGTCAGCCCCAAACCTTAAAGAATTGGAGAGGATCTGCCAAGAGGAGTGGGCCAAAATCCCTCCTGAGATGTGTGCAAACCTGGTGGCCAACTACAGGAAATGTCTGATTTCTGTGATTGCCAACAAGGGATTTGCCACCAAGTACTAAGTCATGTTTTGTGAAGGGGATCAATTACTTATTTCCCTAGTGAACATGCAAATCAGTGTATCATTTGTTAGACATGCACTTCTTTTGAATTTTTTGTTGCTTTTCTCTGTTACAATACACCTACCATTCGATTTTTAGACAGATGATTTCTTTGAGAGTGGGCAAACATTCAAAATCAGCAGGGGATCAAATACTAATTTCCTTCACTGTACACTATATTGCCAAAAGTATTGGGAAGCCTGCCTTTACACGCACATGAAGTTTAATGGCGTCCCAGTCTTAGTCCATAGGGTTCAATATTGAGTTGGTCCACCCTTTGCAGTTATAACAGCTTCAACTCTTCTGGGAAGGCCGTCCACAAGGTTTAGGAGGGTGTCTATGGGAAGGTTTTGACCATTCTTCCAGAAGCACATTTGTGAGGTCAGGCACTGATGTTGGACGAGAAGGCCTGGCTCGCAGTCTCCGCTCTAATTCATCCCAAAGATGTCCTATCAGGTTGAGGTCAGGCCAGTCATGTTCCTTCATCCCAAACTGGCTCATCCGTGTCTTTATGGACGTTGCTTTGTGCACTGGTGCGCAGTCATGTTGGAACAGGAAGGGACCATCCTCAAACTGTTCCCACAAAGTTGGGAGCATGAAATTTCCAAAATGTCTTGGTATGCTGACGCCTTAAGAGTTCCCGCCACTGGAACTAGGGGGCCAAGCTCAACCCCTGAAAAACAACTCACCATAATCCCCCCTCCACCAAACTTTACACTTGGCACAATGCAGTCAGGCAAGTACCATTCTCCTAGCAACCACCAAACCCAGGCATGTCTATCGGATTGCCAGACAGAGAAGCATGATTTGTCACTCCAGAGAACATGTCTTTTGCAGCGTGTTTATAAAAGGCACATTTTCTGTGTGATTTCTTAGGCATTCCGGAAACGACAAGTGTGAATAGAACCTTATGAAAAATAAAATTATGTGTAGGACCCACTTACCTCCTTGAGGTAGTTAGTGACCCCCAAGTGTCTTGGTGGGCTGACCTGTAACCCCAGGGTTGCATTTATACTTTTAGTGGGGTGTGAAGAATTGGGTGCCAGTCACTTTTTGAAATCTGAAAGATGCTATGAAGCGATTAGGGTTCAGCATACCCAAAAAGACTAGACGTGGGCTCCAAATTCTCCTTACAGCTCTAAAGACAAAGAACCTTTAGGGCTCATTCACACCGGAACGCAGTGCGGGAAGTCCACATTCCATGCGCATTTCCCGTACCATGTTAAAAAAGCACTGGGTGTGTGATCTGCTGTGGGTGTTAATACAATCCTAATGACACCCCAAATGTAAATCACAAAAGCAATGAGTTTGCCTGCACCAGATCACATGGTATCTCAATCTCAATTTTGAAAAGTAGTGCATGCACTACTTTTGGTGTGTTCTAGGGTGATTTCAGCCCATTCAAATGAATGGACTGAAAACTGCATAGCACTGATTCACACAGGAATCGCATAGGAGAACGGGCCACTGTGCGATTCAGGTGTGAACTGGAAGTCTATGCATTTGGTATTCTTCCAGCCATAAACATTTGCAGCACACAAACCCTCTGGATGAGCCACTAGACTTCCTACAGTGCCCAAGTATGTACTTTGCTCTTCTGAATTTGCTCCGTCAGATAGTTTTCACCCTCTGGTGCAGCAATCTAAGGTTCAGATTCACTCCTCCCAAAGCCCGGGAGTCAAGAAAGCTTCCAGAAGGTTCTCACAACTATTTGTTAGTAACCAATATGTAGGCTGGTGCAGTCTGTGTCTCCACTGTAGTTGGCATTCGGCAAGCGGTACCACAGCCTGGAAAGGAAGTCAGAGAAACCTACTTTCTCCATGGCTTCCAGGTCTCTGAAGGCAGCGTTTCAGTTGACAGCTCTGCATCCGGGTAATCCTTGGTGGCCATCTTGGTTCAGCAGAGGCTATATAAGTCCCTGCCCCTAGGTTCTGGCATGCATTTGGCGTGGCGCAGAGACAGGTAGCAAGCCCGTTATGGACAAAACTAACAGCAGGGAAAGGTTCCTGACAAGGAGGGAATGTAGGGCTCGCAACTTCTCTGAACATCTTTCTGTTTGGGTATGAGACAGCCAGGCCGCACTGTGCCCCTCATCACAAGCACTGTCAGACCGAAACCTGCTCTTTACTTGCTGCTGGAATCCATGAGTGTCCCTGGTTGGGGTTTGTTGTGACTGTTTGCATTTCTCCAATAAACGCTTTTATTGACTTTGTGTTTTATTGCCGCTGCATCCTACCTACAAGTAGGTGCGCAATCTTTACATCAAATCAATACCTCATTTATGAGAAACTATAATTTAAGTATGAGATAAAAATATCAATGATATCATTAACGAGGCAGCGTGAATACTCATGTGACATAAATATGTAAAATGAAAGTCAATAGTAGGCTAAATAAATGAAATATTAGAACAGGTCCTCAACCAGTGTCAGTGTTTAGCCCTTTAAGGCAATAAAGAAACCTTGTTCTAAATTTGTGTATATCTTGAAATAGACATACAAAGTGCCAAACCACCATTAGTGCAAGCTCCTTACCGCATAGAAATGATGTAACAGAGATCAACTGCACTTGAGTATTAGGAAGAAGTGTCAGTCATTCCACAATACTTCAAGCCCCACTCTTCAAATTAAGGAGGTGGTAACTGATCCAATAATGTACACAATTTTCACTGGTCAAATGAAGAATAAAAACTGTATAGAGTAATATTGCTAAAACTCTATACTTTGTGTAAAAAATACTCACAAGCATCTCAGAAATAAGGCATATTCTGCCGCGCTGCTGTACACCGGCAGGCGTGATGATGTCACAGGCCAAAGCCCCACCCTACATGTTTTGTTGGCAGACATCATCAGGGTGCAGGAAGGGCATTTTCTATCATTCCAGGGCAGGTGCCACTGACAGTAAATCTCTTAGTGGTTGGCTAGCAAGATTGAAATGTTCATAGCTCAGACCATTGGATCATTTTGCAACAATAGGAGGAAGCAAACAATGATCTGAGATTTAGGGAAACCAATATCAATTAAGGCTGACTACAGCTAAATTTAGGATCTATGACCCCATTGCTGTACAATTTCCAGTGTGACCTGCTTATAAATTTCATGCGACTTGAGAAGTCTATGGCACTCAAGTTGCATGAAAGTCTGATCAGAGAAGTGCAGGGACCTTTTTAAAAGTTGCTGTGAATTGAGTCGTATTGATTGGAACAGCCACAATTAAAATAAATGGATTTTCAATTGTCATGCAACTTTGTGTTATGTGAACTGGGGAAGGGTCCCTACAAATTAATACATAAATTGTCTAAAAAGTGGTTTAATTGGACTTGGTTGAAAATTCTCTTTCGACAAAACTTAAACAAACTTCAATTGATTTCTTGTCATTTCCCTGAGCATTGAATATATTACAGATCGGGGTTGATTTTTACGCTCCCCCCTCTGAATGTCACTGTCCTACTTCTGGTCAACCATGATTCCTCACCAATCACAAAAAGAAAAGGAAAAAAAAAAAAAATAAATATATCACTATACACTTTTCAGGATTTATGTTTTACCAAAGACATGTAGCAGAATACATTTTGACCTAAATTTATGAAGAAATTAGATTTTTGAATTTTTTATTGTATATGTTTTATAGCAGAAAGTAAAACATTTTTTTTCAAAATAAAGCTCTATTTGTGTGAAGAAAATGAAATAAATTTGGTTTGGGTACAGTGTTGTATGACTGTGCAATTACAAGTTAAAGTAGCAAAGTGCTGAATAGCAAAAAATGACCTGGTTACGAAGGGGGTAAAACTTTCCAGAGCTGAAGGGGTTAAAACAATTCCTGGTGATCCTGCCATAAAGGTCTTTACTAGGGCACTTCCTGTTAAGAGGTGACAATCTATACCCAGTTGTGCACATGTTAATTGGAGAGGCAGGGCAATGACATCACAATCTCCATCACATCCAACCAGAGAACACATTGCATTCATTGGCATTAATACAAAGTGTTGAATAAATGGCACCCATGCCATGCAGGTAGCTTCCTATGCTCACTAAGCAGCAGGGGAGCTGCTCAGCAGGAACTGGAAGCTAGCGCCCATCATTATAGTGACCATGCCTACTACAGGGATTTCTAGCTGCCCTAGGGATCTCAAAGGTATGGCACATACTATACATATTTACATTGGTTGAAGCTGGACTAATGTAACACCCTGCAGTAATACCAGTTGCAAGATGTTAATTAAGAACAAGATGACAGTGTTTTGCAGTCCAGTTATTCAGACTATTGAAGAAAAGGCTGCTTGGACTTGTATGATGGTAACAGGACTTATGCACTCAGATAGGGAGTGATTAGACTATTTTTCCCAGGAGAGCTGGCAAAGGGGCCAGGGCATATATATTGAGAAGCCCGGGAACTTTACAGGAAAGAATTGGATGGTGAGAGATGGAGGATGGGTGTGTGGAGAAGGTTGTGTGGGACTCTGGAGATCCTGAGCTGGATTGGGTCACTGAGCAGAGACGTAAATAACTGGAGACTGCTGGTGTCTTTGAAGTGTAGGACAGTCAATCCTTCTCGAAGGCAGATCATAGTGCTGTCATTGGAATTGCTCCTTAACAGACATGGGGGGGGGCCCCCCACACAGAGATTACCTCTTACACTACAAAGACAACAGACCAGGTGAGAGGGTTCCATACCCAGATCATTACAAGTTGCAAGTGATGGTGTTAAATTCCAGTTCAATTTAATACACCTTACACTAGAGCTTATCACACTGAGGCCGAGACTGCTTAGCCCACTCTGTATTATGGTATACCAAGTGTCACCAAGATTCTGAAGCCACAGGACTCTGGCTACAGCAGATGCCCTCAGTAGACAAGATTACATTAGTATCTAATTTCAAGTTCCTTCCAATTCCAAAAAGGAACCTGCTTCACCAGACTAGTTCACCATCTTTAGGGCTTCAACCTCTGCTGAAGTTAGCTTCTTCCCCTTTAAAAACACAAAGGATGAAGGCATGAATTAGCTAAGATTGTAGAAAGAAAGCTTAGAGAGAATCTGTCTTTGACTATACCATCTTAAAAGGGATTCTTAAAGGCTTTTTTTTTAATAAAATACATGTCTATACTTAAATGCTTTGTGCAGTGGTTTTGCACAAAGCAGCATTTACAACCACTAAGGAAATCTTGCCCTTACAGAAGGAAGGATTTGAACCTTAATGTGCACCAACTAGGGCCCCATCAAGCCTGCAGAAGATTGGACACCCTTTACTTACGCATAGATACAAAAAAAAAAAAAAAAAAAAAAAGAGGGGGGATACTATCGCTCATAACAAAGTATTCATCTCCAAAGTTAAACCCAGTTACCAAGAACCCAAACGTAAATTAGCCTTGGATCTTGATACTTCCCTCCAGCTCAATTGGGGAGAGATCTCAGAAACTGACAGTTAGAGTGCAGAAAGCTAACAGGAGAGCCTGTGAAAGGATGTAGGACACAGAATGAAATCTGAGCTTTCCACTTTAAGGAAAGTTGAGCACAGCCATAACCTTGGATGGGAATATAGTGGAGAACTATGTCTGTATGTGACCAGAGCCATAGTTCCCTCCTGTAACAGTCACCATGTTATACCTGAACTTAACCATATTTTTGGAACCAGGCCTATGGAAACCATTGACTGTTTGAGAATGTGTCACATTGTGCAAAATTTAAGTCGTAAAATGTTTTCAGCCTCTTTGATTTGTTCATTGGGTATTATCAGCACAATGAACCATACATCTGTTTGATGACTTACACCAAGTCAAACATAGATTAAGCTTTAGGCTACTGTCATAAGTGCTAGATTGTTCATGTTCTCTAAGAGAAATACAGTATAGCCAACACCTAGGAAGTGTGGATGGTACAAGCCCTGCTGGTTGGGAATGAGTGGTGGTCTAGTGGAAGAAGGTCCAACTGCTTGGTGGTGATAGGAAAGGTTTCCCTGGTAACCTAGACTCCCATATCTCATGGGCCTCAGGTGTTCTGTGGACTAGGACTGGCACCAGAGAAAATAAGGGAAGCTTCTCAAATGTGAAAGTGTATGACGTGGAATAGGGAACAACTTTAGGTGCATTACAGTTCATTATGAGCCAGTCTATTTCATGGATTATACAGATGCATGGTTAACGGATTAATGGTTGACTGGTTAACACTTGGGCTCACTCCTTACAGATTTGGACCTAAAGGTTGTTTGTACATTCATCAAAAAGGGAACTGGCTGCTACTACAAGTGACAGCTCAATATCTGTTCTTGGGTCAGAAGATGCCACTACATGTCACATTATAGTGCTCAGGCATACAGGCTAGAATTACATATTGTTGGAGGTTTTAATGATTAGCGACAATCAGGGGCAGACTGACCATTCGAGCACTCTGGTACTGCCTGAGGGCCCGAGGTCAGTAGGGGGCCCCATGAAATGCCCCTGGTACTTTATAGGCTTTTTGGGTGCGCTTTGAGCGTGGGCAAGGACACAGGGGCTCCATGAGTTGTCAGTCCGCCCCTGGCGACAACTATCACAGCACCTGCTTACATCCTGAGTGGAGAGTGAGTTGTATTTCCGTACTTGCACCTGGAAGGAACCTGAGAGGAGTAAGTGGTATTGCTGAAGGGAGCGTATACGGCATCTTCCCGTGACGAGATAGTATCCTTAAGGATCATGGGGTGATCCTAAAAAGAGTTGGCCCTTGCGGTCACGGTTTGGAGGTGAGGGGGCATTTCTGCTATTTGAGGATGTCACAAGAGTTGAGACCACCTGTTCATCACTTTTTGAAGTTAAGTGAAGATCAGATAAAAAAAAAATCTCAATGTCCAATAACTTGTGTGGTTGATGTTATTTTTTGAAATTGTGATCAGTGCCAATCTTAATTAATGAAAACCAATTTGATTGCTTTCCCTTAGTCATAAGGGATCACTTATATACATCACATCATTAGTCCCCTATTTTGGGACAGGGGGGGATTTGTATTTGTATAAAAGGGATTCACAGAGTGTTGCAACAGGCTATTCCTGTGCGTTTCACTAGTTTTGCACTTGACTGGATCCAGATTGGATCAGAGCACTGTGGGTTATTACATATTAATTCACTTATTGCATTATATTTATTAATTTATGGTTTAGTGCTTCACCATTTCATTTATTATAGGCATTTAGGTTGTGGTTTTAAATGCTTGTAAAATGCTTATAAAGTGCCTCAAAACTACACAAGGCATTTGAGAAGCATTTTTAACACTTGTAAAGCCACTCAAATGCCCATAATAAAGCTAATTAACATTAATGCCCATACTAAAGCTATAGGAGCGTCTGGCAAGTTAGGGCTTGTTCACACTTGACTCAATTTCTAAGTGTTCCCAATCATCCTCATGCTGGGTTGTTTGCATCTTTGAGCCATGGATTCAATACAGGTTCTGTTAATTGCAAGTGGATTCTGTGTTTACTGCCACTGCACAACTGTAAGCAAGGGGCTGCTACAGACAAGCTTCCACTGATTTAAATAAGTGGCTTTTTTTTTTTTTTAAATACACAGTAAGCAGGCATGGCTCACTATTGTCACCATCAGGAAATGTGCCCTGAGACATGCTATGCAGCTACCAATGAAGTGTATGCATATTAGAGGCATCAACAGAACAAAATGAATTGGTGAAAAATTCAAATCATTTGCAATACACAGCACTTGTCACTTATTTTGGATTGCACATCTACCATCAGCTTTAACCATTAAGCTACAAAACATTTTTAGATAGGATCTTCCAGTGGATAATCAACTGGCGGGTCCTTCTTACCAATTAGGTCTGCCTATATCAACTTAATAAGACAACACTGAATGCGATGCACAGGATTTTTTTTTATTGAAGTATTGTTTGATTTTTTTTTTGTATATTACATGATCTATGCACTTATTCAATTTTCCAAAAGTATTCAAGGGGAAGATTATTAACTCCAGACACTTCATGGGTTTTCAAGCTGTGCCACGCTACCGTCCTGCAAAAAGTCAAAGTAGAGATGAGTAGCTTTGATTTTACAATGTACTACTACAAATTAGTAAAGTATGTGTAGCCAAAACATTTTACTTTCATTGAGAGATGCTGTTGATTGAAAATCAAAAATCAGAACCAGTGGGTTAAGCTGCCCATTTCTGCTTTTGAATGATCTTCAGTCAACAGCCTTGTCTCAATGAACTCTGAGAAAGTAGAAAATAGTATCAAATACAGTTATTTTTATATTCCTGGTGCCTATCCATGGGACCATACCTGTCATCTGTATGCTGCCATATAATAATCAGGAAAAAGCAAAAACTGTATTAAATACTCACCATTATTTCTTTCCTGGTGCCCATTAATGGCCGCATACAGAAGAGGCATGCTATATGCAGGGACCAGTAAAATTACAAAAAAAAAAAAAAAAAATCGAATTTTCTTTAGTTTTGGATGGAATAGAGAATGGCTTAAAAAAAAAAAAAAAAAAGCAAAAAATGTCCCCAATGGAAGATTTTTTTGACAGCTGAACAAGTGGAGCACTCTTCTGCACTTATAAAGTTTTCCCACACTTCTGGTTACATTTGAGACAGGAAGGAAAGGAAAATATGTCCAAGGGGATGCAGACAGCAAAATAAACTGAAGTTGATTGTAAACCTTTAATAATCTGTAGCTAAACTCAATTTGCCATGTAGCTGGCCAACCCCTTATTTGATCAAGTCTTACTGTAATAATGCTATATCCTTTGATACCAAATTATGGAGAAATAATTTGGCAATAAATGTGAAAACTGAGCTCTTCATTGCAACCTCTATGATGAACGAACAAGTGGAACAGACTTGTCCTCAAGGCAGAACCATGGGGAACATCACTTGCAACTTTAGACCATTCCAAGGATGAGTCATTTATCACTGCCTTCTGGACAGTTTCCTATCCATGTACATACCGATGACAGTTTGGTCTGACAAGAATGGCCACCTGTATGGAATAGGTGAGAGAATTTTACAACATGATGTGGTCTTTGTTGGACATTGAATGCACCGCCCAATAAAGACAAAATCCTTGATGTAAAAGATTCCCTCAAGCATTCTCTTCCATTCAAGCACCTTATGCAATCATTTTTTGGGCTTGCCTCCTCACACATCCTCCTTGGAATAAAACCAGCATCCCAGGATAATCCAAAACGGAAGTCAGATAAGCATCAAGAGTGACCTATATCTGCATGGGGACAGAAATATTCCCTGCCAGTTCCCGTTGCCTGACCTCCAAATTGGGTGCCTTTCAACCCTTGCTAATGCGAGTAATGATTCTATGTTATTATTTTGATTTATAGAACTCAATACAAAACCCAAATACTACACAAGGATCTCCCCTGGGACTCTTAGCCTTCTCTTGTTCACTCTCTGGAGGAACCCTAGCTGAGAAACCTTGAAGCAAAGGTTTCTAGGGGTTCCTTGAGCAATTTATACCTCTCAGATAGGTTTCCACTGACGTTTTTTTAGCTTAAGGGGTCAATTCTTCCCATTGAGCAGTTGTAAGGATTATTCTTCCGACTGACCATCACACTAATGTATCATCCAGTGCACAGGGCAAAGATTGTGATTGATATGGTAAAATGACTATTCGGTTTCCTATTGTATACATATTTCTATACATCTACTTTTATACTTTATATATTTTCATACAAAACATTTAGCAATATAATGTATATTTTCTGCCTGCTGGGCTTTGTGGTACTTTAGGAAATCCTTGCTCAAGAAATGTCTGCTCACATGCACCAACCCCCTCCCATTGTGTGGATTTGAAGACAGACATATTTTTCTCTTTCTATAGATAAGACTTAGAAGATCAAGCCTATACTCTGACGAAGATTGTTTTCGTGGAAATGACCAATAAAAGACTAATATAATGCTTATGCAGCGCTCACATGACTCATATATAAGCTCATTTTGCATATATAAGCTCACTTTCGCATTATAATAAACTAGAAGTGTTCATAGACTGAACTTGTGTCAATGTGAGTCTTCCAGTGTGTGCACATTCCAGAACTAGCTAGAATGATTACTTTGGACAGGAGCAGATAATCACTGTACATTTTAGTCTTCATCTAGTTCAAGATGACGAATTGTGTCCTCTCCCTTCCTTCATGATGTGCAAGCTTAGGGGATCCTGTGCCCAGCAGTCACTTGAAAAAGCACTGCTGCCGTCAATACTCCTGTCAGCCTTGTAACAGATGGAAGGCACCCCCCCATCTCTACAGTAAACCATTGCACCCAAGGCAGCTGACCCTCCTGCCCACCCCCTGTCCCAACTCTGCCTGCATGCATGGAATGCATGTACTGTATGTAAAAAACCTTGAGACTTTACAACCATTTTAAGTACAGTATGAAGCAAAAAAGTTTTCTAGTTTTGGATAAAAGTGTGGAAAGATTAGAACCCGTTTGCGGCTATATCCATGTCAGTTAAAGAGACGTCTAGTGGTTTTACTAGACAAAGTGAGAAGAAAAATCATAAAAAAAAAAAAAAAGGAAAAAAAAAAAAAAGCTCTTTACTAGAACAGGGAATAGCTAGCCATATTAGATTTGTTTTTTTTAAATTTTATTCTACATTGTAGCAATCTCCTCAAAATAACAGCCATTAATGTCTAAACTGCTGGCAACAAAATTGAGTACACCCCTAAGTGAAAATCTCCAAATTGGGCCCAAAGTGTCAATATTGTGTGCCCACCATTATTTTCCAGCACTGCCTTAACCCTCTTGGGCATGGAGTTCACTAGAGCTTCAAAAAGGTTGCCACTGGAGTCCTCTTCCACTCCTCCATGACAACATCAGAGCTCGTAGATGTAGAGACCTTGCACTCTTCCACCTTCCGTTCGAGGATGCCCCACAGATGCTCAATAGTGTTTAGGTCTGGAGACATGCTAAAGAAGCTGAGGGTAAAGGCGATTGACTGGCCAAGCAAGGCAGTGGTAGTCTTGGAGGCATGTTTAGGGTAGTTATGTTGGAATACTACCCTGTGGCCCAGTCTCTGAAGGGAGGGGATCATGCTCTGCTTCAGTATGTCACAGTACATGTTGGCATTCATGGTTCCCTCAATGAACTGTAGCTCCCCAGTGCTGGCAGCACTCATGCAGCCCCAGACCATGACATTCCCACCACCATGCTTGACTGTAGGCAAGGCACACTTGTCTGTACTCCTTACCTGGATGCCGCCACATGCTTGAGACAAAGATAAACTTATTCGGTTCAGTTGGTGTCAAACCACAGGACATTGTTCCAGTAATCCATGTCCTTAGCCCGCAAACAGTTTGCTGAAGACAAGCAGACTTTGTGTATAATCTTTAGAAGAGGCTTCCTTCTGGACCGACAGCCATGCAGACCAATTTGATGCAGTGTGTGGTGTATGGTCTGAGCACCGACAGGCTGATCCCCCACCCCATTCAACCTCTACAGCAACGCTGACAGCACTCATACGTCTATTTCCCAAAGACAACCTCTGGATATGACGCTGAGCATGAGCACTCAACTTCTTTAGTTGACCATAGGGAGACCTGTTCTGAGTGGAACCTGTCCTGTTAAACCGCTGTACAGTCTTGGCCACCGTGCTGCAGCTCAGTTTCAGAGCAACAATTCTTTTTTTCAGATCCTCAGTTCTTTGCCATGGGGTGCCATGTTGAACTTCCAGTGACCAGTATGAGTGATACCAAAGTTCACACCTGCTCCCCATTCACACCTGAGACCTTGTAACACTAACGAATCACATGATCTTGGGGAGGGAAAATGGCTAACTGGGCCCAATTTGGACACTCACTTAGGGGTGTACTCACTTTTGTTGCCAGCAGTTTAGACATTAATGGCTGTGTGTTGAGTTATTTTGAGGGAACTAACATTTACACAGTTCTACAAGCTGTACACTCACTACTTTACATTGTAGCAAAGTGTCATTTCTTCAGTGTTGTCACAAAGAAAAAATATTTACAAAAATGTGAGGGGTGTACTCACTTCTGGGAGATACTGAGTATCTGCTACATTTTAGGTTTAAATTTTTTATTAGTAGTGTGCAAGGCATGTGCACCTTTTTTTATTTTATAGTTCCATACTGGCCTACCCCAGCCCCTAGGGGTCTGCACAGCACTGCCTTATTGGACTGAATACTAAGGTTTATGAAGATCCGTCCACATATGCCATATCTGGCCCTTTGAGCGCATGAGGTTTCTTTTTTGCGAAAATAGAAGTCTATGGCTCAGTGCAGCTATCCTGCAGGAAAGCCACAGGTGCACTGTGCTGCACCCATGGATCAGTGGAAAAGCAGCCTAACCACCCTTTTTTGCCAATATGCCCATTGCAAAAGTGGTGTATGTGATGTTTTATACACTGACCCTTTCCTCTTCCAGCTTCTGCGGGCACCACTGTCCAAGCTGCAAGAAAGGTCCCAGGAGAAGAGCACTTTGTCATCACTCCACCAGGAGGAGTTGGCGCTACAGGGGAAGCATCGGTTTATGCGGTTCCTGCTCCATCTGTAGCCACCTGTTTCTATTGCGGTCGGTGCCAGCTCCATGCATTCTGATGCTCTGGGATGGTAGGTAAGCAACCCATTGATTGCGATCTGGGCTGCCAACCCACGATCCCAGAGCATGGACATGGCTCCCCTGGTTTGAGGTCTCTGGTCACATCAGAGGGCTCCACAGGCCATGGGTTGAACACTCCTGCCCTACACTAACTGATAACAGAGGGACCACTCAAGCTTGAAGTAGAAAAGAGCAGCTGAAATGGCCAGATGAATAGGGTAATATACAGGGGTGGAGGGCATTGCAAGGATATAGGTCATCTAATCCCACAGTTAAACTTAGAACCAGAGTTGTAGGGGTTCAATTACTTTGCACACTCAGAAAACAGCTGACAGATGCAAAGTTTAGCTTGCCATTTCCACCCATTACTGCTATGTGAATGCATAAAATATTTCATTTGTAAAAATGTAATCATTACAAGTTAAACAAGTATTAATATCTCAAAGGGTGCAGGGGTCACCTTATTCTGTGGGGAGAAGCACCATGGGACATTAGGATTGCTGGAGTCAAAGCAGCAGCCTTTGGAATGGCATTCGGTCGCACTGATCCCCGAGTAGCCGCAGTCTTGCCTTTGGTTGGAAGACACTGAGCACTGAGCGTTATCTGGTAGATAGATGACACCAATCACATAATAGATCAGACAGTTCACTTGTACTGCATATATATCCATAAACTGCGCACTTGACAGACAAAATACATGGATGATCAAATACAAATGTTATTTGGCTTTATTCTCAACATTTATACACAATTTATATGCATTTCTAAAGCCGATTACCAGCTGTATAATGTAGCACCCTCCTATCTAGGTTGTTAAAGGCGCCAAAAATGAATTAAATTTACCTATCCTAATCATTGGAAGAGAGGTTAATTTCTTTGGGCTGTTCTAGATCTCAGAGGCTGCAGGTTTGATTGCTACCTCATGCCTTCTTGAGGCTTCTGGAACATAGGGGGCTGGGAGAGTCAAATGAGCAGCTTTAATTATTCTGCTGCAGCCAATCCCTGGGGAGGGGTGCCCAGTAGGTGGCTGGAGGGCAACAAATAGCCCTATTCTTGTGCTGCTAGACAAGTTCCTTGCCTCAGGGCCTGTTGCCCCCTTTGAGACAGCTTGCTGAATTTGCAGTCACAGCTGTGGCAGAGCTGGGGGGGGGGGGGGGGGGGACACAGCTATTTCTAATCAAATTTGCACCCCCACATCACAGGCTAGATCCAGCCCTGCTTAGTTGGCTTCATTGTAAAAAAAAAAAAAAAACCACAACAGTATAATGCCAGGCTAGGGCAGTAAGAGTATGCGATTAGAGTGGTATTGTGGCAGGTTAGGGTTGGCTGGGGGGAGGGCACAACCAAAATCTGGGGGCATAGTCCATCCCAGCAGCCTGCTAGATTCAGCCACATAACTAAGCAATTTCACCTAAGGATCTGGTCTGAAGAGCTTACTAAAAAAAAGAGTGCCTGGTGGAAGTTGGAAAGCATGTAGGTGCCCTGTGGCATGGTGAGTATTAACCTCCCCCTCACTTAGGGGAGTCTGGTGGAAACTAGGAACTCAGCAGTTGTCCTGGGACAGATATGTCTGGAAGAAACTGAGTAAAGGAGTTACAAAAACAGCCTCTGGACATTTCCCCCAGCCCCAGTTCGTACATTCCATCAAGAGCAGTAATGTCATACAAATCTGCCAAGGTATGAACAGGTACAGAGATAGTGCAAATCTTGGAAGCCCATCATCCAGTTTCACCAACCATGAAAGGCATTTAACTTGCAAAAAAAGGTTCAGGCACCGACAGGCCTGATAACCATAGGAAAACTCCTAGGTACACAGTAAGGCCCATACCAAATTCATAGCAAAGTATTTTCCTTCAGTATTCCTCAATTCATAATTAACCGCCTCAGATTCAGGTTGGCCTACTGTAGTGGTGTTGTAGTCAAGCCATCCAATATATTTTGGACCTTGTGGAATTTTTGGGGACATACATGCGATTATGTCCCTTTATAGAAAAAGGAACGATTGCATTCACTAGGGATTTCCAAAACCTCAGGGTAGGGGCAGTAGCTGACTTCCACTTCATAATGGACTTTCTAGCATAAAAGAGTAAGAGGCCCAGTAGTGTCCCAATAGACTTTCACTAGCCCAAGGATACACATATCCACTTGGAGGTGAGATGCGGATAGAGGTCAGGCAGGTAATAAGCTGAAGGACTGACATCCAAGATTTGTATATGAAGGCTCGTCCATAGCATATAAAAGTAGACAGCTGGTTCTGCTAGACAGCACCAACAACGGAGAGGGCAGTTTGGGTAGATTCTATGAGGGGTCAAAAAAAATCCTAAGTAGAATTTTGAACTGAATTTGTCTTTTTCTGGAAGAGATTCCCATATGTCCTCCCCATCCTGCTCCAGCAACTCTATCACGCCTTGGAGAGGTTAAGGTCCTTCTGGTTGGCAAAGTAGGCTGTAAATCCTTGTGTACTACTTTTGACGGTTAGGGTGTCAGCAGTAGCTCTTTTTGAGATTGCTTACAGGGTTTCAGTTATGACCATTCCTTTTAACCTTAGGTATAAGGCTGTCTAAAGAAGCCTCCAGGCTGGAGCAGCAAGAAAAGGAAACTGGCAAGAGGGATCTCCATTACCCTGCAGTCTGGAGAAGACAGCCTGCCTAGCCTGGGTAGACACAGCAAAAGGTCTGGAAGCAGTCTCATCCAAAGCAGGGCCCACGAGGCAGAGCTGCCAGATGCAATATCCAGCAAGCTCTAGGACAGTGTCACAGCTTCTTAAATCTCTCTTTGGGACACTCTAAGGCAGCTAGGTGGGCTGGTAGTAGCCCAACGTACAAAGTTAGGAGCACTGAGGAAGCCGGAATCTGGGGTGAAATGTGTATAGGTGGAAGATGCTGAGCCCTAGAAGTTTTGAACTGAGGACCATCTGGGAAAGCGGGGTGGTGAGCTATGTAATTAAATTATACCTTATATGCTGGCTTGTTTTACATTTTAGAGTAAACTGGAGGATTGTATACTGTGGTGGTGCCAGGAGAGGAGCTGGAAGACCAGAGGGTGTTCACAAGTCTGTACTCATGTTAAGTTCATAAAGCGAGACAAGAGGAAGCAAGAAATCTCTCCATATAGAAGCAGACCATCAGTAGATGGGATCCAACTAAGCAATGCATTGCATCATAGTACTGTAGTCAGGCATACTACCAGCACATACTTTTGAAGGTCCCCTTTGATTTTTTTTATGGTGGTGGTGAAGTACTGTGGATGTTCTGGAGGAGTTTTCGCAACTGATTGGTCTAGAGGAGTTTCCACATATGCAGTCCATCATCAGCATATAGAGCCATCAAGACCAGACGGCCAACTTTCTGCAACATCTAATGCGATATTCGACCTACCATTCAAGGTGATCAATTATCTGTGGTGAGTGGGGCTCTGGAGGGTGGGGGGGCGCTATGCACAGAGAAATGCTATGGATAAGACGACTAACCATTGTATCACTTAGTATTCACATTTGATACCGATGGGGATTTTTTTGGACCTTTCATATGTTTGCACAGTTATTGGACACCATAGAAACCCACTGTACACAGTTTGATCACATTGTATATTTGCCATTTTTTGCACTATTGTCATTTGAACATGTTTAATATACATATTGGTTTGTGTTTTATTTGTCAGTCCATAGAGCATTGAAGTATGTGCACATTTGTATGGACCCTTTGTTTTAGTAGAGGCAGCGCAGCAACTTTTACGTTTGAAGCTTTATCATAAGCTACCTGCAAGTAAAAATATACAAAGTGACCTTACTACCACTTTGAAGTAACAACTGCTGAACCTTAAAGCATGAAACATAGTCAGCATGCTGAGCCTCCAACCCAAAAAATTACACCCCGCTACTTAATTGGCAAGACTGTTCTTGGCTCTTGCCTGCACAGCCACGTCATACTGTACATTCATAGCAACAGTGGCAGAGGGACTGTATTGCACAAATACACTGTCATCGCACTTTTAGTTCATGGATACTTCCTGCAGCTTATTAGCTGGGGAATGAGGAAGAACCTGCAAGAGCCAGCACATTGTACCTATGATTCACTGATTTTTGGTTCAATGCTTTGCAGGTTCAAAATAAAATTAACATACATTTTTGCAATATTGGTGCATATTTTTTGCAAACATAGAATTCTCCTTTAAACTGTCAGCAGTGCAAAAAAAGTAGAAGCATTGCTAGTCTAGCCACAGCAGACATGGATGGTGGATAGTCTGCCCTGTTAACTTTTTACATCGTGTTAAGATGATTTTGCCAAGATTATGTAAATCAAGCAGCAGTGCACTGTACCTTGAGCTAGAGAGTAGAAGCACCAGTTCACCCCAGGGATGCTGGAATCAAAGCAACAGTTCTTGCTGGCACATTGTGATGCGCTAATCCCAGGATACCCACAGTTCCTCCTCCGATAGGGAGAGCCACCACACTCCTGGGTGTTATCTAAAGGCAAAAACATACATAACAGCTGGGCTGCCAAACATTTTAACACTTTAAAGATTTGTTATAAAGTCTAAGGGGTGCATGGTGGTACATGGCATATTGAAGAACAGGGCCTGTAAGCACAGATTGTGGTGAAAAGGAAAAGTATGGAAGGTCATCACGAAGAGTTAACTCAGCAATGGATTTAGTTAAAGGAATTTAGTTAGTATGGGTAACCCTGAATTGGTGGAAATGTTCTAGCAGCCCAGGATACCCACAGTTCCCTCTGATTGGGCAAGCCATAACACGCCTGGACTTTAGCTGAAGGCAAACGGAGTAAATAAAGATGGTAATAGCCAGGCAGCCAATAGCTTTAGAACTGAGATCTACTATAAGGGTATAGGTGTTCATGGTTCTAGCCATATACAGTATATTATGATTTATCATATTAAATAAATTATAGGACGTTTAATATTGCATCTTACTTTGGGCTTTTGGAGAGAAGCACCATTTAACCCCAGGAACAGATGAGTTGAAACAGCATCCCATAGAATAGCACTCCCTGTCTGTAATTCCTGGATATCCACAGTCTGTTCTGTTAGCTGGACTCGCACAGCACTGAGCCTCATCTGTAGAGAAAAAGTGGAAATAAGAAGAGATTAGACTTTTGGGAAGGGAGGAAATGGGACAGTAGGGTAGAAGTGTAGAGATGGGTATGGGTTATCAAACTGTCAGATCTTCTGTGTTGCCAAAGTCAACAGCCAGCAACAATCAGGAATGGTGTTGTAGAAAGTCCTGACAGGCAGAGCAACAGCAAATAAATGCATTACCAAATCAATAGGTAAATGCATAGTTGGACAACATTAGCTGTTAACGGCAACAGCACTGTGATTAGCTAGTCATGTTGAGGCAGACATACATGGTGGGCAAACCTTCTCTGCTTACCATTTCTTCTTAAAATGTTAGTGGCTTGGTAAGACACCCTTGGCTTGTACACCAAGCAGTTTAGAGTAACAGGACCAATTGTGGTTTCGAGTCACACTAACATTTTTTGTTCTCGCTTGAGTGACACACAAGGCTCACTGTGATTCGCTTGCATGGGGCCCACAAGGATTCCTGAGGTTGCCAAGTAGAAATCTCCAAGACCTTGCCTCTGACACCATGGGAGAAACCAAGCCTGGCCAGAACCCAACATCTCCATATTTAGCCTGTTCTAGCTGTGAAGTACAATCCCAACTAGGCCATGCCCAAGAGTAGATCCCCATTGGTAGAGAACACCATACCAGACTCCTTAGGAAGGAAGTTAACAACCATAATGTAACAAACCATACAGGATTATGGTAGCACCCTGCCTGAACAAAAAGTGCAACAGTTCTTAAATTACAGGGTTGAAGGGAAAGATGAGACCCACACCCTAGCAGCAGGTAGAATATGGTAATTGAATTCCTCCTTGGGAGGAATGCAATCTGTTACCTCGCCAGTCCATATGAGCTCCCCCTTCCAGGAGAAGTATGTTGAGTTGGCTCCTGATTACACTATTCTTCCCAGATGGCCCTAGATAAGATCTGATACTCTTCCTCACCAGGCTGAAGGTTGCACACACTAAAGCATTCCTCATGCTTCCCACCAATCCTTTTTAAATAACCACCAAAAGGAACACTAATAACCAGAGCAAGGTTGCCAAGCAAACTAGAACAGGGTACCACCTTAAAGGACTAACCCAGTCACTGCCTAAAATTACACGTTCCACCACTCATTGTGGTGTCTACAATAACTGCAACAGGGATCCCTCTATACACACATCACATCCTGCATTCCTTTATATCAGCACTGTACCTTGTGCCTGAGAGTAGAAGCACCAATTCACGCCGGGGATACTGGAATCATAACAGCAGTCTCTTCTGGCACATTGGGAAGCACTGATTCCTGGGTAGCCACAGTTCCTTCTCAGGTAAGGAGACCCGCCACACTCTTGTTTTGCCTCTGTGAAAGTAAAAAAATGACAGACACAGACACACACACATATATGGATATATTGCAGTGTTTTAAATATAGGTTATTTGACTTGGCTTTTAGTGTGCGACAAAAAGCTTAGGGCTGGTTTCCCAGCTGTTTGTTGCATGAAAAACACATTGCTGAAATTAAGGAAACCGCACAAATGTGTCCAGATCAAGAGATGAAAAAAATAACAGATACAAAATATAAAACAAAGTCCATAAAGTGCATCTGCTAAAATAATGTATTGGGTTAGGACATATGTATGAATAGGACCACCAATTAATGGTGTTTATGAATTTATTATTGCACAATTTTAGCACAACAGTTCACTGTTGCATGAAAACATTGTTTACAGCTTTTTGTTGGAATTCACTTTAAATGGCACTCCAATGCACCATGCAATCAAAGCCCAGTGTAAATGTGCTGCAAGGAATCACAATTCAAAGAACCATCTGTGCTTTGTGGTACATTAAGAAAAAAAAGGTACATGTCTTGTGTGCTGTGGTGTGTTGGCAGGCAATGCACCATAAAACACCGGTGAGCTGAGAATGAGGTCTACATATTTTCACTGAATGCACCAATCTACAGACATTAGATCATGTGAGCAGTTCAGAAGCGACACTATATAGTGATCGGGGGTTTAAAAAGTAAGCTCTTAGTAGTCAAATAGTAAGACATGTTAAAAATTTGTCCAAATGGAGTTTTAGCTTCCAGGGTAGAAATGTTCGAAGTCCAGCTCCAGCCAAGACTTTAAAGTTTTGAATGGGGCAGAGTATGGTCAGTCTATTAAGTGTTCCTACTGCAGAGAATTACTCTCACTTCCTGTCAGGACAGGAGGGACATGGGGGGAAACCTTGTAGAGAAGTTCTGACAACTTTCACCGTCTATGCCCTCCTTTCCCTTTGACACAATACCTTTAACATTTGAATGGAAGCACCATTTAACGCCAGGAATACTTGAATCATAGCAGCATCCTCGAGAGTTACATTCGGTGGAGCTGATGCCAGGATATCCACAGTCTGTTCTGTCTTCTGGATTAACAGAGCATTGGACCTCATCTGTGTTATGAAGGATAACGTGAGAAAACATGTACATAAGCTTAGTTCCAAAACTCTAGCATGCAGGTTATCCACCCTCACCAGTAGTACATGTATTGTGGATGTCGTCAAAAGACCATCTAGCTAAAATAGTTTTCTGAAAATACCACCTCAAAACAATGTCTTCGCAAGACCCGAGGACCAGTTTGACTACTGATGGTCTAGACCAGCCATTCTCAACCAGGGTTCCTGGAAGCTAGGGTTCCTCAGAGGTTGCTAAGGATTCCTTGAGCAAAGATGGATTAACCTTCCATCTAATGGTGCCTACATTGTTCCAGAGCCAACATCAATTTGCAAAGCTAGCAGCATAACACCAATGTTTTGTAACTGTCTGGAGGGTTGGCATTCTTTCCACCAAGCACCACTATTGGGGGGATATTGTTCTAACCAACTCCAAATGTGAAGGGCATTCTTCCTTCCTGACCATAATGTAGGGAGGCCTTTTTCCCCACTGACCCCCTAATGAAAGTTTCTTCCCACTGATCCCTATTATGATGAATATTCTTCCTCTCCCTGACCACCCATGTATGGGGGGCCCTCCCCTAAAAGACCACCAATAAAAAGGGTACTCTGCTACCAATGTAAGGGTACATTTCTACCACTGACCAACAATGTAAGCAGGCCCTGCTACCACTGAAGAACAATGTATGAGCTATTCTCCCATGAACCACCAATATATGGGAAGGGATAACTCCCTATTGTTTATTTTTGATAAAGGCTGGTTACACAGTACATGCGTCTTCCTATAGATGGAAAAGGTTCTTAAGTGCAATATACGATTTGCCCTTTACAAGTGAAACAGCAGAACAGCCAAACTAAAAATGTATCCATTTTTTTTTTTTTTGCCTTTTAAGGTCTTGAATTTCTGCTCATGATTGGCCAAGCTATTCAGCTGAGGATTGATGATTAGGAGTGAGTGAATAAGATTTTTAATTTTACTGAAATGCAGGCCTTCTTGCAAGATTTTGATGAAAATGTCACCATTATAGTAAAATGCATTGCCATCAATGAGGAAGGCAAATTAAAAGGTTTATAAGTTAGAATGAGCTTTTGTAGCCATCAAGAGCCATTTTATGCTCATTACAACTGTCCTGGACTTGTCAAAATATCATGGGCTAATAAATTTACTTTCACAGTAAAAAGGGAAAAAAAAAAAATTTCCTTATCCGCTCAATGAGAAAAATTGAGAGAGTTTGCACCCTGTATGGTGGGTAAAGGTTGTTGCTATGGATAGGAGATGGGGGCATGTTGGCTTCTGCACAGTGGCCACCACCATTCCTCCGCTGTTCTGCATTGAATGTTCATAGGGAAAACTGCAGCCGATTTCAAATGCCAAAATGTAGAGCTAAATGAGCATCAGAAATAAACAGTAAGCTTTAATTTCAACCATGCTTAGCCCCGACACCGGATGATGAATGCATTGTTACTTGAGAAAATAAAAAATTTACGGGATCTTTTTTCCCCCACGATGTTAAAATCTAAAAGCACAAAGTCCTATAGGTGGCCATACACCATGGCCAAGGTGCAAAATATTTGTGTAGATACATACAGGTGAAACTCGAAAAATTAGAATATCGTGCAAAAGTTCATTTCAGTAATGCAACTTAAAAAGGTGAAACTAATATGAGACTCATTACATGCAAAGCAAGATAGTTCAAGCTGTGATTTGTCATAACTGATGATTATGGCTTACAGCTCATGAAAACCCCAAATCCACAATTTCAGAAAATCACACTATTGTGAAAAGGTGCAATATTCTAGGCTCAAAGTGTCCCACTCTAATCAGCTAATTAAGCCATAACACCTGCAAAGGGTTCCTGAGCCTTTAAAATGGTCCCTCAGTCTTGTTCAGTAGGAATCACAATCATGGGAAAGACTGCTGACCTGACAGTTATGGAGGGTGTCAGTGATGGTTTCCTGCACAAGGAGGGAAAGCCTCAAAAAAGGCAATTGCAAATGTTGGATGTTCCCCAAAGTGCTGTATCAAAAGCACATTAATAGAAAGTTATGTGGAAGGGAAAAGTGTGGAAGAAAAAAGGTGCACAAGCAGCAGGGAGAACTGCAGCCTGGAGAGGATTGTCAGGAAAAGGCCATTCAAAAGTGTTGGGGACTTTCACAAGGAGTGGACTGAGGCTGGAGTCAGTGCATCAAGAGCAATCACACACACACACACAGACGGATCCTGGACATGAGCTTTAAATGTCGTATTCCTCGTCAAGCCGCTCCTGAAGAACAATGTCAGAAGCGTCTTACCTGGGCTAAAGAAAAAACAGACCTGGTCTGTTGCTCAGTGGTCCAAAGTCCTCTTTTCTGATGAGAGAAACTTTTGCATCTCATTTGGAAACCAAGGACCCAGAGCATGGAGGAAGAATGGAAAGGCACACACTGCAAGATGCTTGAAGTCCAGTGTGAAGTTTCCACAGTCTGTGTTGATTTGGGGAGCCATGCCATCTGCTGGTGTTGGTCCACTGTGCTTCATTAAGTCCAGGGTCAACGCAGCAGTCTACCAGGAGATTTGGGAGCACTTCATGCTCCCTTCCTCAGATGAGCTTTATGGGGATGCGGACTTCATTTTCCAGCAGGACTTGGCACCTGCCCACACTGCCAAAAGCACCAAAACCTGGTTCAATGATCGTGGGATTACTGTGCTCGATTGGCCAGCAAACTCGCCTGACCTGAACCCCATAGAGAATCTATGGAGCATTTCCAAGAGAAAGATGAGACACGAGACCGAACAATGCAGAAGAGCTGAAGGCCGCTATTGAAGCATCCTGGTCTTCCATAACCACCTCAGCAGTGCCACAGGCTGATAGCTTCCATGCCACGCCACATTGAGGCAGTAATTGCTGCAAAAGGGGCCCAAACCAAGTACTGAGTACATATGCATGCTTATACTTTTCAGAGGTCCAATATTGTTCTATGTACAATCCTTGTTTTATTGATTGCATGTAATATTCTAATTTTCTGAGATTGTGGATTTGGGGTTCTCATGAGCTGTAAGCCATAATCACCACAATGACAAATCACGGCTTGAACTATCTTGCTTTGCATGTAATGAGTCTCATATTAGTTTCACCTTTTAAGTTGCATTACTGAAATAAATGAACTTTTGCACGATATTCTAATTTTTCGAGTTTCACCTGTATAAACAATTTGGGTCATTGGTCCTTTCAGTCACAAATTGCTTGGGTTTCCAGATACATCTTGGGATATTGACATCATGAGGCTTTCCCCCCTCTTAACCTGTTCAGCCAATTCTTGGGCATATCCACCCACCTTAATACCCAGTGGCTGAAACATGCTAGGACAGCATTTTGAAGTGCAACAGTCTGATTCAATAGTGCACATAGTTGCAAAATTCTGATTCCACAGTGAAGAAGATTATGGGAAATTTAGCCTAAACTCTGCAGATAATGGAAAGAAATGTTTAAGATTGTTCTGTATTCACTGAAATATTGAATTTACTACATGTAGCACCCTCTAGGTTTAGCTAGAGGCTAGAAGGCTCTGCAGGTCAGGGCTTCCCTTCCAGAAACACAACTTCCTGGAAGAGGGTCAGAGGAGGCCCAGATCTGCATTTGAGGGACTTTAGCCAATCCCCTGGCAGGGAGCTGGGGTTGGGGAGAGGGCTGTCAGGTGCAAGACCCAACTAATTTAGTTCTCATCTGGGACTACTTCATTGCCAGCTGTTGGAATCCCTTGCCCTGGGATACCCTCAAGGTACCTTCAGTGCAGCTGGATGAAGGGGAATATTCATCTGGGGTCTGAGGAGATCCATCAAGGAGGCTTCAGTGCTCCTAGACAGTTATTGATCCACATTGTACAGTATTTGTTGCCAAGTTTGCCCTCAAGTTCAGTTCCTTGGGCATCCCATATACCCCTAGGACACCAAGTTGTTAACCTCTTATTTAAAACTAAAAACCAGCTCAAGGACTGGATTATTGACTCCAAGTGTGCAAAATGCCTGGCCGTGCAGAGTACCTGAATTTGTCTTGATATTAGCTTCAGTCTTAGGCCTCGTACAAATGATGAGAATATCTGAAGAACGTTTATTTTTTTGCGTGCTAGTCTCATGAGAATTTTCGTAACTTTAGTAACCTGTTTTTGATATGAGACAGGATGCAACTTTGGAAGTGATTTAATGTATTCTTTTGCTTCTGAGTATGCATCACTCAATTTTTTCTGTACAAATACTATATTTACACTAAAATAGTTTGATCCGTTACCTTGAGAATATTTTTTGTGCTTGTCCAGATACTTTTACATGAACCGTCTGCTCTCAAAAGCTGTGTACTAACAAATTGGACAATTACTATAAAAACACATTTTTTCATTCGATTCTCATTGTACATACTAGGATAAGGAGGGTCAGGCATACCTCAACAGTATGCAGCTGTTTATTACTGTCCAATCAGAGGACTGAGGGTGAGTTCTTGACCAAAAAAAAGTTTATAACCAGGTTGTAACCAGGGGCGGACTGACCATTTGGAAACTCTGGCACTGCCTGAGGGCCCGGGGTCAGTAGGGGGCCCCATGAGATGCCCCTGGTACCTTTTTCATAGGCTTTGAGTTTGGGCAAGGACACAGGGGCCCCATGATCCCATGAGTTGTCAGTCCACCCCTGGTTGTAACACACGCATTATATTTTCGAGTCATACCATTGGGTGGCTAGGTGTAGTGTATTCAGGTAAATACAAGTAAATGTTTGTGAAATACCTTGTGCCTGGGAATAGAAGCACCACTTCACATTAGGGATACTGGAGTCGTAGCAGCAGTTTCGTTTGGTGCACTCGGAGGCACTTATCCCAGGATAACCACAGTCCCTTCTCTGACATGGGAGCACATTACTGCATTCCTCATTGGTGATGTTATTCTCTGTAATGAAATAAAACAAGTTATGATACACCTAGATCTAGAAGGACCATTAAGTAGCTTCCTTCCACAATTGCCGAGATAAGATATGGGACTCTTAGCCAGCTCCTAGGGATGCATTTACCCAGTCACATGCACACAATTTTAAAATCAGATCAATGTGCACCAGGCCAAAGTAGAAGCCATTGACTCACATGGTGTGTTCAGGGAAACAAGTCATGCATGTGCAAGTAACACGAACACAGAAGTGATCTGTCAAATAAGCCACAGTACTACCACAAAAATTATGTAGCTCAAAAATGTGCAACCTGAAAACTTACCACAAAAAAAAACAAAAAAACAAACAAACAAAAAACAAAGTTAAGTGTATACATAAAAATAAATATGAATAACTTGTTGCTTTTCCTTACTAGTAGCCCCTAGGGGGCAAGATTCTGGGGGCCACAGCTGGCTTGACCAGCTCACATGTAGACTCCAGAGTGTGTTTACATTTAGTGGTGAAAGGCTCCCTTTTCTGGCCATGCCAGCACATTACAGGCCCTTGGACTTCTTTGGGACCATCCTCTTGATGGGGGGATGAAAGTAGATGAGCCCCAGAGGGGCTGGCTTGTAATGTGCAGGCATGATCTGGGAGTATTTAACCACTGCTCTATAGCTCCCTCATCACCTACTCCCATGCTCAGGACTTCAGGCATTTCAGTTCCCCTAGAACTCCCTACAGCAATCTCTCCTGCTATCTCCTACTCCATCTTTAGGCACTCACCCTTTTCAGGGAAGCATTTCCTGCCTCAGTTATACCATCTCCATCAACTGATCCCCACACAGTTTTGGGTCTCTTGCCCTTCCTTTATAGATTGAAAGCATAGGAAAAACACTGTTATGGGGGGGGGGGGGGGGGGGAGAAGCCACATTGGACCCCAGGAACAGGTGGGTCAAAAGCAGCATCCTCTGGAATGGAATTCTCCAGAACCAATTCCTGGAAAACCGCAGTCTGTTAGCCAAACTCACCGAGCCTCATGCATGACCCCTGACCCACTGTCTGGCTGATTGGCCTTGTGCTGATCACATGCACCCTCCCGAAGGAATAAAAGACTAACACACACACGTAAATAGTGACGCCAAAGACTTATCAGGAGATGAGTGGAGGACAATGGAAGTAGGTGAGGATCAGAGAAGACAGGATCAAACAGCCTTTTTAAACAATGCAGATGATTAACTCCTTAGGTTCCACAGTGAGTATTGCAAGCATGCAGGACTGCATATACAGACTGATTCTACTGTTGGTTTAGTAACCATCAATCCCACCTTCACTCAGATGAGATCCACCGATTGTGGACGCCAGAGTTTGTTTACATTCAGGTGAAAGACTCCCTCTCCTGGCCTTGCCACCACATAACAGGACCTTGGACTTCTATGGGGCCATCTCCTGGTGGGGCTGTACTGTGCAGGCACAACCATGAAAAAGGAGCCTTTTGCCGTTGAATGTAAACAAGCAATGGAGGCCGCATCTATTGGATCATGGTAAGTAGGGTAGGATTGTTGGTCAGGGGAGAACCAAAAGAATAGGTGCACTTCAGCTTTAAAGGATGAGGAACAGGCAAACAGTTGCAGGAACTGTTGGCACTATAATATTGGTGTATTATAATAAAAATGGAAAGGATTGGGAAGCATAGGAAAAACCTTGACTGTAGTCATTGGGGTAGAAGCACCATTTGACCCCAGGAATAGATGAGTTGAAGCAGCATCCTCTGGAATGGCATTTTTCAGAACTAATTCCTGGATATCCACAATCTGTCCTGTTAGCCGGACTCATCGAGCACTGAGCCTCATCTATGAACAAATGGAAATATATCTGAATTAGCAATTAATGTTTACAAGTTGTACATTTTTGGTGCTTATGAGGAACTGAGGAAATTCTTTTAAATGTTTAAGTGTGCTCTTAGACAAATTGTGCCTATTCTTTTTGCCCCCTCGCCCTGATCTAAATGATCCTCACCTCACTCAGTTGAGATTCATGAGAGTGCATGCAGGAGGGTACCTACCTGGTAGAAAGTTTTTGCTGCATCTTCGTAAGTGCACCTTTAAGTCCTGGTTGGTGCAAGTAGGGGATGAATATGTTTTGTGACATGTTTCCCTGTATGTGTCACTTCCCCATTTAGTAGGTCATATATACACATTCATGTGGGGGGGGAAAAAAAAAAAAAAAAAAAAAAAAAGTTCAACCTTGTGCATTACTTCAGTAAGAAATTCGTAAATTATACTCACAAGAGTAGCAGTAAAGGCATCCAACATCCAAAACAGGGTTAGGAGACACGTGCAAGTTTAAGCCAGAAGGGAGACAAATTCTTGGTCAAGCTGATGCGTTTCGAAGGGGGGGGGGTCCTTCCTCACAGCCCCCTTGAAACGTGTCAGCTTGACCAAGAGTTTATCTCCCTTCTGGATGGATCTTGCATGTGTCTAACCCTGAGTTTGGTTTTCGATGCTTTATTTACGGCTAATCTTGTTAGTAATTTATGAATTGCTTACTGGAGGTAATGTGCAAGGTTGGTGCGCTTTGTTTTTGTGCTCTACTACAGAGAATCGAGCTTCTCCAGCTTTGTGTTAGCTTCACAACCTTTGATCAGTGTTGGTGGAACATTTAGCATTTTATTCAACTGGCCTTCTGATCTGGGTCCCTGAGCGCAGGAGGTGTTGGATTTGTATTGACTGGTCATTTTGGAAGAGCCTTGGAGACAGTGGGAGATCTGAGGAGTGACTGGCTGCACTCTTAAGGGACCTCAGCCAATCCTCAACAGAAGGCTTGGCAAGGGGCTGGGACTTCCTTAAAGTGTAAGCCTGCTCAGTGGCAGGAGTGTGGAGTCAGTGGAAGAAGGAGAGAGGAAGATGTGAGGCAGAAGGAGGCTGCCAGGAGGCCTAGCGGGTTGGGGCCTGCCTGTGAGGCTGGAAAACTTGGAGCTCACTGGCCCCCCTGAGCAAAGACCACCTGTATAGCTGGGAAGGAGCAGTCCAGTTGATAGGCCTGGTGGTAGTAGTAGACAACCCACAAGCGGTACCGGAGAGGATCTGAGTGATTACAGCTAGACTCCCTGGGCGGATAGGGGAAGGAGCACTCAGGTGGGAAACCAGATTAGCCTTCTACTAGTGACTGTTCCCCCCTTTTAAAAAAGGAACAGGAGCCAGATCCCCTGCCCAGGAGAATCTCCAGATTGGTGAGTGAAGAGAATTTCATCTAGGGTCTGGGATGGTACATAAAGGAGACACTGGCTGTCTCTCCAACAGACTGTTGCAGAATAGAAGCTTGTGGGTAGTTCCAAGAAGTTTGTCATCGTTATCTGTTCCCTTTATGCGTCCTATACCCTCCTTACCCTATGCCAGTTCTAAATCTGAAAGGGTTTGTGACACCTCAAATTTACTGAAGTGTATGAAGCAGCTATTGGAACACCTCTAGGGGGGATAGATCTAGGGGGGCACAGCTGGCCTGAGCTGCTCACATGTAGACTCCAGTGTTTGTTTACATGCAGTGGTGAAAGGCTCCCTCTTGTCTGCATCCGCACTTGACTGTTTCTAGGACTAACATGGGACCATCTCCTTGCTGGGAGATGGAAGTAGATGAGGCCCATAGAAGTGGAGCTGTAATGTGCAGGAGCAACCAGGGAGCCTTTTACCACTGCTCTCTAGTGTCCTCATCACCTACCCCCATGCTGTAAACTTCTTTCAAGGTCTCTCCCTTTGTGTGGAGCTCCCTACCTCAAGCACCCAGGCCATCTCCTACACCACCTTTAGGTGATCTCTGAAAACCTATCACTTCAGGGAAGCCTATCCTGCCTCAGAGCTCAGTTTCATTTTCTCAATCAACTGTTCCCGCCAGTTATTTGTGTCACTTGCCCATCCCTTACAGATTGTAAGCATAGGAATAACCCTTACTGAAGTTTTTGGGGAAGAAGCACCATTTGACCCCAGGGATAGATGGATCAAAGCAGCATCCTCTGGATTGACATTCTTCAGAACCAATTCCTGGAAATCCACAGTCTGTTCTGTCAGCCGGACTCACCGAGCACTGCGTCTCATCTATGAAGAATTAAAATTCTTATCAATAATGTCTACAGGCTGCACATAAAGGTTTGGGTTCATGAGGAACTCATGTTTCTAACCATATATGACTTAAAGGATAAGAGTACTTTCAAAGAGCACTTACCATATTTTTTGCTCCATATGATGCACCTGACCATAAGATGCACCTAGGTTTTAGAGGTGAAAGAAAAAAAAAAAAAAAATTCTGAACCAAGAGACTGCGGACGCAGTACAGGGGGATGACCAAGAGACTGCGGACCTTTGGGGAGGGGGGGTGGGTACCTGATTTTGACAGGTACCTGCTCCCACTTCTGCGGAGTTGTCCTCCCTTTAGTGTGGGCACCTGACTGACAGCAGAGTGCCCACACTAAAGATGTCAAAGTGGGAAAGTCTGTACAGAGCTGGACCGAACAACAAGTAAGGTTCTGCTGCAGAGAAGAGCTGAGTGGCCGTCCTGGCGTTCTGACACTGCAGCGGCAGAAATACTGGACACTCCATAAGACGCACTGACAATTTGCCCCCTTTTTGGGGGGGGGGGGGAGCCTTATGGAGCGAAAAACCCAGTATTTTGCCCCTTTGCCCTGACATTAACGACTTGCCAACTGCAGATAGCCGAATGTCGGCTGCACTGCGGCCGGCCAGTTCTGGGAGGGCGTCATGACAGGCTCAGCTATGAGAACATGTTTACACCCTAAAAATGGGAGGAACATGTAACATGTTCCAAAAAGGTGAACTTATCCTTTCTGCTTGTTGGAACTCATCTGAGGGTAGGGTTTTCAGACTCCAGAGATTTACATTCAGCTGTGAAAGGCCCCCTCTCCTGGCTGTACCTTCACATTACAGACCTTATGATTTCTATGGAACCCTTTCCTGTCTTGGAGATTGAGGTAGAGGAGCCCTGTAGGGGTGACGTTGCAATGTACAGACTCAAAGAAAGGGGGCCTTTCACCACTGAATGTAAGTAAGCAGTGGAGGCCACAGCTATTAGATCATGATAAGTAAGGTAGGGTTGTTTAGGTCAGGGAAGTGCACTTATTCTTTAGGGCTGAAGACCAGCCAACAGTTAAACCTATAGATGAAATGCTTACATGTAAGTGGTTTTACTTGACAAAGGGTTTGTTTCTGTCCCTCCAGTCCCAATATTTACACAACCACATTATTATTATTATACTACAGGATTTAAACAGCGCCAGTTTGCTCAGCGCTTTACAATACAACAGGAGACAATACAGCAACAATACAAGAGGGAAAGGAGGGCCCTGCTCCTTGGAGCTTACAATCTAGGAGGAAAGGGCTAGTGGTACAAAAAAGGTAGTAACTGTGGGAGATGGACTGGTTGGAAGAGTAGAAGATTCCATTTATAGCTGAGGGCAGGATAGGCTTCCTTGAAGAGATAGGTTTTCAGAGACCGCCTAAAAGTGAGCAGAGTAGGCGATCGTCTGATAAATTGGGGTAGAGAGTTCCAGAGGATAGGGGTAGCCCTGGAAAAGTCCTGGAGATGAGCATGGGAGGAGGAGACAAGGGAGCTAGAGAGCAGGAGGTCGTACGAGGAGCGGAGAGTACGGTTTGGGTGATATTTGGAGACAAGATTGGTGATGTAATTTGGGGCAGAGTTATAAATAGCTTTATATGTAATTGTTAAGCCAGTGGAGGGATTGGCAGAGAGGGGTGGCAGATACAGAACGGTTAGTAAGGTGGATAAGTCTGGCAGCAGCATTCATGATAGACTGAAGAGGGGATAGCCTGCGATGAGGCTGGACAATGAGAAGGGAGTTGCAATAGTCAAGATGAGATAACAAGGGAGTGAATAAGTCGCTTAGTTGTTTCCGAGGTTAGGAACGGGCGTATCTTGGAGATGTTGCGGAGGTGAAGTCTACAAGATTTGGACAGTGATTGGATTTGGGGGTGAAAGGACAGATGGGAGTCTAGGATTAGGTGTTTGATCTTGGAGAAGTCTGGAGAGGGGGCACAGGCTGGGGGGATTACTAAGAGCTCAGTTTTGGAAAGATTGAGTTTGAGGAAGTGGAGCGACATCCATGCCGATATGTTGCCTAGTAGGTTAGTAATGCAAGAGGAGACTGAAGGGGTGAGGTGAAGGGTAGAGAGATTGGTGTGTCATCAGCATAGAGATAGTACTTAAAGCCATGGGAGTTTATCAAGTGACCAAGGGAGGGGGTGTAAATGGAGAAGAGAAAGGGTCCAAAGACAGAACCTTGAGGGACCCCTACAGAAAGAGGGAGTGAAGAGGAGGCAGTGTTCTAGGCAACGCTGAAGGAGCACTGCGATAGGTAGGAGGAGAACCAGGAGAGCAGAGCGAGACCGAGAGTGTGGAGTTTGAGGGGATGGTCAACCATATCAAAAGCCTCAGAGGAGGACAAGTAGTAAGAGTACAGAGTAGTGACCATTGGTTTTAGCTGTTAGTAGATTAGTGAGTTGCATGCACAGCTGTATATAGCAGGAGGACCTGATTTTTCTCTAATGCAATTCAGTATCCCCCCTGCCAAAGACCAGGCAGTAAAAGGAGCAGCAGATTTGTGAGATGTTATGCATCAAGTCTGCACACTCCTCCTATCAGCATGTTCCTTGTTAGCACATCAGCACTTTAGCGTATACGATTGGCTTTTTGGATTGCCTTCCCCTACAGTCTGAGCTGTGCTACATAGGGGATTATGAGAGGCTCATAGCAAGGTAGAACCAAGATGCTAACACGGCTTGCTTTTGTTAAGTACTGTGGAAACTGTTGACAATCTAAAAATTCTGCATATTAATTATATTAATGGAAATTAAAGCATAGGAAATAATCTTACTGTAGTCAGTGGGGTAGAAGCACCATTTGTCCCCGGGAATAGAGGAGTTGAAGCAGCATCCTCTGGAATGGCATTCTTCGGAACCAATTCCTGGATATCCACAGTCTGTTCCATTCCCTGGATATCCACAGCCTGTTCTGTCAGCTGGCCTCACCAAGCTTTGATCATCTGGCCTCACCAAGCTTTGATCATCATCTATGAAGAATTGATAATATTGTATTTGAAATGGCAATTCATGTTAACTGGCTGCACAGAAGAGTTTTCAGAGCCTTTTGGGGGGTACTAATTTTTATACACATTCTTGACTTAAAGGGTAAGTGCACTTTCAGATATGGTGAGCCTAGTCTTTTTACCCCATTGCCCTGAACTAGATGATTCCACCCTTCCCCTTCACAGATCATAGAGATCCGGATGTTTTACAATCAGCCATAAAAGGCTCCCTCTCCTGGCTGTGCATGCACATTACAGCCTCATGGACTTCACTGGGACCTCTCCTGGCTGGGAGCTGAAGGTAAAAAAAAAGCCACAGAGGAATCCATGGGGCTAGAATGTACATATGTGGCAAGGAGAGAAGCCTTTCACCTATGGAGGTAAACAATGGAAGCCACAGATCTTAGATCTAGGCATGTATACATGTGGGGGGGAAGGTTAAGCCTGAAGACTATCAGAGGTAAATCTATAGCTCTTTTCAGAATGGGCTGCCTTAACGTGACATGTGTCAACCACACCACAAAGTAGATGGGCCCTTAGTCTAAAGGATTTTATTGGTTATGTGATGCAATAACTTACCGAGTTGTTTTGGGAAGAAGCACCATTTAACCCTGCGAATAGTGGAGTTAAAGCAGCATCCTCTGGAATAGCACTCGCTGGCATTAATTCCTGGGTATCCGCAATCGGTTCTTTTGGCTGGACTCACTGCACATTGAGCCTCATCTGAAACCGGTAATAAAGCATTTTTTTATGATGCCATGGTGTGTTTTAAAGGGGGGATCCACATTAAAAAAATTAGGAAATGCTTGTCATGTTGCCGAGCAGGGAACGACCCTTCGTTCAGCTGAAAAAGCTAGTTTGCCGATTTCAACATTATACAAGTCACTAGCCTGGAATAAGTAGATGAGGAGTTCTGTCCTTAAAAAAAAAAATATCTGAACCCCAAAATAAGTATTGTGTCCTTAGTTGTAGTGGCTGCATTCATTTTTGTTTCAGGGTTTCTTTTCAACTGGTAATCCTGCAAACAACATTTCCTGGCTCTTTGTTGCTATGCTTACTACTCCACTGTATCTATAGGGTAAGGGCATACATGTGCTCAATGCAATTCTCTGGCTACTAGATGGCTCCAGAGTCATTGTAATGGGTTAGGTACAGGACCATTTGGACTAACAGGCAGTGTTAGTGCCATAGGAGCTCCCCATAGGTAGGATGCCAGTTAAGTACATGGTGTTAATGTCAACCTTGCATCTATAGTTAGAGCAACCCATACTTTACAGGGGTTGTCCTGAACACTGCATCCCTAGTCAGGGATGTACATAGCTCATAACGTTTTGCCTGCCCCAAGTCAGTGGTCTCCAAACTATCAGATACGGCCCTTTGCTCACCGTTATCCAGCCATTGGGGCACTATTCCTCCCCGACACAAACAATGGGGCACTTCTCCCACTAATGCCAAGGAACAGGCGCTCTTCCCACCGATACCAAAGAAGAGAGACTATTCCTGCTACTAGTACCAGTGACAAGACACTATTCCTACCACTAACAA
The DNA here is from genome assembly GCF_062004578.1 of Staurois parvus. Lineage (NCBI taxonomy): Eukaryota > Metazoa > Chordata > Amphibia > Anura > Ranidae > Staurois > Staurois parvus. The sequence goes on from NW_028318370.1 coordinate 1,482,405, forward strand.
TAATGGGGCACTATTCCTCCCCACTGATACCAACAGGTTGGGCACTTCCTCCCACTGACCACAGTATTTTTTTTTTTTTTATTCCCACTGACCAAGCCTAAGGCATTTTCTACTCCCACTGGCCACAGCCCACCTATAGTCTGAAGGACTGTAAATTGGCTTTGTTTAGAAGGCCCTTGCTCTACTTTACTTTCTATTGAAGGAGATTAAGGAACAGACCAAAATGTTTTAGCAATAACAGCAAAGATAGTTCACGATATTATTCTGTGGCAGATTCCGGTAAGGTTTGTTCTGTGGTAGTACTCACTGTCAGAGTTAGTGTAGTAGCACCAGTTCACCCCCCATACACTGGTATTGAAGCAGCACCCTCTCTTGGCACAGTCTGAAGAGCTTATTCCAGGGTATCCACAGTTTCTTCGCTCATATGGAGAGCCGTCACACTCATTCGGTGCTATTATATCTAAAACCACAATAGGAAGAATTGTGCAAGTATTTCAGTAATAAATATTCCATACAAGTAAAGCTCCACACTTCCTATGTGCACTTCTCAATCATCTGCGATGGACACATCTAGGGAGTCCAGTTATGCGTTTTGAAGAATATTGTATCAAGGGCAACAAAGCTAATAAAGGGGTTGGAGGGCATCAGTTATGAGGAACAACTACAGAAATTAAGGTGTATCCTTGGTAGAAGGGGGGAAAAAACAAAACAAAAACAAAACCAAAACCAAAACAAAACACACAAACTTTGGTGTTACTTAGTGAACACAATCTACAGATATATGGAAAGTGGTAGTGACAAATACACACACATACAGGTTGAACTGGATGGATTGGTGTCTTATTCAACTATACCAGCTATGTAAATATTTTAATCTTAATCCTGTAGAGTTTAGATTGAAAAATCCCCAGTGAAGTTAATTTACAACCTATAACACCATAACTTCCACCATAGATATGATTTACCAGATTCTATGACCTCAAAAGGAAAGAATGTCGATCTGTGCTTTAGTGTTCTGGGATGAAAAATTTTGGACTCCCATTACCCACCACAGCTGGTGATGTTCCCTTTGGATGGAACCACTGATCTGTACATAAAAATGGATTGCCAATGGAATTGTCAGTCCTATAGAGATTAAGTGGTGGGCAGAGTTCCCAGTCCCCTTCAATATGCACAACGCCGATGACAGCATATAGCGTACTACTATGGACATGAGAAGCTCCATAGTGCCAAGATTGCACTATTGCTTGCATTGAAAGTGCATACAAAGTTCAAGGGGTTAAAGGCGGTGGCTTCCTCACACGATCTCCTTTTCAAGACAAAATAGGAATACTAGAATTTGTGGGGGGGGGGGGGGGGGGGGGAAGACCTTGCGTTTTGTGAAAGCGCGTTTCTACTATACAATTGTAAGCAAGAGGCACTTCGTGGAGTGCTGGTGACCTTTGAACTACCAATGAATATTGAATGGACGCCATCCACTTGGAGAGGTCAAGCACCCATATATCTGTTGGCCACACTGTATAGATGGATATTAAATGTAGAATTCCAGGGTATTGGTCATTTTAAAATGTTTGTTTTGACCAAGCTGGCCCAACAAACTATTTCCATTACAGAACAATGTGACTGTTGTGTGCTGTAATATATTGTATCAACATTAGTTACATACAGTAGGCAGCGCTGTGTTTTGGAAACAGTGCCGGTGACTTTCCCTCTGCTGCCACATACTGTAAAAAGGAAGAGGAGCACTGGGCCCAATTCTTCAAAGTGAAGCTTGTATTTTTATCAATAAATATAAGGCTGAGGTAGAGATGAAGTCGGCAGATGAAATCATGATCACCACCTTATCCAGTCAGAGTTTTGTATTGCATTGCAGATTCTTCAAAATTTCTAAGGACTACATATTCCATGGTACCTTTCTACCTGTAAGCAGTGATTCCTGTACTGACTCCTCAGCACCTCTGTACATAAGTCAGGCTCTGTAAAATGTGTGACAGCAGTGCCTACTCACAAGGCATGGCGACTACGTGTCACAGAAATCACAAAAATAAGTGGAAATTTTCAAAAAAGTAAATTTACAAAACTACAAGATTGTCAAGATGACTAAAAATGGACTTCAAATAACTGAACTGTAATGTGGAAATGAATACAGGAGTTCATATTTTGGCCAGATATGCCTTCTGCTTTAACCACCTCTAAACCGGAGACTCACCCCCTTCCTGCCCAGGCCAATTTTCAGATTTCAGTGCCGACACACTTTGAACACCAGTTACTCATACGACACTGTACTCAAATTAAATGTTTTTATTGTTCGACAGAGCTCTCTGCTGCTTGTATTTAATCACTGCTGGTTTTTTTTTTGCTATACAAGCAAAAAACGTTCTTAGTTTTTGAAATAAAAAAGTTTACTTTTCTTCATAAATTTAGGCCAAAATGTATTCCGCTTCATTTCTTTGGTGAAAATAACCCACATCAGGGTTTATCATTTTGTATGTAGAAAGTTATAGTTCAAAGGCTATGGTATATAATCTGAAAATTAATCAATCCTGATGTACTGACAACCTATCATTTCTTGAGGCCTGAAAATGCCAGGACAATACAAAACCCCAAATTACTTTTTGGAAATTAGACAGTCTAGGGTATTTAGTAAGAGGCATTGGGAGTTATGTGAAGTTGTAATTATTGTAATTTCTTTTGAAGAAAAAATTATACAAAATGTGGGTTTCTCACAATTTATATTTACATACTGTCCTCAGAGCAGCACAGCGTCATCGTGTCTCATGTGCTGGTGATAAGGGATACTGACTTGACAGTATTTCTAATTAAAGGTTTTGGTTCTCATCTTTTTCCCTTTTTTTTAACTTAACAAACTGACCAGTGCAGTATATTACTACAGTGACACTGTACTGCTCTGGAAAAGGGATTATACATTTTTTTTACTGTGCTTATAATAGTGATTGTTACTGTTATAAGCAATCATTTTTGTGAATGACATCCATTCAGTTACAGGGTGTTCTATTGTGATAAATGTGATTGGTCTCAGCTATCACATGGTACAGAGGCATTGTGATTGGCCCCGTCTGCAACATGTGTCTACTATGACCAGAGATCACCACAATAGTACACAATGAATGTCTATGAATAAATGCAATTCATTGTGTTCAGCTGCCATGTGATCACTGGTCACAGCAATCACCAGCCTGGTACAGTGATATATCATCCACCGTGTCCAGTGGACACAAAGTGTGACAGATTGAGCTGAAGCATGGCTGCTAGAGTGTAGAGGAGGCGCAACTGGGAGGAGGTCATATGACGTCCACTCAGGATGGAAGAGCTCCCACTCATTCTGCTATAGAAGCAGTTAAAGAATGCCCCATTGGTGATGTGGTGACCCAACATAAAATTAGAAATCTCTCCAACATGAGATCTTAGATATTGGTAGAACAAGTGTCTCTGCTGGAAGATGTACCCTCAAATTCTGCTCTGATCAACTCAAAAAAAATCAAGTTACACTTACGGTAATGTCTTTTCCAGGAGTCTCAGGCCAGCACCTTGAGAGACCTCGGCTCCTCCCCCTCTGAGGAAACACCTCCACCCTAAAATAAAAAGAGCTACACTCCCCTCCGACCTCAGTTCTCCAAGCATCCTCCGGTCACCTGGGGGGGAGACAATGTGAGACAACATAATCGAAATAAGCCATCCTCACATAACCAATATCAAAACTGGGTGGGAAACTGGTGCTGGCCTAAAAGACTCCTGGAAAAGAAGTTACCGTAAGTGTAACTTGATTTTTCCCTTTACGTCTCTCAGGCCAGCACCTTGAGAGGATAAGCGAGTACTCACCCCACGGGCGGTCTAACTGCTTGCAAGACTTAACCAAAGGCCTGCTCCTGCACAGAGACCAGGTCCAGTCTGTAATGCTTGGCAAACGTGTCATAGTTGGACCATGTCGCCGCTCTGCAGATCTGCCCTGGGGAAGCTCCTGCTAGCTCTGCCTGGGTAACCGCCACTGTTCGGGTGGAATGCGCCCCCAGCCCGGTATGCTCCTGCAATTGACAGTCTCAACCAACCAGCCAGTGTCCTTTTAGAAGCTCTCTTGCCTCTCCTAGCCCCCTTGAAAAAAAACACAAAAAAGGATTCGGTGCTCCTAAACTCCCTAGTCCTCTCTAGATACTGGAGTACGCACCTTCTTACATCCAAAAAATGAAATTTTTCCTGATCTACCCCAACCGGGTCAGAAAAAAAAAAAAAAAAAAACCACGAGGGAAGGACTATGTCCTGCTCCCTCTGGAATGTCTGGGCCACCTTCGGAATGAAGGATGGGTCCGTCCTAAAAACTATCCTGTCTGAAAAAATACGGAGATAAGGTGTTCTGATCGATAGGGCCTCAAGTTCACATGCCCTCCTCGCCATGGTAATCGCCACCAAAAATGCGGTCTTAACAGTGAGCTCACCAATCGGGCAGGACTCCAGGGGCTCGAACGGAGCCCTAGTCATCACTCCTAGAACCTTGGCCAAATCCCACATCAGAAACGGTCTGGTCCTCAGGGGCCTCTGTCTCACCAGAGCTTTAAAAAAAATCTAGCCACCAACGCCTCCCTGGCCAAGGGACTCTCTAGGAACACACTGAGGTCCGAGACCTGGCCCTTGAGCGTGCTAACAGACAACCCCTTGTCCGCCCCCGCCTGGAGGAATTCCAACACTGAAACTAAACTATGGGTTGCTACTGACGCCCGGTGACACCAGGCTGTAAAGCGACTCCAGACCCTACCATAAATGGCCTGGGTCTCCTTCCTACTGGCCAGTAATGTTGCCACTACCCTGGGCGAGAAACCTTTCACTAAGAGGAGCTGCCGCTCAGAAGCCAGGCAGTCAACCTCAATCTGCCCACGCTGGGGCAAAGGACCGGCCCCTGCGTCAACAAATCTTCCCTTGGTGGCAGCCCCCAGGGTGGACGAGAGGCTAAACTTCTTAGGGTCGCGAACCACGCCCACCTCGGCCAGAAGGGAGCTATCAGGATTAATGAGGTCCCCTCTGTTCTGAATTTCCTGAGAACTAGGGGAAGCAAGGGAACCGGGGGGAAAGCGCAACACAGCTGGTAATCCCACCTTTGACTTGATGCATCCACCGCTCTTGACCCGTCCCTGCGGGATAGGGAGAAGAAGTTCGTGACCTTGTTGTTTCTTCCCGAGGCAAAAAGATCCACGTCCGGGGATCCCCATCTCCGCACAAACTCCTGAAAGACCTCAGGGTTCAAGGCCCATTCTGCCTCCCTGAGCTGTGTCCTGCTCAGGAAATCTGCCCAGGACAACAGCATAGCCGCTAACGCTCCGAGGGCCTTGCTCCTCGTTCTGCCCTGCCAGTTTATATAAGCCACCGCCGTGGCATTGTCCGTTAGGACTCGCACATGCTTGCCCGTGACCCTCAATTGGAAGGCGTGCAGAGCCTCCCCCACTGCCCTCAACTCCCTCCAATTTGAGGATTCGCCCTTCTGCGCCAAGGACCATTCCCCCTGAGCCACTAAGCCTCCCAGGTGGGCTCCCCACCCCCAGGAGCTGGCATCCGTCGTGACCTCACTCGACACCGGAAAGCACCACAGCAACCCCTGGGCTATGCTGGACGATCTCCACCACCACAGGGACCTCTTCACACTGGGGGGAACCAGGACCCGGTCCTCTGAGTGAGCCCTCCTGTCCCAAACTCTCAGGACCCACAGCTGGAGGGGACGCATATGCAAACATGCCCACTGTACTGCTGGAATAGAAGCGGTTAGTAATCCCAGTACAGACATGGCTTGCCTTATGGATATCGACCTGCTCCCCTGCACCAATCTGATCCCCGCCTCCAACTTGGCAACCTTCTCCAAAGTCAGACTGGTCTTCTGACTCACCGAATACAGAGTGTAACCTAAGTATACTACTCTGAGAAGGCACCAGACAGGACTTCTCTAGATTCAAAATCCACCCCAGGTTCTCCAGATGGCCCCTCAATACCACCAGATTCTGCCGAAGGTGAGCCTCTGAATCTGCGAAGAGTAGCAAGTCGTCCAGATAGGCTATCACCGAAATCCCCTTCATGCGAATAGGAATCAGTGCCTCCGTCAGAACCTTGGTAAAAATTCTTGGCGAGGAGGAAAGCCCGAATGGAAGTGCCCTGAACTGCCAATGTCGAACTCCTCCCTCTCCGCCTACTGCCAACCTGAAGAACCGCTGAGAAGCTTCCGCAACAGGCACGTGCAGATAGGCGTCCTTCAAATCTACAGACGCCATGAAAGCACCTGGCGGAATCAGGGACCTGACTGTAAAGATGGAGTCCATGCTTAATCTCCGGTAGCGTACTAACCTGTTCAGGGGTTTCAGGTTCAAAATCAGCCTGAACGCCCCAGACTGCTTTTGAACCAACACCACATGGGAATAAATCCCCTTCCCTCGCTCCCTTATCGGGACCCTGGTGATGACTCTCTGGTCCTCGAGATCCTCCAAGGCGTCCACCAGGGCAGCGGCCTTCGCCGGATCCCTTGGACGGGCCGTCACAAGGAACTTCTCGGGTGCTGGGCCTGCAAACTCCAACCGATAACCCCTTCTGATGACATCCAAAATGAAGGGGCTGGCGACCACCGCTTCCCACTGTGGGAGGAAGGCCGCCAGTCTTCCTCCCACAGGAGGAACCGAGTCACCGCGGTTTCTGGGGCTGCTCAGGAGGGCAAAAAAATCACCCTCCCCCGCCTCTCTGGCCTGCAGACCTACCCTGACCCACTGGCCTCAGGCTCAGTCTCTTCGCCGGGCGGGCCTTACGTGTCCCTCCCTCCTGCAACTTCCTCTTGAGGGGGAAGGACTTCTTCCTGTCAGCTGTCTGGTCCAACAATTCCTCCAACCCTGGGCCGAAAAGACAGTCTCCTGTGAGGGGGATGCCGCACAATCTAACTTTTGAAGTGATGTCCCCCTGCCACGTTTTTAACCACAGCGCCCTTCTAGCCGAATTGGTAAGAGCAGCTGACCTAGCCCCCAACCTCACCGACTCTGCAGAAGCGTCCGCGATATATCCGATCCCTTGCAAAAGGGTCTCAAAGGAGGCCAAGATTTTTTCCCTGGGAGAGTACCACAATATGGGCCTGCAATTATGTAAGCCAGTATTCCAAGTTTCTAGCTACCACGGTCGCGGCCATGGCCGGCTTCAGATTGTAAAGGGTCCTTCAGGTTGTAAAGGGTCCTCATTAACGGAAACCTCCTTCTTAACGCCTTCGAGAAGAACGGCTTCCTTTCCGGATCCTGCCACTCCTTCCTAATAGTCTCCACCAAAATGTCATGCACAGGAAATATTCTGTGCTTTTGCTCCTCCAAACCCCGATACATTTGGTCATGGAGAGATAAGGTCTTAACCTCCTCAATGTTCAGGGTCTCATATATAGCCTCCAGGAGCTCATCCACCTCCTCTAGGGTTAATTTATACCGGGAGGGACCCCTGCCTTCCTCAGAGGGACCTTCCCCCGCAGATTCCTCTTCAGACTGGGAATCCCTCAATGGCCCTTCCTCCTCTCCAGACACGTGGGGTTCCCTGCTCCTACCTACCGAGGCTATCGGGGGGGAAGGGGGGGTACAGGCTGGGGAAGGGCAAACCGTTCCATGAGGGATTTGAAGGAGTCGAAGGTGCTAGCCAAGTCCTTCACCGACCTGGCTAAGTCCCCCTGTTCCGGCCTCTCCTCCTTCACTAACCCCAGGATGGGCATCCCCGTCTAGGCTCCTGGTGCTTAAGCTTAGCCCGAGCCTTGCCCTGAAAGACACAAAGAAGTTGCAGGAGGGAAGCCTGACAAACCTAACCTCACACCAAGTTTGCCACCCCCCCCTCCTTCCCGGCAGAGCCTAAGGGCCTGCTCCCACTGCAGACCCCCTGCCCTACCCCTTACACACCCCATTACCTGAGGGTCCGGGAATACCCCTTGAGCTAGGGGTCAACAGGTAGGGGAGGCCTCCACTGAGGCACCTTACCTGTGTCTGGCTGGTGCTGGCATCTCCTGGTCCCGGTGCCTCCGACATCCTGCTCAGGAGGGCGGTTGCCTGGTGCTAGCCTGTCCCCCAGGCAGCTGTGCACCGCTATTTAAATCTTGCGCCGCCGTTGTGTGAGGGCCGCGACCGGAAGTTGCAGCCCTGGGCGAAGCCCCACCCCTCTTGTCGGAAATCGCCATCTCCCGACGTCCAGCCCGGCAAAGTCACCTGACCGCTAGCATGGGAAGGAGCGAGACTCCATCCCGATCCTCCCCAGATCTCACCACAGCCTCCCCAACTCGCTGGAGGGGGTCGGGGGGCAAAGATCAGGTACACGCCTTCCCCGTCACCCAGGGTGCGCGCCCACTGCACCGCAGCCTGCCCAGGGAGGATATGAAGCCGGACACTTCGACCTTCACTCCCGGCTGCGTCGAGCCTCTGTCGGCTATCCAGCCCTCGGCTCCCCTGCCGTCTGTGCGATAGCCGGAGGAAACACCTGAATGGAGGTCGGAGGGGAGCTTTTTTTATTTTAGGGTGGTGGTGTTTCCTCAGAGGGGGAGGAGCCGAGGTCTCAAGGTGCTGGCCTGAAAGACGTAAAAGGGGAGGGAAAAAAAAAAAAAAAAAGTGTAGTAACTGTGGAAGATGGACCGGTTGGAAGAGTAGAAGATTCCATTATTAGCTGAGGGCAGGATAGGCTTCCTTGGAGATAGGTTTTCAGAGACCACCTAAAAGTGAGCAGAGTAGGTGATCGTCTGATAAATTGGGGTAGAGAGTTCCAGAGGATAGGGGTAGCTCTGGAAAAGTCCTGGAAGGAGGAGACAAGGGAGCTAGACAGCAGGAGGTCGTACGAGGAGCAGAGAGTACAGTTTGGGTGATATTTAGAGACAAGATCGGTGATGTCATTTGGGGCAGAGTTATAAATGGCTTTATACGTTGTTAATTTTTTGAATTTTATCCGTTGGGCAATGGGAAGCCAGTGGAGGGATTATCAGAGAGGGGTGGCAGATACAGAACGGTTAGTAAGGTGGATAAGTCTGGCAGCAGCATTCATGATAGACTGAAGAGGGGATAGCCTGCGATGAGGCCGGCCAATGAGGGAGTTGCAATAGTCAAGATGAGATAACAAGGGAGTGAATAAGTTGCTTAGTGGTTTCCGAGGTTAGGAACGGGCGTATCTTGGAGATGTTGGAGGTGAAGTCTACAAGATTTGGACAATGATGGATTTGGGGGTGAAAGGACAGATGGGAGTCTAGGATTACACCTAGTACCCTGGCATGAGGGGAAGGACTGATTATTGTGTTTGATTTTGGAGAAGTCAGGAGAGGGGGCACAGGCAGGGGGGATTACTAAGAGCTCAGTTTTGGAAAGATTGAGTTTGAGGAAGTGGAGTGACATCCATGCCGATATGTTACTTAGTAGGTTAGTAATGCAAGAGGAGACTGAAGGGGTGAGGCGAGGGGTAGAGAGATGTGTGTCATCAGCATAGAGAGTACTTAAAGCCATGGGAGTTTATCAAGTGACCAAGGGAGGAGGTGTAAATGGAGAAGAGAAAGGGTCCAAAGACAGAACCTTGAGGGACCCCTACAGAAAGAGGGAGTGAAGAGGAGGAGGCAGTGTTCTAGGCAATGCTGAAGGAGCACTGCGATAGGTAAGAGGAGAACCAGGAGAGCAGAGTGAGACCAAGAGAGTGGAGTTTGAGGGGATGGTCAACCATATCAAAAGCCTCAGAGGAGGTCAAGTAGTAAGAGTACAGAGTAGTGACCATTGGTTTTAGCTGTTAGTAGATTAGCGAGTTGCATGCACAGCTGTATATAGCAGGAGGACCTGATTTTTTTTTTCTTCTAATGCAGTTCAGTATCCCCCCGCCAAAGACCAGGCAGTAAAAGGAGGAGCAGCAGATTTTTGAGATGTTATGCATCAAGTCTGCACACTCCTCCTATCAGCATGTTCCTTGTTAGCACATCAGCACTTTAGCTTATATGATTGGCTTTTCGGATTGCCTTCCCCTACAGTCTGAGCTGTGCTACATAGGGGATTATGAGAAGCTCATACCAAGTAGAACTAAGACACCAACACAGCTTGCTTTTGTAACATACTGTGGAAACTGTTGACACTCTAAAAATTCTGCATATTAATTATATTAATGGAAATTAAAGCATAGGAAATAATCTTACTGTAGTCAGTGGGGTAGAAGCACCATTTGTCCCCGGGAATGGAGGAGTTGAAGCAGCATCCTCTGGAATGGCATTCTTCGGAACCAATTCCTGGATATCCACAGTCTGTTCTAGTTCCTTGATATCCACAGCCTGTCCTGTCAGCTGGCCTCACCAAGCTTTGATCATATGGCCTCACCAAGCTTTGATCATCATCTATGAAGAATAATTGATAATATTGTATTTGAAATGGCAATTCATGTTAACTGGCTGCACAGAAAAGTTTTCAGAGCCTTTGGGGGGTACTAATTTTTATACACATTCTTGACTTAAAGGGTAAGTGCACTTTCAGATATGGTGAGCCTAGTCGTTTTACCCCCATTGCCCTGACCTACAGGATTCCACCCTTCCCCTTCACAGATCATAGAGATCCGGATGTTTTACAATCAGCTGTGAAAGGCTCCCTCTCCTGGCTGTGCATGCACATGAAGTCCATGAGGCTGTAATTGGGACCCATCCTGGCTGGGAGCTGAAGGTAAAAAAGCCACAGAGGAATCTAGGGGGCTATAATGTACATACGTGGCTAGGAGAGAAGCCTTTCACCTATGGAGGTAAACAATTGAAGCCACAGTTCTTGGATCTAGGCATGTATACATGTGGGGGGGGGGGGGGGGGGGGGGAGGTTAAGCCTTAAGACTATCAGAGGTAAATCTATAGCTCTTTTCAGAATGGGCTGCCTTAACGTGACACATGTCAACCACATGTGAACACACCACAAAGTAGATGGGCCCTTAGTCTAAAGGATTTTATTGGCTATGTGATGCAATAACTTACCGAGTTGTTTTGGGAAGAAGCACCATTTAACCCTGCGAATAGTGGAGTTAAAGCAGCATCCTCTGGAATGGCACTCGCTGGCATTAATTCCTGGGTATCCGCAATCGGTTCTTTTGGCTGGACTCACTGCACACTGAGCCTCATCTGAAACGGGTAATAAAAAAGCATTTTTTATGATGCCATGGTGTGGTTTAAAGGGGGGATCCACATTAAAAAAATTAGGAATTCCTTGTCATGTTGCCAAGCAGGGAACGACCCTTCGTTCAGCTGAAAAAGCTAGTTTGCTGATCTGCTGGTTTCAACATTACACAAGTCACTGGCCTAGAATAAGTAGATGAGGAGTTCTGTCCTTAAAAAAATATCTGAACCCCAAAATAAGTATTGTGTCCTTAGTTGTAGTGGCTGCATTAATTTTTGTTTCAGGGTTTCTTTTCAACTGGTAATCCTGCAAATAGCCCATTTCCTGGCTCTTTGTGGCTATGCTTACTACTCCACTGTATCTATAGGGTAAGGGCATAAAGGTGCTCAATGTAATTCTTTGGCTACTAGATGGCTCCAGAGTCATTGTAATGGGTTAGGTACAGGACCATTTGGACTAACAGGCAGTGTTAGTGCCATCGGAGCCAGTAGAGCTCCCCATAGGTAGGATGCCAGTTAAGGAAGTACATGGTGTTAATGTCAACCTTGCATCTACAGTTAGAGAGCAGCCCATACTTTACAGGGGTTGTCCTGAGTACTGCATCCCTAGTCAGGGATGTACATAGCCCATAAAGTTTAGCCTGCCCCAAGTCAGTGGTCTTTAAACTGTCAGATATGGCCCTTTGCTCACCGTTATCCAGCCATTGGGGCACTATTCCTCCCCCTGACACAAACAATGGGGCACTTCTCCCACTAATGCCAAGGAACAGGCGATCTTCCCACTGATACCAAAGAAGAAACACTATTCCTGCTACTAGTACCAATGACAAGACACTATTCCTACCACTAATAATGGGGCACTATTCCTCCCCACTGATACCAACAGGTTGGGCACTTCCTCCCACTGACCACAGTATTTTTTTTTTATTCCCACTGACCAAGCCTAAGGCATTTTCTACTCCCACTGGCCACAGCCCACCTATAGTCTGAAGGACTGTAAATTGGCTTTGTTTAGAAGGCCCTTGCTCTACTTTACTTTCTATTGAAGGAGATTAAGGAACAGACCAAAATGTTTTAGCAATAACAGCAAAGATAGTTCACGATATTATTCTGTGGCAGATTCCGGTAATGTTTGTTCTGTGGTAGTACTCACTGTCAGAGTTAGTGTAGTAGCACCAGTTCACCCCCCGTACACTGGTATTGAAGCAGCACCCTCTCTTGGCACAGTCTGAAGAGCTTATTCCAGGGTATCCACAGTTTCTTCGCTCATATGGAGAGCCGTCACACTCATTCGGTGCTATTATATCTAAAACCACAATAGGAAGAATTGTGCAAGTATTTCAGTACTAAATATTCCATACAAGTAAAGCTCCACACTTCCTATGTGCACTTCTCAATCATCTGCGATGGAGACATCTAGGGAGTCCAGTTATGTGTTTTGAAGAATATTGTATCAAAGGCAACAAAGCTAATAAAGGGGTTGGAGGGCATCAGTTATGAGGAACAACTACAGAAATTAAGGTGCATCCTTGGTAGGAGGAAAAAAAAAAAAAAAAAAAAAAAAAACCACACAAAATACACAGAGGTCTTGCTATTCCATAGCCCAATTACATCTGTAAAGGACACACGATATGTTGGTAAAGTAAAGCACATCCCTGCCACAACCCCAGTTACACTGACTACAAAGATCTCATGTGCAGAAAATGACTGGCAAAGCCGCCAGGGGTCACTAAACTTTCTAAACAAAAGGCCAGTTTATGATTGTTCAGACTTTAGGGGGATTGGACTGTGGCTAGTGGAAGTAGAAAATGCCCCAGCATCAGTAAATGTGTCAGGCTTGGTGGCAAAGTGTTTGTGGTCAGTGGGAGGGGAATCATGTCCATCATTGGTATTAGTGGTAGAAAATGTCCCATCGTACGCATTCGTGGGAATAACAGTGCCCCATCATAGGGGTCAGTGGGAGGAATGGTGTCTTGTACCAGTAGGAATTAGTGCTTCAAGAGCCAAATAAAGGCTTGCAAGAGCTGAAGTTTGGGGGAGCACTGGACTAAACCACACAAGTACTTTAACCTCTATTTTCCCTTATAATTGGCTTATACAAAACAAATGAAATACAGTGTTTGGATAAAAGTTTAGAGCAGCATAACAGTTAGTAAAATATATTTTGTATAGAGATACAATTTAGGTCAAAAATGACAACTGAGGGTGCCAGAAGGACAGCGGGATTTGGTCTCAAATGAGGGACAATTGGGGGCTTTGCAATTAAAAACAAAATGTTTTAGTTTTTCCAAATCAAGAGATTTAATTCCATCAATGCTTTGCTGCAAAAAAGTGAGGTTCTGCAGTGTTGGAGCAAATAACATTCAGTATGTTGGTTATTATTCAAACATGTGACATGGACCTTAGACTAATCAGCCCCATTTCTGTATGCTTTTTTAACTTAGGAGGTGAAATTACTTACATAAGTCTTCCTCACCACTTCCATTTTCAGTAGCCAAACTCGGAAGTCCTAGAAATGTGGCAGTCACCAGAAGGAGCCATAGCTTGGGCGTCATGATGGTGCTTTTATCTGGTTTAGTGACAGGACAGACAGCAACTGACTTTTCTTGTTATATACATTTATAGTGTTTGCAGAAAATGCGTAGGGTCAATATCGAAGCAGAAAATATTTCATAAACCATGCAATTTATCCAACACAGAGCAGTGCTTTTTCTCTTGTGTTGCTAGAATCCCAACACAGGACAGATAGTCGTTTCTATAGGGTGTATTGTACAGTTATATTTCAGCAAATAATTACTATTGAATAAAGACATGTATAGCATATTGGTAGGTACACCTTAATAGGTCATCAGTAGATAAGGATCATGTAACTGGCAACTAATACTGAAATAATGCAATTTGTTTGGTACTCTGGGGTGGACCTGTAAACCTAGAAATATAAGTGCTGCCATTGTTGACTTGTTTCTAAAGCTGTAGACTGCAGGATATCACTCTGATGACCTTGTGAGTCACTGGCCAGGAACAAACATGTAGGATAGGAATGGAAACTTTTAGACTTTCTTTGCTTTCTTTTAGGACATTTGCTAGATAGTGAGGCCAGGATCAAGATTTTTCTTTGCCTTTGCAGGTTTTTCTTAAATCTATTAAAGCTGGATTTTGGCCTTGTCACTGAAGGCGATGTTCCTCATCTCAAAATGCTGCCTCTCCCCTACACCACTCCACCCTACACTGGCAATGAATAATCTGAGAAGTCAATATAAGCCTTTATATATTTATACTACCTTTAAATAAAAACTATTCCTTAATATATAACAATTCAAATGGAGAGGGTAGATTAGTGGTTTTCAACTTATGAGCTAAAGGGGGGTTCAGTTTGGCTCCTGACATTACTAAAAGGCTACACAAAATGTTCAATATATAGAATGCTTGATAGGACTGTCAGAAACTGCAGAACTAATAGAGGAAATGAAGGTCAGAGAGTCTTAACATGCTGTATTTTTGGCTTGTGAATGCTGCAAAAGACAACACAAAACTAAGAAAACATTACATGAGGCTAGTAGTGATCAATGTTATTACCCCAATGTTTCCCCTACAGATTGATGAGATCTGAGAGCCACACAATGTACCAAGGGCAACATGTGGCCCTCAGGCTGGTCATCAGGGGGAGGTAGATCTTAGGAATGTCCAGTACGTATATAAAACAAGAAGACTTTTGCATGCTCATCTGCATTCTCATAGTTTTGAGCAGAAGGCTCAATGCAAGGCTTGTATGTGCCATGCTTGTGACACTGGCATCAAAAGTCCTATTTAAGCTGGATTGCTGTGTGGTCTTCAGCTAGTTCCTGCTTCACCTGTGCCCTAACCTGCTAGATTTGTCTTCCCATGCATGACCTGACTTGCCTCTAACCTGTCTTTAGATTCCTGCCTACCTGCTGTGACCTCGGCTCGTACCCTTATTATGCTTTTGCTTCATGTTCCTGTGCCTTACTACTGAGGTGTTGATGGGGTTCTACAAATGAGGTGGGTGCACAGGTTGTCAAACTCAGCCTGCCGCTAAAGGACTCTGGTCCCATTGTAGTATGGCAAGGAGACATTTGTAATTAGGTGTTAACTCCTCTTTTAGAGAAACCCCTCCACTGGTGATGTAAAGGGTGGAAATAATGCATGCATAAATGTCAGTGGTGGGTGGAGCTAAGAGTAGATGGGGCATGGGAGGGAGATACCCCAAAGCTGCTGTCTCCTGCAGTACTAATTAAAAAGGCTCTTTGCAGGGGTGAAGTGCCAGGCTTGTTGGCACAGAACATGAAAATAGCTGTAGTTGCCTTGTCTCGCCTGACCTTCTGAAGGAGCCTTCACCCGGGAGCCTAAAGCCTTGAAGGCCTGGACAGAGGTCACTGATGTGAATAATGGTAGTATCCCAATGGGGAACATACCGGGCCGGGCAGAGCTATAGAAGGAACGTCAGGAAGACACTGGTATACTGAGAGCACCATGATCTCTCCTGACCCTCAGCTACAGGTCCTTTAACTTGGTGATGGAAGCTGAAGGCCAGTATACACAGGGAAGGGGTTCCAACTCTGGGGTGCTCCCAAGGAGAGGAACAGAGGTGTAGAGGGAAGATTGCTTAAAAGACATGTGCCTGCGTTCTGCACTAAAATGACTGCTGCAGAACCTTGCACGTGCATTCCATGCTGAAGGTTCTGCTAGTATGTCAATGTGATCTGTCACGGAAGATTTACAGTACAGTGCAGAATATAGCATTTGTGCATGGACATTCCTTTATTCTCAGATATTCAGGCCAGGGATGTCATGAGCAGGCCTCAGACCAGGAGTATAACACAATTCGGTGGAGAGCTGAGCTCAATAACAGGTGGGTGGCTGTCCTATCAGAAGAACTTTTAGAGCTCAGTGACAAAACCTGCCCAACCTCAGTCTTCCTTACATGCATTTCTAGTTCTCAAATGGAATATTAATTACCATTCTCAGAGCATGGGGTATTGCGCATGAGAGTGTAAAGAAGCCATCTGATTATTATGCTTGTTTCACATTGTAAGGGCTGAGATGTCCGTTGGGCCCTGATTACTTAATACCAGAGCTGCCAATAGAGGGATACAGACAGCTCAGGCATTTGGCCCCCCTGACGACTTATAGGAGCTATTGCCTGTGGGCAGCTCAGAGTCCTCCATCCCTCCACCCCCTGGTCCTTTCTCAACGCTTCATCACTGACTACAAATCCCAGAATCTCCCACTTGTGATGGAGGGGCACGTCTGGTTGGAGCTCACAATGTGGGAAGTATGGAGCTGTAAGCCATGCACAGAAGCACATGGCACTGAGACAACCATTTTAGAAGAGGGCTGGTGGGCAAACTCCATAAAGGTGAGGCTCTCAACACAAATCCCAGATACAAGGGAGAGATGCAGGGTAGCAGTATTGAGATACAGAGTGTAGGTGATGCACAGGGTGTAGAGATGGAGTATTGGGGATGCAGGCAGTACAGAGTGTTGGAGTACTGGGGTGCAAAATGTTGGAGTATTGAGGTGCAGAGTTCAGGTGAAGCATGAAGTGCAAAGTGCTGGAGTGTTGGAGATATAGGGGATACAGAGTGTTGGGAGTATTTGAATACAGGGTGTTCAGATAAGGTGTAAACGGATATGCAGGAGGTACAAAGTGCAGGGTAGTGGGGGATTGCATGGGGAGATACTGGGGCCTTGTTAGGCAGGATGTACAAGACAAACAACAAAAGATAAAGTTCAAATGCAACTTGCTAGCCAACCAAAATTAACCTGTAACAGTATGCGTTAACAGGTGTTTAGATAGCACACATTTGCAAATAAATACGCATGCTACAGAGCCACGTCACTGCACCCAGATATGCTTTAGTCTTAACTCTACAAATTGTGAGAGCCCCCATAGTATAGGCACATGTATTTAATGAATAGACCAGGGGGAGGTGAACCTGAGGGAGCCCAGACACCCAGCATGTAGCACAATGGCAGCTAGGGTGTCCAGTGCACCTCCACACCAACAATTCAGCAGTACAAAAAAAAATGGCCACTGCCCTAGTCTAACTGGCCTTCACAGAAAGGAACACATGGACAGGCGACGCATGTCAAACAAGAGAAAAAGTTCCCAATTCAACTTGCCAGCCAGCTTGCAAACAAACCAAATTAACCTGTCTAACAGTATGCAATAAAAACAGGGGCTTAGTTAGCACACATTTGCAAATACATACATAAGCTACAAAGCCACATCACAGCACCCCGATATTGTGTAGTCCTACCTCTACAAATTGTGAGAGTCCCTATAGTAGAGGCACATGTATTTAAAGGATAGACCGAGGCAGGTGGACCCAAGGGAGCCCACCCCTCCTTAAAGGTACAGGAACGCACTGGACACTCAGTATAAAGCACAATGGCAGCTAGGGTGACCAGTGCGCCCCCTCACCAACAAATCTGTAGAGCTAGGACTATCGGGGTGCTGTGATGTGGCTCTATAGCTTACATATGTATTTGCAAATGTGTGCTAACTAAACCCTTGTTTTTAATGCATACTGTTAGGTTAATAACAGGGGTGGCACAGTGGCTTAGTGGTTAGCACTTCCACCTGCCAGCACTAGGGCCATTGGTTCAAATCCCAACCACAGCACTACCCACCTGGAGCTTGCCTGTTCTCTCTGTGCCTGTGTGGGTTTCCTCCAGGTACTTCAGCTTCCTTCCATACTCCAAAGACATGCTGGTAAGTTAATTGGATCCTGTCCAAATTGTCCCTAGTATATTAATGTGAGTCAGGGACCTTGGATTGTACACCCCTTGAGGGTTAGGGACTGATGTGAATGTACAATATATATATTTATATGTAAAGCACTGCAGAAATTGATAGCACTATATAAGTACCTGAAATAAATAAATAATTCAGTTTGTTTGCAAGCTGGATCTTTTCTCTTTTGTTGTTTGACATGCGTCACCCTTCCATGTGTTCCTTTCTGTGAAGGCCAGTTATAGACTGGGGCAGTGGCCTTATTTTGTACTGCTGAATTGTTGGTGAGGGGGTGCACTGGACACCCTAGTTGCCATTGTGCTACATGTTGGGTGTCCGGTGCGCTCCTGTACCTTTAAGGAAGGGTGGGTTCCCTCTGATTCACCTGCCCCTGGTCTATTGTGCGGGCAACATTTTGCGTGGGCACGAGAGCCCATTCATTTGAATGGACTCCCATACCCCATTACACGCAGGGAAGAAGTCCCTGCACTTCTTCTAAAAACGCAGCCCGCACGGGACCACACCACCCACACAGATGTGAACCTAGACTAAATACATGTGCCTCTACTATGGGGGCTCTCAAAATTTGTAGACTTAGGACTACAGAATATCGGGGTGCTGTGATGAGGATCTGTAGTTTACGTACATATTTGCCCCTGTTTTTAACACATACTGTTAGATTAATTCGGTTTGTTTGCAAGCTGACTGGCACGTTGAGCTCGGAACCTTTCTCTTTTGTTGTTTGACATGCGGCGCCCTTCCATGTGTTCCTTGCTGTGAAGGCCAGTTATAGACTGGGGCAGTGGTCATTTTTTGTAAGGATGTACAAGACCCCATGTTTCTAATGGTGGTCCTGCTTACTACACTGCACTGGGCCTATTTTCAGGGATGGTTTTATAGCAGTATCTAAGGCTGGCCATACACTATACAATTTTCTGTTCAATTTCTGCCCAATTTCCTTTAGATTTACCATCAACTATGTAATGCAAGGGCCTGCTTAATTGGATACAATTGAAAGTGTTGTTTAGGTTTGACCTTTTGACATATTATATGGTTTTTGGTAAATGTAAAGCAATATTCTAAAGAAAGTTGTATAATGTATGGCCAGCCTAAGACAGAATTTAGTAGATTGCTGAGCAAATAAAAAATCTGTGGAACAGAGGAGCCCAGTGACTACAGACATTATTAGGACAATTACAGCTCCCATCTACCTATCTCTGGATTCAAGGCAAGACTCCCTATTTCAAGCTGGACTCACAGTACACACTATGTGCACTACTTTTAGGTTCACATTGCTCTGAGCATTTTTTACACACATGGTGCTAAAACCGACAAGTAAAAATAAGAGTATAGTGAGCGCTCCTAAGGGTAGCTGCTAAAACACCAAGAGGTACCAATATGGCTCTAAAAGATCAAAAAACAAATATAGGGTGTAGTGCTGTAAAAATGTAAAATTACAGGTATTCCAATAAGTCCACATATAATAGTCATAAATGCATGTAAAAACCATAAACGAATATAAAGTCTTAAAACGGAAGAAAATGCAGCAGATGAACTTGTGACTCCAACCGATAGTAAAAAATGCGCACTCAGCGGAAACGCATGGATATTGCGCGTAAATA
Organism: Staurois parvus; assembly: GCF_062004578.1. NCBI lineage: Eukaryota > Metazoa > Chordata > Amphibia > Anura > Ranidae > Staurois > Staurois parvus. The sequence goes on from NW_028318370.1 coordinate 1,501,888, forward strand.
TAAAACCTCAAGGTATACTGGACAATCCGGTGAACTTTTTCCTATGGTGCAGTCATCCAGCCGTTAGGGAAGTATTTAAATCCACTGGTTCCAGAGGTCCCCTTAAAATTGGTGAGATGATCAGCCTGGATATGGGGCTCCTATTCCTCCGGATATGCTGGATACTAACAGGTACCTGTGGGCTTAATAGCTCCAGATAGGAGCCACAAAACAAGTGCCCATAGTGTAGTAGATTAAATATCTTTATTGTAGTACCGCATAAAACAGACAGGGTATAGTGGTGAGCAGAAATAACACACTATACCTTCATTAAAATGGCCGCCGGGGCTTCCTTCCAGCTCCAGGCGGCAGTAGTGTCATGTGCTGTCTGGTTCAGAACACATTTTAGCCGTCTGCCGTGGGCGCTTTCTTTTTAGACGCTGCTCAATAGTAAATCTCAGTGTGGAGTCCTCTGACAGACGGCACTCAATCGTGTCTACTGTGATTAACAAACAGCACTATTTGGAGCTAGGCATATCTCTATGTATTCTAATGTGATTTCCTTAGTTCTGTTGATTCAGTTTTTGTTTCTTATCCTTTATAATTTTCATTATAATGATTTTACATATTTCGAAGGTCACTCTAGATCAGCAATGGGCAAACTACGGCCCGCGGGCCGTATACGGCCAGGCGGACCTTTTAATCCGGCCCGCGGAGCTAGGCTCCCGCTAGGCTCCTCTCACAGTCCGCCCTGAAGACCGGTGTAGCATGAAAATCTGTCTCCTATGAGGATCTGTCCCCCTCGACATATCTGCGCATGTGCCGGAGATCGCCGATCGGCTGCTAATGCCTGAAACTGGCACATGCGCAGATACGTCGAGGGGGACAGATCCTCATAGGAGACAGATTTTCATGCTACACCGGAACGGCGCAGGAACACGGCGAGAGGAACGCGCAGAGCAAAGGTAAGTGAATTGACACAGGGGGGACTTGGGGACTTAATATGGGGGATGAATTAATATGGGGAATGAATTACTATATGGGGGATGAATTACTCTGGGGGATGAATTACTATATGGGGGATGAATTACTATATGGGGGATGAATTACTATGGGGATGAATTACTATGGGGGGATGAATTACTATATGGGGGATGAATTACTATATGGGGGATGAATTACTATGGGGGATGAATTACTATATGGGGGATGAATTACTATATGGGGGATGAATTACTATAGGGGATGAATTACACTATGGGGGATGAATTACTATATGGGGAATGAATTACTATATGGGGGATGAATTACTATATGGGGGGTGAATTACTATGGGGGATGAATTACTATATGGGGGATGAATTACTATGGGGGATGAATTACTATATGGGGGATGAATTACTATATGGAGGATTAATTACTATGCTTACTGTGGGGTAATATTACTATACTTACTATGGATGACACATACACACCATTCATCTACTCTTGGTCCGGCCCCCGGGTCCAATATATGAACCCATTGCGGCCGTCAAGTCAAAAAGTTTGCCCACCCCTGCTCTAGATAATATATATTTTGACAGCTGAATCTAAAAATAAAGGTTCGCAATTAAAAAAAAATTTAAAAAACGGTGTCTGGTCCCCCCTTCCATCCATACCAAGCCCTTCGAGTGTGGTATGGATATTAATGGGTAACTCAACGCCAAATTAAAAAAAAAAAAACAACGTGGGGTCCCCCCAAAATCCATACCAGACCCTTATCTGAGCATGCAGCCCGGCAGGTCAGGAAAGGGGGGGGGAGAGCGAGCGCCCCCCCCAACTGAACCATACCAGGCCACATGCCCTCAACATGGGGGGGTGCTTTGGGGCAGGGGGGCTCCCCCCCAAAGCACCTTGTCCCCATATTAATGGGGACAAGGGCCTCTTCCCCACAACCCTGGCCAGTGGTTGTGGGGGTCTGTGGGCGGGGGGCTTATCAGAATCTGGAAGCCCCCTTTAACAAGGGGGCCCCGAGATCCCGCCCCACCCTACGTGAATGAGTATGGGGTACATGGTACCGCTACTAATTCATAAAAAAAACTAAAAGTGTAGTGTTAAAAATCACAGGACACAGTCTTTGACAAGTCCTTTAATAAAAGAAAAATCTTAAAGAATGTCCCCCGAAGTAGATCCAACGTCAATCACGAAGCCCGCCGCCGGTGACCCGAAAAAAGAAAAAAAAAATTGATTCGCATCTGACGCTGGCTGCCAGCCTTCTGCTGTGAGCCTGGGTGACAGCTCTTAAATATGTAAGAGGTGGGGCCACTCGGGGACATGATCCGAGTGACCCCGCCCCATGTGACATCAGTTTTTTTTTTTTTTCCGGTTGCCGGCGGCGGGTTTCGTGATTGACGTTTGATCTACTTCGGGGGACATTCTATGAGATTTTTCATTTATTAAAGGACTTGTCAAAGACCCTGTCCTGTGTTTTTTTACACTACACTTTTAGTTTTTTTGTGAATTAGTAGCGGTACCATGTACCCCATACTCATTCACGTAAAGGGGGGCCGGGATCTGGGGGCCCCCTTCTTAAATGGGGCTTCCAGATTCTGATAATCCCCCCGCCCGCAGACCCCTACAACCACCGGCCAGGGTTGTGAGGAAGAGGCCCTTGTTCCCATCAACATGGGGACAAGGTGCTTTGGGGGGGGAGCCCACTCTGCCCCAAAGCACCCCCCCGTGTTGAGGGCATGTGGCCCGGTATAGTTCAGGAGGGGGGGAGCTCACTCCTGACCTGCCAGGCTGCATGCTCAGATAAAGTTCTAAAGTATGGATTCTGGGGGGAACCCCACGCTGTTTTTTTTTTTTAAATTTGGTGTGGAGTTACCCCTTAATATCCATACTAGACCCGAAGGGCTTGGTATGGATGGGAGGGGGGACCCCACGCCACTTTTTAAATTATTTAATTTATGGAAATTCTTTAACATTCAGCTGTCAGTGGGGAACCCCGCTGACAGCTGAAACATTAACACATGGTTGTCACTACTAAAATCCCGCATGAGTTATTTTATCAAGTCATGTGGTGTTTTAGTAGTGAAAACCAATGCAGCGTTCATGTTTCAGCTGTCAGCGGAGTTCACCACTGACAGCTGAATGTAAAAGCATTGCAGGGAATTAAAAAAATAATTTAAAAAACGGGCATGAGGAGGTGTCACCTGCTTGCTCATTGGATGCTCAGGGCTCATTCACACATCTCCATTCTTACATAGTAAGGGCTCTTTCACAGGGATTAACAGATTGGGTCTGCTTGCCCGTTTTTCAAGCAGACCCGATCGGAACCTCCATTCTCCTCTATGGAGCGGCGGGTGTAAATGGACATGCGTCCGTTTACAACCATCAACATCCAATCCAATCTGTTCTACCAAAAAGGGATGGATAGGGATCCAATTCCCCTTCTGTCCATTGGATCAGATGAAAATAAACAGGCGGTTCGTTTTTATCTGACCGCCCATTGAGGAGAGCGAGCAGCTCTGTGTCTGCTCTGCACTGTATAAAAGACACCTGTCCACAGGAGCAATCAAACAATCAGATTCCAAACTCTCCACCATGGCAAAGACCAAAGAGCTGTCCAAGGATGTCAGGGACAAGATTGTAGACCTACACAAGGCTGGACTGGGCTACAAAACTATTGCCAAGCAGCTTGGTGAGAAGGTGACAACAGTTGGTGCAATCATTCGCAAAAGGAAGAAACACAAAACAACTGTCAGTCTCCCTAGGTCTGGTGCACCATGCAAGATCTCACCTCATGGAGTGTCAATGATCATGAAAACAGTAAGGAATCATCCCAGAACTAGATCGTGAGGATCTTGTCAATGATCTCCAGGCAGCTGAGACCACAGTCAGCAAGAAATCAATTGGTAACACACTACGCCGACAAGGATTGAAATCCTGCAGTGCCCGCAAGGTCCCTCTGCTCAAGAAAGCACATGTCCAGGCCCATCTGAAGTTTGCCACTGAATATCTGAATGATGCAGAGGAGGACTGGTTGAAAGTTTTGTGGTCAGATGAGACCAAAATCTAGCTCTTTGGCATCAACTCAACTCAACGTGTTTGGAGGAGGAGGAATGCTGCCTATGACCCCAAGAACACCATCCCAACTGTCAAACATGGTGGGGGAAACATTCTGCTTTGGGGGTGTTTGATGCAGTACAGTTGTTCTGTCCCCTCAGCAGAAAAAGGGACAATGGACGGGGCAATGTACTGTCAAATCTTGGGTAAGAACCTTCTTCTCTCAGCCAGGGCATTGAAAATGGGTTGTGGCTTGGTGTTTCAGCATGACAATGACCCAAAACACATGGCCAAGGCAACAAAGGAGTGGCTCAAGAAGAAGCACATTAAGGTCCTTGGAGTAGGCCTAACAGACCTTAATCTGATTGAAAATCTGTGGAGGGAGCTGAAAGTTCGAGTTGCCAAACGTCAGCCCCAAACCTTAAAGAATTGGAGAGGATCTGCCAAGAGGAGTGGGCCAAAATCCCTCCTGAGATGTGTGCAAACCTGGTGGCCAACTACAGGAAATGTCTGATTTCTGTGATTGCCAACAAGGGATTTGCCACCAAGTACTAAGTCATGTTTTGTGAAGGGGATCAATTACTTATTTCCCTAGTGAACATGCAAATCAGTGTATCATTTGTTAGACATGCACTTCTTTTGAATTTTTTGTTGCTTTTCTCTGTTACAATACACCTACCATTCGATTTTTAGACAGATGATTTCTTTGAGAGTGGGCAAACATTCAAAATCAGCAGGGGATCAAATACTAATTTCCTTCACTGTACACTATATTGCCAAAAGTATTGGGAAGCCTGCCTTTACACGCACATGAAGTTTAATGGCGTCCCAGTCTTAGTCCATAGGGTTCAATATTGAGTTGGTCCACCCTTTGCAGTTATAACAGCTTCAACTCTTCTGGGAAGGCCGTCCACAAGGTTTAGGAGGGTGTCTATGGGAAGGTTTTGACCATTCTTCCAGAAGCACATTTGTGAGGTCAGGCACTGATGTTGGACGAGAAGGCCTGGCTCGCAGTCTCCGCTCTAATTCATCCCAAAGATGTCCTATCAGGTTGAGGTCAGGCCAGTCATGTTCCTTCATCCCAAACTGGCTCATCCGTGTCTTTATGGACGTTGCTTTGTGCACTGGTGCGCAGTCATGTTGGAACAGGAAGGGACCATCCTCAAACTGTTCCCACAAAGTTGGGAGCATGAAATTTCCAAAATGTCTTGGTATGCTGACGCCTTAAGAGTTCCCGCCACTGGAACTAGGGGGCCAAGCTCAACCCCTGAAAAACAACTCACCATAATCCCCCCTCCACCAAACTTTACACTTGGCACAATGCAGTCAGGCAAGTACCATTCTCCTAGCAACCACCAAACCCAGGCATGTCTATCGGATTGCCAGACAGAGAAGCATGATTTGTCACTCCAGAGAACATGTCTTTTGCAGCGTGTTTATAAAAGGCACATTTTCTGTGTGATTTCTTAGGCATTCCGGAAACGACAAGTGTGAATAGAACCTTATGAAAAATAAAATTATGTGTAGGACCCACTTACCTCCTTGAGGTAGTTAGTGACCCCCAAGTGTCTTGGTGGGCTGACCTGTAACCCCAGGGTTGCATTTATACTTTTAGTGGGGTGTGAAGAATTGGGTGCCAGTCACTTTTTGAAATCTGAAAGATGCTATGAAGCGATTAGGGTTCAGCATACCCAAAAAGACTAGACGTGGGCTCCAAATTCTCCTTACAGCTCTAAAGACAAAGAACCTTTAGGGCTCATTCACACCGGAACGCAGTGCGGGAAGTCCACATTCCATGCGCATTTCCCGTACCATGTTAAAAAAGCACTGGGTGTGTGATCTGCTGTGGGTGTTAATACAATCCTAATGACACCCCAAATGTAAATCACAAAAGCAATGAGTTTGCCTGCACCAGATCACATGGTATCTCAATTTTGAAAAGTAGTGCATGCACTACTTTTGGTGTGTTCTAGGGTGATTTCAGCCCATTCAAATGAATGGACTGAAAACTGCATAGCACTGATTCACACAGGAATCGCATAGGAGAACGGGCCACTGTGCGATTCAGGTGTGAACTGGAAGTCTATGCATTTGGTATTCTTCCAGCCATAAACATTTGCAGCACACAAACCCTCTGGATGAGCCACTAGACTTCCTACAGTGCCCAAGTATGTACTTTGCTCTTCTGAATTTGCTCCGTCAGATAGTTTTCACCCTCTGGTGCAGCAATCTAAGGTTCGGATTCACTCCTCCCAAAGCCCGGGAGTCAAGAAAGCTTCCAGAAGGTTCTCACAACTATTTGTTAGTAACCAATATGTAGGCAGGTGCAGTCTGTGTCTCCACTGTAGTTGGCATTCGGCAAGCGGTACCACAGCCTGGAAAGGAAGTCAGAGAAACCTACTTTCTCCATGGCTTCCAGGTCTCTGAAGGCAGCGTTTCAGTTGACAGCTCTGCATCCGGGTAATCCTTGGTGGCCATCTTGGTTCAGCAGAGGCTATATAAGTCCCTGCCCCTAGGTTCTGGCATGCATTTGGCGTGGCGCAGAGACAGGTAGCAAGCCCGTTATGGACAAAACTAACAGCAGGGAAAGGTTCCTGACAAGGAGGGAATGTAGAGCTCGCAACTTCTCTGAACATCTTTCTGTTTGGGTATGAGACAGCCAGGCCGCACTGTGCCCCTCATCACAAGCACTGTCAGACCGAAACCTGCTCTTTACTTGCTGCTGGAATCCATGAGTGTCCCTGGTTGGGGTTTGTTGTGACTGTTTGCATTTCTCCAATAAACGCTTTTATTGACTTTGTGTTTTATTGCCGCTGCATCCTACCTACAAGTAGGTGCGCAATCTTTACATCAAATCAATACCTCATTTATGAGAAACTATAATTTAAGTATGAGATAAAAATATCAATGATATCATTAACGAGGCAGCGTGAATACTCATGTGACATAAATATGTAAAATGAAAGTCAATAGTAGGCTAAATAAATGAAATATTAGAACAGGTCCTCAACCAGTGTCAGTGTTTAGCCCTTTAAGGCAATAAAGAAACCTTGTTCTAAATTTGTGTATATCTTGAAATAGACATACAAAGTGCCAAACCACCATTAGTGCAAGCTCCTTACCGCATAGAAATGATGTAACAAAGAGATCAACTGCACTTGAGTATTAGGAAGAAGTGTCAGTCATTCCACAATACTTCAAGCCCCACTCTTCAAATTAAGGAGGTGGTAACTGATCCAATAATGTACACAATTTTCACTGGTCAAATGATGAATAAAAACTGTATAGAGTAATATTGCTAAAACTCTATACTTTGTGTAAAAAATACTCACAAGCATCTCAGAAATAAGGCATATTCTGCCGCGCTGCTGTACACCGGCAGGCGTGATGATGTCACAGGCCAAAGCCCCACCCTACATGTTTTGTTGGCAGACATCATCAGGGTGCAGGAAGGGCATTTTCTATCATTCCAGGGCAGGTGCCACTGACAGTAAATCTCTTAGTGGTTGGCTAGCAAGATTGAAATGTTCATAGCTCAGACCATTGGATCATTTTGCAACAATAGGAGGAAGCAAACAATGATCTGAGATTTAGGGAAACCAATATCAATTAAGGCCGACTACAGCTAAATTTAGGATCTATGACCCCATTGCTGTACAATTTCCAGTGTGACCTGCTTATAAATTTCATGCGACTTGAGAAGTCTATGGCACTCAAGTTGCATGAAAGTCTGATCAGAGAAGTGCAGGGACCTTTTTAAAAGTTGCTGTGAATTGAGTCGTATTGATTGGAACAGCCACAATTAAAATAAATGGATTTTCAATTGTCATGCAACTTTGTGTTATGTGAACTGGGGAAGGGTCCCTACAAATTAATACATAAATTGTCTAAAAAGTGGTTTAATTGGACTTGGTTGAAAATTCTCTTTCGACAAAACTTAAACAAACTTCAATTGATTTCTTGTCATTTCCCTGAGCATTGAATATATTACAGATCAGGGTTGATTTTTACGCTCCCCCCTCTGAATGTCACTGTCCTACTTCTGGTCAACCATGATTCCTCACCAATCACAAAAAGAAAAGGAAAAAAAAAAAAAAATATATCACTATACACTTTTCAGGATTTATGTTTTACCAAAGACATGTAGCAGAATACATTTTGACCTAAATTTATGAAGAAATTCGATTTTTGAATTTTTTATTGTATATGTTTTATAGCAGAAAGTAAAACATTTTTTTTCAAAATAAAGCTCTATTTGTGTGAAGAAAATGAAATAAATTTGGTTTGGGTACAGTGTTGTATGACTGTGCAATTACAAGTTAAAGTAGCAAAGTGCTGAATAGCAAAAAATGACCTGGTTACGAAGGGGGTAAAACCTTCCAGAGCTGAAGGGGTTAAAACAATTCCTGGTGATCCTGCCATAAAGGTCTTTACTAGGGCACTTCCTGTTAAGAGGTGACAATCTATACCCAGTTGTGCACATGTTAATTGGAGAGGCAGGGCAATGACATCACAATCTCCATCTCATCCAACCAGAGAACACATTGCATTCATTGGCATTAATACAAAGTGTTGAATAAATGGCACCCATGCCATGCAGGTAGCTTCCTATGCTCACTAAGCAGCAGGGGAGCTGCTCAGCAGGAACTGGAAGCTAGCGCCCATCATTATAGTGACCATGCCTACTACAGGGATTTCTAGCTGCCCTAGGGATCTCAAAGGTATGGCACATACTATACATATTTACATTGGTTGAAGCTGGACTAATGTAACACCCTGCAGTAATACCAGTTGCAAGATGTTAATTAAGAACAAGATGACAGTGTTTTGCAGTCCAGTTATTCAGACTATTGAAGAAAAGGCTGCTTGGACTTGTATGATGGCAACAGGACTTATGCACTCAGATAGGGAGTGATTAGACTATTTTTCCCAGGAGAGCTGGCAAAGGGGCCAGGGCATATATATTGAGAAGCCCGGGAACTTTACAGGAAAGAATTGGATGGTGAGAGATGGAGGATGGGTGTGTGGAGAAGGTTGTGTGGGACTCTGGAGATCCTGAGCTGGATTGGGTCACTGAGCAGAGACGTAAATAACTGGAGACTGCTGGTGTCTTTGAAGTGTAGGACAGTCAATCCTTCTCGAAGGCAGATCATAGTGCTGTCATTGGAATTGCTCCTTAACAGACATGGGGGGGCCCCCCCCACACAGAGATTACCTCTTACACTACAAAGACAACAGACCAGGTGAGAGGGTTCCATACCCAGATCATTACAAGTTGCAAGTGATGGTGTTAGATGCCAGTTCAATTTAATACACCTTACACTAGAGCTTATCACACTGAGGCCGAGACTGCTTAGCCCACTCTGTATTATGGTATACCAAGTGTCACCAAGATTCTGAAGCCACAGGACTCTGGCTACAGCAGATGCCCTCAGTAGACAAGATTACATTAGTATCTAATTTCAAGTTCCTTCCAATTCCAAAAAGGAACCTGCTTCACCAGACTAGTTCACCATCTTTAGGGCTTCAACCTCTGCTGAAGTTAGCTTCTTCCCCTTTAAAAACACAAAGGATGAAGGCATGAATTAGCTAAGATTGTAGAAAGAAAGCTTAGAGAGAATCTGTCTTTGACTATACCATCTTAAAAGGGATTCTTAAAGGCTTTTTTTTTAATAAAATACATGTCTATACTTAAATGCTTTGTGCAGTGGTTTTGCACAAAGCAGCATTTACAACCACTAAGGAAATCTTGCCCTTACAGAAGGAAGGATTTGAACCTTAATGTGCACCAACTAGGGCCCCATCAAGCCTGCAGAAGATTGGACACCCTTTACTTACGCATAGATACAAAAAAAAAAAAAAAAAAAAAAGAGGGGGGATACTATCGCTCATAACAAAGTATTCATCTCCAAAGTTAAACCCAGTTACCAAGAACCCAAACGTAAATTAGCCTTGGATCTTGATACTTCCCTCCAGCTCAATTGGGGAGAGATCTCAGAAACTGACAGTTAGAGTGCAGAAAGCTAACAGGAGAGCCTGTGAAAGGATGTAGGACACAGAATGAAATCTGAGCTTTCCACTTTAAGGAAAGTTGAGCACAGCCATAACCTTGGATGGGAATATAGTGGAGAACTATGTCTGTATGTGACCAGAGCCATAGTTCCCTCCTGTAACAGTCACCATGTTATACCTGAACTTAACCATATTTTTGGAACCAGGCCTATGGAAACCATTGACTGTTTGAGAATGTGTCACATTGTGCAAAATTTAAGTCGTAAAATGTTTTCAGCCTCTTTGATTTGTTCATTGGGTATTATCAGCACAATGAACCATACATCTGTGTGATGACTTACACCAAGTCAAACATAGATTAAGCTTTAGGCTACTGTCATAAGTGCTAGATTGTTCATGTTCTCTAAGAGAAATACAGTATAGCCAACACCTAGGAAGTGTGGATGGTACAAGCCCTGCTGGTTGGGAATGAGTGGTGGTCTAGTGGAAGAAGGTCCAACTGCTTGGTGGTGATAGGAAAGGTTTCCCTGGTAACCTAGACTCCCATATCTCATGGGCCTCAGGTGTTCTGTGGACTAGGACTGGCACCAGTGAAAATAAGGGAAGCTTCTCAAATGTGAAAGTGTATGACGTGGAATAGGGAACAACTTTAGGTGCATTACAGTTTATTATGAGCCAGTCTATTTCATGGATTATACAGATGCATGGTTAACGGATTAATGGTTGACTGGTTAACACTTGGGCTCACTCCTTACAGATTTGGACCTAAAGGTTGTTTGTACATTCATCAAAAAGGGAACTGGCTGCTACTACAAGTGACAGCTCAATATCTGTTCTTGGGTCAGAAGATGCCACTACATGTCACATTATAGTGCTCAGGCATACAGGCTAGAATTACATATTGTTGGAGGTTTTAATGATTAGCGACAATCAGGGGCAGACTGACCATTCGAGCACTCTGGTACTGCCTGAGGGCCCGAGGTCAGTAGGGGGCCCCATGAAATGCCCCTGGTACTTTATAGGCTTTTTGGGTGCGCTTTGAGCGTGGGCAAGGACACAGGGGCTCCATGAGTTGTCAGTCCGCCCCTGGCGACAACTATCACAGCACCTGCTTACATCCTGAGTGGAGAGTGAGTTGTATTTCCGTACTTGCACCTGGAAGGAACCTGAGAGGAGTAAGTGGTATTGCTGAAGGGAGCGTATACGGCATCTTCCCGTGACGAGATAGTATCCTTAAGGATCATGGGGTGATCCTAAAAAGAGTTGGCCCTTGCGGTCACGGTTTGGAGGTGAGGGGGCATTTCTGCTATTTGAGGATGTCACAAGAGTTGAGACCACCTGTTCATCACTTTTTGAAGTTAAGTGAAGATCAGATAAAAAAAAAATCTCAATGTCCAATAACTTGTGTGGTTGATGTTATTTTTTGAAATTGTGATCAGTGCCAATCTTAATTAATGAAAACCAATTTGATTGCTTTCCCTTAGTCATAAGGGATCACTTATATACATCACATCATTAGTCCCCTATTTTGGGACAGGGGGGGGATTTGTATTTGTATAAAAGGGATTCACAGAGTGTTGCAACAGGCTATTCCTGTGCGTTTCACTAGTTTTGCACTTGACTGGATCCAGATTGGATCAGAGCACTGTGGGTTACTACATATTAATTCACTTATTGCATTATATTTATTAATTTATGGTTTAGTGCTTCACCATTTCATTTATTATAGGCATTTAGGTTGTGGTTTTAAATGCTTGTAAAATGCTTATAAAGTGCCTCAAAACTACACAAGGCATTTGAGAAGCATTTTTAACACTTGTAAAGCCACTCTAATGCCCATAATAAAGCTAATTAACATTAATGCCCATACTAAAGCTATAGGAGCGTCTGGCAAGTTAGGGCTTGTTCACACTTGACTCAATTTCTAAGTGTTCCCAATCATCCTCATGCTGGGTTGTTTGCATCTTTGAGCCATGGATTCAATACAGGTTCTGTTAATTGCAAGTGGATTCTGTGTTTACTGCCACTGCACAACTGTAAGCAAGGGGCTGCTACAGACAAGCTTCCACTGATTTAAATAAGTGGCTTTTTTTTTTTTTTAAATACACAGTAAGCAGGCATGGCTCACTATTGTCACCATCAGGAAATGTGCCCTGAGACATGCTATGCAGCTACCAATGAAGTGTATGCATATTAGAGGCATCAACAGAACAAAATGAATTGGTGAAAAATTCAAATCATTTGCAATACACAGCACTTGTCACTTATTTTGGATTGCACATCTACCATCAGCTTTAACCATTAAGCTACAAAACATTTTTAGATAGGATCTTCCAGTGGATAATCAACTGGCGGGTCCTTCTTACCAATTAGGTCTGCCTATATCAACTTAATAAGACAACACTGAATGCGATGCACAGGATTTTTTTTTATTGAAGTATTGTTTGATTTTTTTTTTGTATATTACATGATCTATGCACTTATTCAATTTTCCAAAAGTATTCAAGGGGAAGATTATTAACTCCAGACACTTCATGGGTTTTCAAGCTGTGCCACGCTACCGTCCTGCAAAAAGTCAAAGTAGAGATGAGTAGCTTTGATTTTACAATGTACTACTACAGATTAGTAAAGTATGTGTAGCCAAAACATTTTACTTTCATTGAGAGATGCTGTTGATTGAAAATCAAAAATCAGAACCAGTGGGTTAAGCTGCCCATTTCTGCTTTTGAATGATCTTCAGTCAACAGCCTTGTCTCAATGAACTCTGAGAAAGTAGAAAATAGTATCAAATACAGTTATTTTTATATTCCTGGTGCCTATCCATGGGACCATACCTGTCATCTGTATGCTGCCATATAATAATCAGGAAAAAGCAAAAACTGTATTAAATACTCACCATTATTTCTTTCCTGGTGCCCATTAATGGCCGCATACAGAAGAGGCATGCTATATGCAGGGACCAGTAAAATTACAAAAAAAAAAAAAAAAATCGAATTTTATTTAGTTTTGGATGGAATAGAGAATGGCTTAAAAAAAAAAAAAAAAAAAAAAAAGCAAAAAATGTCCCCAATGGAAGATTTTTTTGACAGCTGAACAAGTGGAGCACTCTTCTGCACTTATAAAGTTTTCCCACACTTCTGGTTACATTTGAGACAGGAAGGAAAGGAAAATATGTCCAAGGGGATGCAGACAGCAAAATAAACTGAAGTTGATTGTAAACCTTTAATAATCTGTAGCTAAACTCAATTTGCCATGTAGCTGGCCAACCCCTTATTTGATCAAGTCTTACTGTAATAATGCTATATCCTTTGATACCAAATTATGGAGAAATAATTTGGCAATAAATATGAAAACTGAGCTCTTCATTGCAACCTCTATGATGAACGAACAAGTGGAACAGACTTGTCCTCAAGGCAGAACCATGGGGAACATCACTTGCAACTTTAGACCATTCCAAGGATGAGTCATTTATCACTGCCTTCTGGACAGTTTCCTATCCATGTACATACCGATGACAGTTTGGTCTGACAAGAATGGCCACCTGTATGGAATAGGTGAGAGAATTTTACAACATGATGTGGTCTTTGTTGGACATTGAATGCACCGCCCAATAAAGACAAAATCCTTGATGTAAAAGATTCCCTCAAGCATGCTCTTCCATTCAAGCACCTTATGCAATCATTTTTTGGGCTTGCCTCCTCACACATCCTCCTTGGAATAAAACCAGCATCCCAGGATAATCCAAAACGGAAGTCAGATAAGCATCAAGAGTGACCTATATCTGCATGGGGACAGAAATATTCCCTGCCAGTTCCCGTTGCCTGACCTCCAAATTGGGTGCCTTTCAACCCTTGCTAATGCGAGTAATGATTCTATGTTATTATTTTGATTTATAGAACTCAATACAAAACCCAAATACTACACAAGGATCTCCCCTGGGACTCTTAGCCTTCTCTTGTTCACTCTCTGGAGGAACCCTAGCTGAGAAACCTTGAAGCAAAGGTTTCTAGGGGTTCCTTGAGCAATTTATACCTCTCAGATAGGTTTCCACTGACATTGTTTTTTTAGCTTAAGGGGTCAATTCTTCCCATTGAGCAGTTGTAAGGATTATTCTTCCGACTGACCATCACACTAATGTATCATCCAGTGCACAGGGCAAAGATTGTGATTGATATGGTAAAATGACTATTCGGTTTCCTATTGTATACATATTTCTATACATCTACTTTTATACTTTATATATTTTCATACAAAACATTTAGCAATATAATGTATATTTTCTGCCTGCTGGGCTTTGTGGTACTTTAGGAAATCCTTGCTCAAGAAATGTCTGCTCACATGCACCAACCCCCTCCCATTGTGTGGATTTGAAGACAGACATATTTTTCTCTTTCTATAGATAAGACTTAGAAGATCAAGCCTATACTCTGACGAAGATTGTTTTCGTGGAAATGACCAATAAAAGACTAATATAATGCTTATGCAGTGCTCACATGACTCATATATAAGCTCATTTTGCATATATAAGCTCACTTTCGCATTATAATAAACTAGAAGTGTTCATAGACTGAACTTGTGTCAATGTGAGTCTTCCAGTGTGTGCACATTCCAGAACTAGCTAGAATGATTACTTTGGACAGGAGCAGATAATCACTGTACATTTTAGTCTTCATCTAGTTCAAGATGACGAATTGTGTCCTCTCCCTTCCTTCATGATGTGCAAGCTTAGGGGATCCTGTGCCCAGCAGTCACTTGAAAAAGCACTGCTGCTGTCAATACTCCTGTCAGCCTTGTAACAGATGGAAGGCACCCCCCCATCCCTACAGTAAACCATTGCACCCAAGGCAGCTGACCCTCCTGCCCACCCCCTGTCCCAACTCTGCCTGCATGCATGGAATGCATGTACCGTATGTAAAAAACCTTGAGACTTTACAACCATTTTAAGTACAGTATGAAGCAAAAAAGTTTTCTAGTTTTGGATAAAAGTGTGGAAAGATTAGAACCCGTTTGTGGCTATATCCATGTCAGTTAAAGAGACGTCTAGTGGTTTTACTAGACAAAGTGAGAAGAAAAATCATAAAAAAAAAAAAAAAAAAAAAAAAGGAAAAAAAAAAAAAAAAAAAGCTCTTTACTAGAACAGGGAATAGCTAGCCATATTAGATTTGTTTTTTTTAAATTTTATTCTACATTGTAGCAATCTCCTCAAAATAACAGCCATTAATGTCTAAACTGCTGGCAACAAAATTGAGTACACCCCTAAGTGAAAATCTCCAAATTGGGCCCAAAGTGTCAATATTGTGTGCCCACCATTATTTTCCAGCACTGCCTTAACCCTCTTGGGCATGGAGTTCACTAGAGCTTCAAAAAGGTTGCCACTGGAGTCCTCTTCCACTCCTCCATGACAACATCAGAGGTCGTAGATGTAGAGACCTTGCACTCTTCCACCTTCCGTTCGAGGATGCCCCACAGATGCTCAATAGTGTTTAGGTCTGGAGACATGCTAAAGAAGCTGAGGGTAAAGGCGATTGACTGGCCAAGCAAGGCAGTGGTAGTCTTGGAGGCATGTTTAGGGTAGTTATGTTGGAATACTACCCTGTGGCCCAGTCTCTGAAGGGAGGGGATCATGCTCTGCTTCAGTATGTCACAGTACATGTTGGCATTCATGGTTCCCTCAATGAACTGTAGCTCCCCAGTGCTGGCAGCACTCATGCAGCCCCAGACCATGACATTCCCACCACCATGCTTGACTGTAGGCAAGGCACACTTGTCTGTACTCCTTACCTGGATGCCGCCACATGCTTGAGACAAAGATAAACTTATTCGGTTCAGTTGGTGTCAAACCACAGGACATTGTTCCAGTAATCCATGTCCTTAGCCCGCAAACAGTTTGCTGAAGACAAGCAGACTTTGTGTATAATCTTTAGAAGAGGCTTCCTTCTGGACCGACAGCCATGCAGACCAATTTGATGCAGTGTGTGGTGTATGGTCTGAGCACCGACAGGCTGATCCCCCACCCCATTCAACCTCTACAGCAACGCTGACAGCACTCATACGTCTATTTCCCAAAGACAACCTCTGGATATGACGCTGAGCATGAGCACTCAACTTCTTTAGTTGACCATAGGGAGACCTGTTCTGAGTGGAACCTGTCCTGTTAAACCGCTGTACAGTCTTGGCCACCGTGCTGCAGCTCAGTTTCAGAGCAACAATTCTTTTTTTCAGATCCTCAGTTCTTTGCCATGGGGTGCCATGTTGAACTTCCAGTGACCAGTATGAGTGATACCAAAGTTCACACCTGCTCCCCATTCACACCTGAGACCTTGTAACACTAACGAATCACATGATCTTGGGGAGGGAAAATGGCTAACTGGGCCCAATTTGGACACTCACTTAGGGGTGTACTCACTTTTGTTGCCAGCAGTTTAGACATTAATGGCTGTGTGTTGAGTTATTTTGAGGGAACTAACATTTACACAGTTATACAAGCTGTACACTCACTACTTTACATTGTAGCAAAGTGTCATTTCTTCAGTGTTGTCACAAAGAAAAAATATTTACAAAAATGTGAGGGGTGTACTCACTTCTGGGAGATACTGAGTATCTGCTACATTTTAGGTTTAAATTTTTTATTGGTAGTGTGCAAGGCATGTGCACCTTTTTTTATTTTATAGTTCCATACTGGCCTACCCCAGCCCCTAGGGGTCTGCACAGCACTGCCTTATTGGACTGAATACTAAGGTTTATGAAGATCCGTCCACATATGCCATATCTGGCCCTTTGAGCGCATGAGGTTTCTTTTTCGCGAAAATAGAAGTCTATGGCTCAGTGCAGCTATCCTGCAGGAAAGCCACAGGTGCACTGTGCTGCACCCATGGATCAGTGGAAAAGCAGCCTAACCACCCTTTTTTGCCAATATGCCCATTGCAAAAGTGGTGTATGTGATGTTTTATACACTGACCCTTTCCTCTTCCAGCTTCTGCGGGCACCACTGTCCAAGCTGCAAGAAAGGTCCCAGGAGAAGAGCACTTTGTCATCACTCCACCAGGAGGAGTTGGCGCTACAGGGGAAGCATCGGTTTATGCGGTTCCTGCTCCATCTGTAGCCACCTGTTTCTATTGCGGTCGGTGCCAGCTCCATGCATTCTGATGCTCTGGGATGGTAGGTAAGCAACCCATTGATTGCGATCTGGGCTGCCAACCCACGATCCCAGAGCATGGACATGGCTCCCCTGGTTTGAGGTCTCTGGTCACATCAGAGGGCTCCACAGGCCATGGGTTGAACACTCCTGCCCTACACTAACTGATAACAGAGGGACCACTCAAGCTTGAAGTAGAAAAGAGCAGCTGAAATGGCCAGATGAATAGGGTAATATACAGGGGTGGAGGGCATTGCAAGGATATAGGTCATCTAAT
The DNA here is from genome assembly GCF_062004578.1 of Staurois parvus. Taxonomy (NCBI): domain Eukaryota; kingdom Metazoa; phylum Chordata; class Amphibia; order Anura; family Ranidae; genus Staurois; species Staurois parvus. Next base: position 1,519,338 of record NW_028318370.1, read on the forward strand.
CCCACAGTTAAACTTAGAACCAGAGTTGTAGGGGTTCAATTACTTTGCACACTCAGAAAACAGCTGACAGATGCAAAGTTTAGCTTGCCATTTCCACCCATTACTGCTATGTGAATGCATAAAATATTTCATTTGTAAAAATGTAATCATTACAAGTTAAACAAGTATTAATATCTCAAAGGGTGCAGGGGTCACCTTATTCTGTGGGGAGAAGCACCATGGGACATTAGGATTGCTGGAGTCGAAGCAGCAGCCTTTGGAATGGCATTCGGTCGCACTGATCCCCGAGTAGCCGCAGTCTTGCCTTTGGTTGGAAGACACTGAGCACTGAGCGTTATCTGGTAGATAGATGACACCAATCACATAATAGATCAGACAGTTCACTTGTACTGCATATATATCCATAAACTGTGCACTTGACAGACAAAATACATGGATGATCAAATACAAATGTTATTTGGCTTTATTCTCAACATTTATACACAATTTATATGCATTTCTAAAGCCGATTACCAGCTGTATAATGTAGCACCCTCCTATCTAGGTTGTTAAAGGCGCCAAAAATGAATTAAATTTACCTATCCTAATCATTGGAAGAGAGGTTAATTTCTTTGGGCTGTTCTAGATCTCAGAGGCTGCAGGTTTGATTGCTACCTCATGCCTTCTTGAGGCTTCTGGAACATAGGGGGCTGGGAGAGTCAAATGAGCAGCTTTAATTATTCTGCTGCAGCCAATCCCTGGGGAGGGGTGCCCAGTAGGTGGCTGGAGGGCAACAAATAGCCCTATTCTTGTGCTGCTAGACAAGTTCCTTGCCTCAGGGCCTGTTGCCCCCTTTGAGACAGCTTGCTGAATTTGCAGTCACAGCTGTGGCAGAGCTGGGGGGGGGGGGGGGGGGACACAGCTATTTCTAATCAAATTTGCACCCCCACATCACAGGCTAGATCCAGCCCTGCTTAGTTGGCTTCATTGTAAAAAAAAAAAAAAAAAAAAACACAAAAAAAAACCACGACAGTATAATGCCAGGCTAGGGCAGTAAGAGTATGTGATTAGAGTGGTATTGTGGCAGGTTAGGGTTGGCTGGGGGGAGGGCACAACCAAAATCTGGGGGCATAGTCCATCCCAGCAGCCTGCTAGATTCAGCCACATAACTAAGCAATTTCACCTAAGGATCTGGTCTGAAGAGCTTAAAAAAAAAAAAAAAAAAAAAAAAAAAAAAAGAGTGCCTGGTGGAAGTTGGAAAGCATGTAGGTGCCCTGTGGCATGGTGAGTATTAACCTCCCCCTCACTTAGGGGAGTCTGGTGGAAACTAGGAACTCAGCAGTTGTCCTGGGACAGATATGTCTGGAAGAAACTGAGTAAAGGAGTTACAAAAACAGCCTCTGGACATTTCCCCCAGCCCCAGTTCGTACATTCCATCAAGAGCAGTAATGTCATACAAATCTGCCAAGGTATGAACAGGTACAGAGATAGTGCAAATCTTGGAAGCCCATCATCCAGTTTCACCAACCATGAAAGGCATTTAACTTGCAAAAAAAGGTTCAGGCACCGACAGGCCTGATAACCATAGGAAAACTCCTAGGTACACAGTAAGGCCCATACCAAATTCATAGCAAAGTATTTTCCTTCAGTATTCCTCAATTCATAATTAACCGCCTCAGATTCAGGTTGGCCTACTGTAGTGGTGTTGTAGTCAAGCCATCCAATATATTTTGGACCTTGTGGAATTTTTGGGGACATACATGTGATTATGTCCCTTTATAGAAAAAGGAACGATTGCATTCACTAGGGATTTCCAAAACCTCAGGGTAGGGGCAGTAGCTGACTTCCACTTCATAATGGACTTTCTAGCATAAAAGAGTAAGAGGCCCAGTAGTGTCCCAATAGACTTTCACTAGCCCAAGGATACACATATCCACTTGGAGGTGAGATGCGGATAGAGGTCAGGCAGGTAATAAGCTGAAGGACTGACATCCAAGATTTGTATATGAAGGCTCGTCCATAGCATATAAAAGTAGTCAGCTGGTTCTGCTAGACAGCACCAACAACGGAGAGGGCAGTTTGGGTAGATTCTATGAGGGGTCAAAAAAAATCCTAAGTAGAATTTTGAACTGAATTTGTCTTTTTCTGGAAGAGATATTCCCATATGTCCTCCCCATCCTGCTCCAGCAACTCTATCACGCCTTGGAGAGGTTAAGGTCCTTCTGGTTGGCAAAGTAGGCTGTAAATCCTTGTGTACTACTTTTGACGGTTAGGGTGTCAGCAGTAGCTCTTTTTGAGATTGCTTACAGGGTTTCAGTTATGACCATTCCTTTTAACCTTAGGTATAAGGCTGTCTAAAGAAGCCTCCAGGCTGGAGCAGCAAGAAAAGGAAACTGGCAAGAGGGATCTCCATTACCCTGCAGTCTGGAGAAGACAGCCTGCCTAGCCTGGGTAGACACAGCAAAAGGTCTGGAAGCAGTCTCATCCAAAGCAGGGCCCACGAGGCAGAGCTGCCAGATGCAATATCCAGCAAGCTCTAGGACAGTGTCACAGCTTCTTAAATCTCTCTTTGGGACACTCTAAGGCAGCTAGGTGGGCTGGTAGTAGCCCAACGTACAAAGTTAGGAGCACTGAGGAAGCCGGAATCTGGGGTGAAATGTGTATAGGTGGAAGATGCTGAGCCCTAGAAGTTTTGAACTGAGGACCATCTGGGAAAGCGGGGTGGTGAGCTATGTAATTAAATTATACCTTATATGCTGGCTTGTTTTACATTTTAGAGTAAACTGGAGGATTGTATACTGTGGTGGTGCCAGGAGAGGAGCTGGAAGACCAGAGGGTGTTCACAAGTCTGTACTCATGTTAAGTTCATAAAGCGAGACAAGAGGAAGCAAGAAATCTCTCCATATAGAAGCAGACCATCAGTAGATGGGATCCAACTAAGCAATGCATTGCATCATAGTACTGTAGTCAGGCATACTACCAGCACATACTTTTGAAGGTCCCCTTTGATTTTTTTTATGGTGGTGGTGAAGTACTGTGGATGTTCTGGAGGAGTTTTCGCAACTGATTGGTCTAGAGGAGTTTCCACATATGCAGTCCATCATCAGCATATAGAGCCATCAAGACCAGACGGCCAACTTTCTGCAACATCTAATGCGATATTCGACCTACCATTCAAGGTGATCAATTATCTGTGGTGAGTGGGGCTCTGGAGGGTGGGGGGGCGCTATGCACAGAGAAATGCTATGGATAAGACGACTAACCATTGTATCACTTAGTATTCACATTTGATACCGATGGGGATTTTTTTGGACCTTTCATATGTTTGCACAGTTATTGGACACCATAGAAACCCACTGTACACAGTTTGATCACATTGTATATTTGCCATTTTTTGCACTATTGTCATTTGAACATGTTTAATATACATATTGGTTTGTGTTTTATTTGTCAGTCCATAGAGCATTGAAGTATGTGCACATTTGTATGGACCCTTTGTTTTAGTAGAGGCAGCGCAGCAACTTTTACGTTTGAAGCTTTATCATAAGCTACCTGCAAGTAAAAATATACAAAGTGACCTTACTACCACTTTGAAGTAACAACTGCTGAACCTTAAAGCATGAAACATAGTCAGCATGCTGAGCCTCCAACCCAAAAAATTACACCCCGCTACTTAATTGGCAAGACTGTTCTTGGCTCTTGCCTGCACAGCCACGTCATACTGTACATTCATAGCAACAGTGGCAGAGGGACTGTATTGCACAAATACACTGTCATCGCACTTTTAGTTCATGGATACTTCCTGCAGCTTATTAGCTGGGGAATGAGGAAGAACCTGCAAGAGCCAGCACATTGTACCTATGATTCACTGATTTTTGGTTCAATGCTTTGCAGGTTCAAAATAAAATTAACATACATTTTTGCAATATTGGTGCATATTTTTTGCAAACATAGAATTCTCCTTTAAACTGTCAGCAGTGCAAAAAAAGTAGAAGCATTGCTAGTCTAGCCACAGCAGACATGGATGGTGGATAGTCTGCCCTGTTAACTTTTTACATCGTGTTAAGATGATTTTGCCAAGATTATGTAAATCAAGCAGCAGTGCACTGTACCTTGAGCTAGAGAGTAGAAGCACCAGTTCACCCCAGGGATGCTGGAATCAAAGCAACAGTTCTTGCTGGCACATTGTGATGCGCTAATCCCAGGATACCCACAGTTCCTCCTCCGATAGGGAGAGCCACCACACTCCTGGGTGTTATCTAAAGGCAAAAACATACATAACAGCTGGGCTGCCAAACATTTTAACACTTTAAAGATTTGTTATAAAGTCTAAGGGGTGCATGGTGGTACATGGCATATTGAAGAACAGGGCCTGTAAGCACAGATTGTGGTGAAAAGGAAAAGTATGGAAGGTCATCACGAAGAGTTAACTCAGCAATGGATTTAGTTAAAGGAATTTAGTTAGTATGGGTAACCCTGAATTGGTGGAAATGTTCTAGCAGCCCAGGATACCCACAGTTCCCTCTGATTGGGCAAGCCATAACACGCCTGGACTTTAGCTGAAGGCAAACGGAGTAAATAAAGATGGTAATAGCCAGGCAGCCAATAGCTTTAGAACTGAGATCTACTATAAGGGTATAGGTGTTCATGGTTCTAGCCATATACAGTATATTATGATTTATCATATTAAATAAATTATAGGACGTTTAATATTGCATCTTACTTTGGGCTTTTGGAGAGAAGCACCATTTAACCCCAGGAACAGATGAGTTGAAACAGCATCCCATAGAATAGCACTCCCTGTCTGTAATTCCTGGATATCCACAGTCTGTTCTGTTAGCTGGACTCGCACAGCACTGAGCCTCATCTGTAGAGAAAAAGTGGAAATAAGAAGAGATTAGACTTTTGGGAAGGGAGGAAATGGGACAGTAGGGTAGAAGTGTAGAGATGGGTATGGGTTATCAAACTGTCAGATCTTCTGTGTTGCCAAAGTCAACAGCCAGCAACAATCAGGAATGGTGTTGTAGAAAGTCCTGACAGGCAGAGCAACAGCAAATAAATGCATTACCAAATCAATAGGTAAATGCATAGTTGGACAACATTAGCTGTTAACGGCAACAGCACTGTGATTAGCTAGTCATGTTGAGGCAGACATACATGGTGGGCAAACCTTCTCTGCTTACCATTTCTTCTTAAAATGTTAGTGGCTTGGTAAGACACCCTTGGCTTGTACACCAAGCAGTTTAGAGTAACAGGACCAATTGTGGTTTCGAGTCACACTAACATTTTTTGTTCTCGCTTGAGTGACACACAAGGCTCACTGTGATTCGCTTGCATGGGGCCCACAAGGATTCCTGAGGTTGCCAAGTAGAAATCTCCAAGACCTTGCCTCTGACACCATGGGAGAAACCAAGCCTGGCCAGAACCCAACATCTCCATATTTAGCCTGTTCTAGCTGTGAAGTACAATCCCAACTAGGCCATGCCCAAGAGTAGATCCCCATTGGTAGAGAACACCATACCAGACTCCTTAGGAAGGAAGTTAACAACCATAATGTAACAAACCATACAGGATTATGGTAGCACCCTGCCTGAACAAAAAGTGCAACAGTTCTTAAATTACAGGGTTGAAGGGAAAGATGAGACCCACACCCTAGCAGCAGGTAGAATATGGTAATTGAATTCCTCCTTGGGAGGAATGCAATCTGTTACCTCGCCAGTCCATATGAGCTCCCCCTTCCAGGAGAAGTATGTTGAGTTGGCTCCTGATTACACTATTCTTCCCAGATGGCCCTAGATAAGATCTGATACTCTTCCTCACCAGGCTGAAGGTTGCACACACTAGAGCATTCCTCATGCTTACCACCAATCCTTTTTAAATAACCACCAAAAGGAACACTAATAACCAGAGCAAGGTTGCCAAGCAAACTAGAACAGGGTACCACCTTAAAGGACTAACCCAGTCACTGCCTAAAATTACACGTTCCACCACTCATTGTGGTGTCTACAATAACTGCAACAGGGATCCCTCTATACACACATCACATCCTGCATTCCTTTATATCAGCACTGTACCTTGTGCCTGAGAGTAGAAGCACCAATTCACGCCGGGGATACTGGAATCATAACAGCAGTCTCTTCTGGCACATTGGGAAGCACTGATTCCTGGGTAGCCACAGTTCCTTCTCAGGTAAGGAGACCCGCCACACTCTTGTTTTGCCTCTGTGAAAGTAAAAAAATGACAGACACACATATATGGATATATTGCAGTGTTTTAAATATAGGTTATTTGACTTGGCTTTTAGTGTGCGACAAAAAGCTTAGGGCTGGTTTCCCAGCTGTTTGTTGCATGAAAAACACATTGCTGAAATTAAGGAAACCGCACAAATGTGTCCAGATCAAGAGATGAAAATAAACGGATACAAAATATAAAACAAAGCTGCATAATATCAAATATAAAAAACAAAGTCCATAAAGTGCATCTGCTAAAATAATGTATTGGGTTAGGACATATGTATGAATAGGACCACCAATTAATGGTGTTTATGAATTTATTATTGCACAATTTTAGCACAACAGTTCACTGTTGCATGAAAACATTGTTTACAGCTTTTTGTTGGAATTCACTTTAAATGGCACTCCAATGCACCATGCAATCAAAGCCCAGTGTAAATGTGCTGCAAGGAATCACAATTCAAAGAACCATCTGTGCTTTGTGGTACATTAAGAAAAAAAAGGTACATGTCTTGTGTGCTGTGGTGTGTTGGCAGGCAATGCACCATAAAACACCGGTGAGCTGAGAATGAGGTCTACATATTTTCACTGAATGCACCAATCTACAGACATTAGATCATGTGAGCAGTTCAGAAGCGACACTATATAGTGATCGGGGGTTTAAAAAGTAAGCTCTTAGTAGTCAAATAGTAAGACATGTTAAAAATTTGTCCAAATGGAGTTTTAGCTTCCAGGGTAGAAATGTTCGAAGTCCAGCTCCAGCCAAGACTTTAAAGTTTTGAATGGGGCAGAGTATGGTCAGTCTATTAAGTGTTCCTACTGCAGAGAATTACTCTCACTTCCTGTCAGGACAGGAGGGACATGGGGGGAAACCTTGTAGAGAAGTTCTGACAACTTTCACCGTCTATGCCCTCCTTTCCCTTTGACACAATACCTTTAACATTTGAATGGAAGCACCATTTAACGCCAGGAATACTTGAATCATAGCAGCATCCTCGAGAGTTACATTCGGTGGAGCTGATGCCAGGATATCCACAGTCTGTTCTGTCTTCTGGATTAACAGAGCATTGGACCTCATCTGTGTTATGAAGGATAACGTGAGAAAACATGTACATAAGCTTAGTTCCAAAACTCTAGCATGCAGGTTATCCACCCTCACCAGTAGTACATGTATTGTGGATGTCGTCAAAAGACCATCTAGCTAAAATAGTTTTCTGAAAATACCACCTCAAAACAATGTCTTCGCAAGACCCGAGGACCAGTTTGACTACTGATGGTCTAGACCAGCCATTCTCAACCAGGGTTCCTGGAAGCTAGGGTTCCTCAGAGGTTGCTAAGGATTCCTTGAGCAAAGATGGATTAACCTTCCATCTAATGGTGCCTACATTGTTCCAGAGCCAACATCAATTTGCAAAGCTAGCAGCATAACACCAATGTTTTGTAACTGTCTGGAGGGTTGGCATTCTTTCCACCAAGCACCACTATTGGGGGGATATTGTTCTAACCAACTCCAAATGTGAAGGGCATTCTTCCTTCCTGACCATAATGTAGGGAGGCCTTTTTCCCCACTGACCCCCTAATGAAAGTTTCTTCCCACTGATCCCTATTATGATGAATATTCTTCCTCTCCCTGACCACCCATGTATGGGGGGCCCTCCCCTAAAAGACCACCAATAAAAAGGGTACTCTGCTACCAATGTAAGGGTACATTTCTACCACTGACCAACAATGTAAGCAGGCCCTGCTACCACTGAAGAACAATGTATGAGCTATTCTCCCATGAACCACCAATATATGGGAAGGGATAACTCCCTATTGTTTATTTTTGATAAAGGCTGGTTACACAGTACATGCGTCTTCCTATAGATGGAAAAGGTTCTTAAGTGCAATATACGATTTGCCCTTTACAAGTGAAACAGCAGAACAGCCAAACTAAAAATGTATCCATTTTTTTTTTTTTTGCCTTTTAAGGTCTTGAATTTCTGCTCATGATTGGCCAAGCTATTCAGCTGAGGATTGATGATTAGGAGTGAGTGAATAAGATTTTTAATTTTACTGAAATGCAGGCCTTCTTGCAAGATTTTGATGAAAATGTCACCATTATAGTAAAATGCATTGCCATCAATGAGGAAGGCAAATTAAAAGGTTTATAAGTTAGAATGAGCTTTTGTAGCCATCAAGAGCCATTTTATGCTCATTACAACTGTCCTGGACTTGTCAAAATATCATGGGCTAATAAATTTACTTTCACAGTAAAAAGGGAAAAAAAAAAAATTTCCTTATCCGCTCAATGAGAAAAATTGAGAGAGTTTGCACCCTGTATGGTGGGTAAAGGTTGTTGCTATGGATAGGAGATGGGGGCATGTTGGCTTCTGCACAGTGGCCACCACCATTCCTCCGCTGTTCTGCATTGAATGTTCATAGGGAAAACTGCAGCCGATTTCAAATGCCAAAATGTAGAGCTAAATGAGCATCAGAAATAAACAGTAAGCTTTAATTTCAACCATGCTTAGCCCCGACACCGGATGATGAATGCATTGTTACTTGAGAAAATAAAAAATTTACGGGATCTTTTTTCCCCCACGATGTTAAAATCTAAAAGCACAAAGTCCTATAGGTGGCCATACACCATGGCCAAGGTGCAAAATATTTGTGTAGATACATACAGGTGAAACTCGAAAAATTAGAATATCGTGCAAAAGTTCATTTCAGTAATGCAACTTAAAAAGGTGAAACTAATATGAGACTCATTACATGCAAAGCAAGATAGTTCAAGCTGTGATTTGTCATAACTGATGATTATGGCTTACAGCTCATGAAAACCCCAAATCCACAATTTCAGAAAATCACACTATTGTGAAAAGGTGCAATATTCTAGGCTCAAAGTGTCCCACTCTAATCAGCTAATTAAGCCATAACACCTGCAAAGGGTTCCTGAGCCTTTAAAATGGTCCCTCAGTCTTGTTCAGTAGGAATCACAATCATGGGAAAGACTGCTGACCTGACAGTTATGGAGGGTGTCAGTGATGGTTTCCTGCACAAGGAGGGAAAGCCTCAAAAAAGGCAATTGCAAATGTTGGATGTTCCCCAAAGTGCTGTATCAAAAGCACATTAATAGAAAGTTATGTGGAAGGGAAAAGTGTGGAAGAAAAAAGGTGCACAAGCAGCAGGGAGAACTGCAGCCTGGAGAGGATTGTCAGGAAAAGGCCATTCAAAAGTGTTGGGGACTTTCACAAGGAGTGGACTGAGGCTGGAGTCAGTGCATCAAGAGCAATCACACACACACACACAGACGGATCCTGGACATGAGCTTTAAATGTCGTATTCCTCGTCAAGCCGCTCCTGAAGAACAATGTCAGAAGCGTCTTACCTGGGCTAAAGAAAAAACAGACCTGGTCTGTTGCTCAGTGGTCCAAAGTCCTCTTTTCTGATGAGAGAAACTTTTGCATCTCATTTGGAAACCAAGGACCCAGAGCATGGAGGAAGAATGGAAAGGCACACACTGCAAGATGCTTGAAGTCCAGTGTGAAGTTTCCACAGTCTGTGTTGATTTGGGGAGCCATGCCATCTGCTGGTGTTGGTCCACTGTGCTTCATTAAGTCCAGGGTCAACGCAGCAGTCTACCAGGAGATTTGGGAGCACTTCATGCTCCCTTCCTCAGATGAGCTTTATGGGGATGCGGACTTCATTTTCCAGCAGGACTTGGCACCTGCCCACACTGCCAAAAGCACCAAAACCTGGTTCAATGATCGTGGGATTACTGTGCTCGATTGGCCAGCAAACTCGCCTGACCTGAACCCCATAGAGAATCTATGGAGCATTTCCAAGAGAAAGATGAGACACGAGACCGAACAATGCAGAAGAGCTGAAGGCCGCTATTGAAGCATCCTGGTCTTCCATAACCACCTCAGCAGTGCCACAGGCTGATAGCTTCCATGCCACGCCACATTGAGGCAGTAATTGCTGCAAAAGGGGCCCAAACCAAGTACTGAGTACATATGCATGCTTATACTTTTCAGAGGTCCAATATTGTTCTATGTACAATCCTTGTTTTATTGATTGCATGTAATATTCTAATTTTCTGAGATTGTGGATTTGGGGTTCTCATGAGCTGTAAGCCATAATCACCACAATGACAAATCACGGCTTGAACTATCTTGCTTTGCATGTAATGAGTCTCATATTAGTTTCACCTTTTAAGTTGCATTACTGAAATAAATGAACTTTTGCACGATATTCTAATTTTTCGAGTTTCACCTGTATAAACAATTTGGGTCATTGGTCCTTTCAGTCACAAATTGCTTGGGTTTCCAGATACATCTTGGGATATTGACATCATGAGGCTTTCCCCCCTCTTAACCTGTTCAGCCAATTCTTGGGCATATCCACCCACCTTAATACCCAGTGGCTGAAACATGCTAGGACAGCATTTTGAAGTGCAACAGTCTGATTCAATAGTGCACATAGTTGCAAAATTCTGATTCCACAGTGAAGAAGATTATGGGAAATTTAGCCTAAACTCTGCAGATAATGGAAAGAAATGTTTAAGATTGTTCTGTATTCACTGAAATATTGAATTTACTACATGTAGCACCCTCTAGGTTTAGCTAGAGGCTAGAAGGCTCTGCAGGTCAGGGCTTCCCTTCCAGAAACACAACTTCCTGGAAGAGGGTCAGAGGAGGCCCAGATCTGCATTTGAGGGACTTTAGCCAATCCCCTGGCAGGGAGCTGGGGTTGGGGAGAGGGCTGTCAGGTGCAAGACCCAACTAATTTAGTTCTCATCTGGGACTACTTCATTGCCAGCTGTTGGAATCCCTTGCCCTGGGATACCCTCAAGGTACCTTCAGTGCAGCTGGATGAAGGGGAATATTCATCTGGGGTCTGAGGAGATCCATCAAGGAGGCTTCAGTGCTCCTAGACAGTTATTGATCCACATTGTACAGTATTTGTTGCCAAGTTTGCCCTCAAGTTCAGTTCCTTGGGCATCCCATATACCCCTAGGACACCAAGTTGTTAACCTCTTATTTAAAACTAAAAACCAGCTCAAGGACTGGATTATTGACTCCAAGTGTGCAAAATGCCTGGCCGTGCAGAGTACCTGAATTTGTCTTGATATTAGCTTCAGTCTTAGGCCTCGTACAAATGATGAGAATATCTGAAGAACGTTTATTTTTTTGCGTGCTAGTCTCATGAGAATTTTCGTAACTTTAGTAACCTGTTTTTGATATGAGACAGGATGCAACTTTGGAAGTGATTTAATGTATTCTTTTGCTTCTGAGTATGCATCACTCAATTTTTTCTGTACAAATACTATATTTACACTAAAATAGTTTGATCCGTTACCTTGAGAATATTTTTTGTGCTTGTCCAGATACTTTTACATGAACCGTCTGCTCTCAAAAGCTGTGTACTAACAAATTGGACAATTACTATAAAAACACATTTTTTCATTCGATTCTCATTGTACATACTAGGATAAGGAGGGTCAGGCATACCTCAACAGTATGCAGCTGTTTATTACTGTCCAATCAGAGGACTGAGGGTGAGTTCTTGACCAAAAAAAAGTTTATAACCAGGTTGTAACCAGGGGCGGACTGACCATTTGGAAACTCTGGCACTGCCTGAGGGCCCGGGGTCAGTAGGGGGCCCCATGAGATGCCCCTGGTACCTTTTTCATAGGCTTTGAGTTTGGGCAAGGACACAGGGGCCCCATGATCCCATGAGTTGTCAGTCCACCCCTGGTTGTAACACACGCATTATATTTTCGAGTCATACCATTGGGTGGCTAGGTGTAGTGTATTCAGGTAAATACAAGTAAATGTTTGTGAAATACCTTGTGCCTGGGAATAGAAGCACCACTTCACATTAGGGATACTGGAGTCGTAGCAGCAGTTTCGTTTGGTGCACTCGGAGGCACTTATCCCAGGATAACCACAGTCCCTTCTCTGACATGGGAGCACATTACTGCATTCCTCATTGGTGATGTTATTCTCTGTAATGAAATAAAACAAGTTATGATACACCTAGATCTAGAAGGACCATTAAGTAGCTTCCTTCCACAATTGCCGAGATAAGATATGGGACTCTTAGCCAGCTCCTAGGGATGCATTTACCCAGTCACATGCACACAATTTTAAAATCAGATCAATGTGCACCAGGCCAAAGTAGAAGCCATTGACTCACATGGTGTGTTCAGGGAAACAAGTCATGCATGTGCAAGTAACACGAACGCAGAAGTGATCTGTCAAATAAGCCACAGTACTACCACAAAAATTATGTAGCTCAAAAATGTGCAACCTGAAAACTTACCACAAAAAAAAAACAAAAAAACAAACAAACAAAAAACAAAGTTAAGTGTATACATAAAAATAAATATGAATAACTTGTTGCTTTTCCTTACTAGTAGCCCCTAGGGGGCAAGATTCTGGGGGCCACAGCTGGCTTGACCAGCTCACATGTAGACTCCAGAGTGTGTTTACATTTAGTGGTGAAAGGCTCCCTTTTCTGGCCATGCCAGCACATTACAGGCCCTTGGACTTCTTTGGGACCATCCTCTTGATGGGGGGATGAAAGTAGATGAGCCCCAGAGGGGCTGGCTTGTAATGTGCAGGCATGATCTGGGAGTATTTAACCACTGCTCTATAGCTCCCTCATCACCTACTCCCATGCTCAGGACTTCAGGCATTTCAGTTCCCCTAGAACTCCCTACAGCAATCTCTCCTGCTATCTCCTACTCCATCTTTAGGCACTCACCCTTTTCAGGGAAGCATTTCCTGCCTCAGTTATACCATCTCCATCAACTGATCCCCACACAGTTTTGGGTCTCTTGCCCTTCCTTTATAGATTGAAAGCATAGGAAAAACACTGTTATGGGGGGGGGGGGGGGGGGGAGAAGCCACATTGGACCCCAGGAACAGGTGGGTCAAAAGCAGCATCCTCTGGAATGGAATTCTCCAGAACCAATTCCTGGAAAACCGCAGTCTGTTAGCCAAACTCACCGAGCCTCATGCATGACCCCTGACCCACTGTCTGGCTGATTGGCCTTGTGCTGATCACATGCACCCTCCCGAAGGAATAAAAGACTAACACACACACGTAAATAGTGACGCCAAAGACTTATCAGGAGATGAGTGGAGGACAATGGAAGTAGGTGAGGATCAGAGAAGACAGGATCAAACAGCCTTTTTAAACAATGCAGATGATTAACTCCTTAGGTTCCACAGTGAGTATTGCAAGCATGCAGGACTGCATATACAGACTGATTCTACTGTTGGTTTAGTAACCATCAATCCCACCTTCACTCAGATGAGATCCACCGATTGTGGACGCCAGAGTTTGTTTACATTCAGGTGAAAGACTCCCTCTCCTGGCCTTGCCACCACATAACAGGACCTTGGACTTCTATGGGGCCATCTCCTGGTGGGACTGTACTGTGCAGGCACAACCATGAAAAAGGAGCCTTTTGCCGTTGAATGTAAACAAGCAATGGAGGCCGCATCTATTGGATCATGGTAAGTAGGGTAGGATTGTTGGTCAGGGGAGAACCAAAAGAATAGGTGCACTTCAGCTTTAAAGGATGAGGAACAGGCAAACAGTTGCAGGAACTGTTGGCACTATAATATTGGTGTATTATAATAAAAATGGAAAGGATTGGGAAGCATAGGAAAAACCTTGACTGTAGTCATTGGGGTAGAAGCACCATTTGACCCCAGGAATAGATGAGTTGAAGCAGCATCCTCTGGAATGGCATTTTTCAGAACTAATTCCTGGATATCCACAATCTGTCCTGTTAGCCGGACTCATCGAGCACTGAGCCTCATCTATGAACAAATGGAAATATATCTGAATTAGCAATTAATGTTTACAAGTTGTACATTTTTGGTGCTTATGAGGAACTGAGGAAATTCTTTTAAATGTTTAAGTGTGCTCTTAGACAAATTGTGCCTATTCTTTTTGCCCCCTCGCCCTGATCTAAATGATCCTCACCTCACTCAGTTGAGATTCATGAGAGTGCATGCAGGAGGGTACCTACCTGGTAGAAAGTTTTTGCTGCATCTTCGTAAGTGCACCTTTAAGTCCTGGTTGGTGCAAGTAGGGGATGAATATGTTTTGTGACATGTTTCCCTGTATGTGTCACTTCCCCATTTAGTAGGTCATATATACACATTCATGTGGGGGGGGAAAAAAAAAAAAAAAAAAAAAAAAAAAAAAAAAAAGTTCAACCTTGTGCATTACTTCAGTAAGAAATTCGTAAATTATACTCACAAGAGTAGCAGTAAAGGCATCCAACATCCAAAACAGGGTTAGGAGACACGTGCAAGTTTAAGCCAGAAGGGAGACAAATTCTTGGTCAAGCTGATGCGTTTCGAAGGGGGGGGGGTCCTTCCTCACAGCCCCCTTGAAACGTGTCAGCTTGACCAAGAGTTTATCTCCCTTCTGGATGGATCTTGCATGTGTCTAACCCTGAGTTTGGTTTTCGATGCTTTATTTACGGCTAATCTTGTTAGTAATTTATGAATTGCTTACTGGAGGTAATGTGCAAGGTTGGTGCGCTTTGTTTTTGTGCTCTACTACAGAGAATCGAGCTTCTCCAGCTTTGTGTTAGCTTCACAACCTTTGATCAGTGTTGGTGGAACATTTAGCATTTTATTCAACTGGCCTTCTGATCTGGGTCCCTGAGCGCAGGAGGTGTTGGATTTGTATTGACTGGTCATTTTGGAAGAGCCTTGGAGACAGTGGGAGATCTGAGGAGTGACTGGCTGCACTCTTAAGGGACCTCAGCCAATCCTCAACAGAAGGCTTGGCAAGGGGCTGGGACTTCCTTAAAGTGTAAGCCTGCTCAGTGGCAGGAGTGTGGAGTCAGTGGAAGAAGGAGAGAGGAAGATGTGAGGCAGAAGGAGGCTGCCAGGAGGCCTAGCGGGTTGGGGCCTGCCTGTGAGGCTGGAAAACTTGGAGCTCACTGGCCCCCCTGAGCAAAGACCACCTGTATAGCTGGGAAGGAGCAGTCCAGTTGATAGGCCTGGTGGTAGTAGTAGACAACCCACAAGCGGTACCGGAGAGGATCTGAGTGATTACAGCTAGACTCCCTGGGCGGATAGGGGAAGGAGCACTCAGGTGGGAAACCAGATTAGCCTTCTACTAGTGACTGTTCCCCCCTTTTAAAAAAGGAACAGGAGCCAGATCCCCTGCCCAGGAGAATCTCCAGATTGGTGAGTGAAGAGAATTTCATCTAGGGTCTGGGATGGTACATAAAGGAGACACTGGCTGTCTCTCCAACAGACTGTTGCAGAATAGAAGCTTGTGGGTAGTTCCAAGAAGTTTGTCATCGTTATCTGTTCCCTTTATGCGTCCTATACCCTCCTTACCCTATGCCAGTTCTAAATCTGAAAGGGTTTGTGACACCTCAAATTTACTGAAGTGTATGAAGCAGCTATTGGAACACCTCTAGGGGGGATAGATCTAGGGGGGCACAGCTGGCCTGAGCTGCTCACATGTAGACTCCAGTGTTTGTTTACATGCAGTGGTGAAAGGCTCCCTCTTGTCTGCATCCGCACTTGACGGTTTCTAGGACTAACATGGGACCATCTCCTTGCTGGGAGATGGAAGTAGATGAGGCCCATAGAAGTGGAGCTGTAATGTGCAGGAGCAACCAGGGAGCCTTTTACCACTGCTCTCTAGTGTCCTCATCACCTACCCCCATGCTGTAAACTTCTTTCAAGGTCTCTCCCTTTGTGTGGAGCTCCCTACCTCAAGCACCCAGGCCATCTCCTACACCACCTTTAGGTGATCTCTGAAAACCTATCACTTCAGGGAAGCCTATCCTGCCTCAGAGCTCAGTTTCATTTTCTCAATCAACTGTTCCCGCCAGTTATTTGTGTCACTTGCCCATCCCTTACAGATTGTAAGCATAGGAATAACCCTTACTGAAGTTTTTGGGGAAGAAGCACCATTTGACCCCAGGGATAGATGGATCAAAGCAGCATCCTCTGGATTGACATTCTTCAGAACCAATTCCTGGAAATCCACAGTCTGTTCTGTCAGCCGGACTCACCGAGCACTGCGTCTCATCTATGAAGAATTAAAATTCTTATCAATAATGTCTACAGGCTGCACATAAAGGTTTGGGTTCATGAGGAACTCATGTTTCTAACCATATATGACTTAAAGGATAAGAGTACTTACCATATTTTTTGCTCCATATGATGCACCTGACCATAAGATGCACCTAGGTTTTAGAGGTGAAAGAAAAAAAAAAAAAAAAAATTTCTGAACCAAGAGACTGCGGACGCAGTACAGGGGGATGACCAAGAGACTGCGGACCTTTGGGGAGGGGGGGTGGGTACCTGATTTTGACAGGTACCTGCTCCCACTTCTGCGGAGTTGTCCTCCCTTTAGTGTGGGCACCTGACTGACAGCAGAGTGCCCACACTAAAGATGCCAAAGTGGGAAAGTCTGTACAGAGCTGGACCGAACAACAAGTAAGGTTCTGCTGCAGAGAAGAGCTGAGTGGCCGTCCTGGCGTTCTGACACTGCAGCGGCAGAAATACTGGACACTCCATAAGACGCACTGACAATTTGCCCCCTTTTTGGGGGGGGGGGAGCCTTATGGAGCGAAAAACCCAGTATTTTGCCCCTTTGCCCTGACATTAACGACTTGCCAACTGCAGATAGCCGAATGTCGGCTGCACTGCGGCCGGCCAGTTCTGGGAGGGCGTCATGACAGGCTCAGCTATGAGAACATGTTTACACCCTAAAAATGGGAGGAACATGTAACATGTTCCAAAAAGGTGAACTTATCCTTTCTGCTTGTTGGAACTCATCTGAGGGTAGGGTTTTCAGACTCCAGAGATTTACATTCAGCTGTGAAAGGCCCCCTCTCCTGGCTGTACCTTCACATTACAGACCTTATGATTTCTATGGAACCCTTTCCTGTCTTGGAGATTGAGGTAGAGGAGCCCTGTAGGGGTGACGTTGCAATGTACAGACTCAAAGAAAGGGGGCCTTTCACCACTGAATGTAAGTAAGCAGTGGAGGCCACAGCTATTAGATCATGATAAGTAAGGTAGGGTTGTTTAGGTCAGGGAAGTGCACTTATTCTTTAGGGCTGAAGACCAGCCAACAGTTAAACCTATAGATGAAATGCTTACATGTAAGTGGTTTTACTTGACAAAGGGTTTGTTTCTGTCCCTCCAGTCCCAATATTTACACAACCACATTATTATTATTATACTACAGGATTTAAACAGCGCCAGTTTGCTCAGCGCTTTACAATACAACAGGAGACAATACAGCAACAATACAAGAGGGAAAGGAGGGCCCTGCTCCTTGGAGCTTACAATCTAGGAGGAAAGGGCTAGTGGTACAAAAAAGGTAGTAACTGTGGGAGATGGACTGGTTGGAAGAGTAGAAGATTCCATTTATAGCTGAGGGCAGGATAGGCTTCCTTGAAGAGATAGGTTTTCAGAGACCGCCTAAAAGTGAGCAGAGTAGGCGATCGTCTGATAAATTGGGGTAGAGAGTTCCAGAGGATAGGGGTAGCCCTGGAAAAGTCCTGGAGATGAGCATGGGAGGAGGAGACAAGGGAGCTAGAGAGCAGGAGGTCGTACGAGGAGCGGAGAGTACGGTTTGGGTGATATTTGGAGACAAGATTGGTGATGTAATTTGGGGCAGAGTTATAAATAGCTTTATATGTAATTGTTAAGCCAGTGGAGGGATTGGCAGAGAGGGGTGGCAGATACAGAACGGTTAGTAAGGTGGATAAGTCTGGCAGCAGCATTCATGATAGACTGAAGAGGGGATAGCCTGCGATGAGGCTGGACAATGAGAAGGGAGTTGCAATAGTCAAGATGAGATAACAAGGGAGTGAATAAGTCGCTTAGTTGTTTCCGAGGTTAGGAACGGGCGTATCTTGGAGATGTTGCGGAGGTGAAGTCTACAAGATTTGGACAGTGATTGGATTTGGGGGTGAAAGGACAGATGGGAGTCTAGGATTAGGTGTTTGATCTTGGAGAAGTCTGGAGAGGGGGCACAGGCTGGGGGGATTACTAAGAGCTCAGTTTTGGAAAGATTGAGTTTGAGGAAGTGGAGCGACATCCATGCCGATATGTTGCCTAGTAGGTTAGTAATGCAAGAGGAGACTGAAGGGGTGAGGTGAAGGGTAGAGAGATTGGTGTGTCATCAGCATAGAGATAGTACTTAAAGCCATGGGAGTTTATCAAGTGACCAAGGGAGGGGGTGTAAATGGAGAAGAGAAAGGGTCCAAAGACAGAACCTTGAGGGACCCCTACAGAAAGAGGGAGTGAAGAGGAGGCAGTGTTCTAGGCAACGCTGAAGGAGCACTGCGATAGGTAGGAGGAGAACCAGGAGAGCAGAGCGAGACCGAGAGTGTGGAGTTTGAGGGGATGGTCAACCATATCAAAAGCCTCAGAGGAGGACAAGTAGTAAGAGTACAGAGTAGTGACCATTGGTTTTAGCTGTTAGTAGATTAGTGAGTTGCATGCACAGCTGTATATAGCAGGAGGACCTGATTTTTCTCTAATGCAATTCAGTATCCCCCCTGCCAAAGACCAGGCAGTAAAAGGAGCAGCAGATTTGTGAGATGTTATGCATCAAGTCTGCACACTCCTCCTATCAGCATGTTCCTTGTTAGCACATCAGCACTTTAGCGTATACGATTGGCTTTTTGGATTGCCTTCCCCTACAGTCTGAGCTGTGCTACATAGGGGATTATGAGAGGCTCATAGCAAGGTAGAACCAAGATGCTAACACGGCTTGCTTTTGTTAAGTACTGTGGAAACTGTTGACAATCTAAAAATTCTGCATATTAATTATATTAATGGAAATTAAAGCATAGGAAATAATCTTACTGTAGTCAGTGGGGTAGAAGCACCATTTGTCCCCGGGAATAGAGGAGTTGAAGCAGCATCCTCTGGAATGGCATTCTTCGGAACCAATTCCTGGATATCCACAGTCTGTTCCATTCCCTGGATATCCACAGCCTGTTCTGTCAGCTGGCCTCACCAAGCTTTGATCATCTGGCCTCACCAAGCTTTGATCATCATCTATGAAGAATTGATAATATTGTATTTGAAATGGCAATTCATGTTAACTGGCTGCACAGAAGAGTTTTCAGAGCCTTTTGGGGGGTACTAATTTTTATACACATTCTTGACTTAAAGGGTAAGTGCACTTTCAGATATGGTGAGCCTAGTCTTTTTACCCCATTGCCCTGAACTAGATGATTCCACCCTTCCCCTTCACAGATCATAGAGATCCGGATGTTTTACAATCAGCCATAAAAGGCTCCCTCTCCTGGCTGTGCATGCACATTACAGCCTCATGGACTTCACTGGGACCTCTCCTGGCTGGGAGCTGAAGGTAAAAAAAAAGCCACAGAGGAATCCATGGGGCTAGAATGTACATATGTGGCAAGGAGAGAAGCCTTTCACCTATGGAGGTAAACAATGGAAGCCACAGATCTTAGATCTAGGCATGTATACATGTGGGGGGGAAGGTTAAGCCTGAAGACTATCAGAGGTAAATCTATAGCTCTTTTCAGAATGGGCTGCCTTAACGTGACATGTGTCAACCACACCACAAAGTAGATGGGCCCTTAGTCTAAAGGATTTTATTGGTTATGTGATGCAATAACTTACCGAGTTGTTTTGGGAAGAAGCACCATTTAACCCTGCGAATAGTGGAGTTAAAGCAGCATCCTCTGGAATAGCACTCGCTGGCATTAATTCCTGGGTATCCGCAATCGGTTCTTTTGGCTGGACTCACTGCACATTGAGCCTCATCTGAAACCGGTAATAAAGCATTTTTTTATGATGCCATGGTGTGTTTTAAAGGGGGGATCCACATTAAAAAAATTAGGAAATGCTTGTCATGTTGCCGAGCAGGGAACGACCCTTCGTTCAGCTGAAAAAGCTAGTTTGCCGATTTCAACATTATACAAGTCACTAGCCTGGAATAAGTAGATGAGGAGTTCTGTCCTTAAAAAAAAAATATCTGAACCCCAAAATAAGTATTGTGTCCTTAGTTGTAGTGGCTGCATTCATTTTTGTTTCAGGGTTTCTTTTCAACTGGTAATCCTGCAAACAACATTTCCTGGCTCTTTGTTGCTATGCTTACTACTCCACTGTATCTATAGGGTAAGGGCATACATGTGCTCAATGCAATTCTCTGGCTACTAGATGGCTCCAGAGTCATTGTAATGGGTTAGGTACAGGACCATTTGGACTAACAGGCAGTGTTAGTGCCATAGGAGCTCCCCATAGGTAGGATGCCAGTTAAGTACATGGTGTTAATGTCAACCTTGCATCTATAGTTAGAGCAACCCATACTTTACAGGGGTTGTCCTGAACACTGCATCCCTAGTCAGGGATGTACATAGCTCATAACGTTTTGCCTGCCCCAAGTCAGTGGTCTCCAAACTATCAGATACGGCCCTTTGCTCACCGTTATCCAGCCATTGGGGCACTATTCCTCCCCGACACAAACAATGGGGCACTTCTCCCACTAATGCCAAGGAACAGGCGCTCTTCCCACCGATACCAAAGAAGAGAGACTATTCCTGCTACTAGTACCAGTGACAAGACACTATTCCTACCACTAACAATAATGGGGCACTATTCCTCCCCACTGATACCAACAGGTTGGGCACTTCCTCCCACTGACCACAGTATTTTTTTTTTTTTTATTCCCACTGACCAAGCCTAAGGCATTTTCTACTCCCACTGGCCACAGCCCACCTATAGTCTGAAGGACTGTAAATTGGCTTTGTTTAGAAGGCCCTTGCTCTACTTTACTTTCTATTGAAGGAGATTAAGGAACAGACCAAAATGTTTTAGCAATAACAGCAAAGATAGTTCACGATATTATTCTGTGGCAGATTCCGGTAAGGTTTGTTCTGTGGTAGTACTCACTGTCAGAGTTAGTGTAGTAGCACCAGTTCACCCCCCATACACTGGTATTGAAGCAGCACCCTCTCTTGGCACAGTCTGAAGAGCTTATTCCAGGGTATCCACAGTTTCTTCGCTCATATGGAGAGCCGTCACACTCATTCGGTGCTATTATATCTAAAACCACAATAGGAAGAATTGTGCAAGTATTTCAGTAATAAATATTCCATACAAGTAAAGCTCCACACTTCCTATGTGCACTTCTCAATCATCTGCGATGGACACATCTAGGGAGTCCAGTTATGCGTTTTGAAGAATATTGTATCAAGGGCAACAAAGCTAATAAAGGGGTTGGAGGGCATCAGTTATGAGGAACAACTACAGAAATTAAGGTGTATCCTTGGTAGAAGGGGGGAAAAAACAAAACAAAAACAAAACCAAAACCAAAACAAAACCCACAAACTTTGGTGTTACTTAGTGAACACAATCTACAGATATATGGAAAGTGGTAGTGACAAATACACACACATACAGGTTGAACTGGATGGATTGGTGTCTTATTCAACTATACCAGCTATGTAAATATTTTAATCTTAATCCTGTAGAGTTTAGATTGAAAAATCCCCAGTGAAGTTAATTTACAACCTATAACACCATAACTTCCACCATAGATATGATTTACCAGATTCTATGACCTCAAAAGGAAAGAATGTCGATCTGTGCTTTAGTGTTCTGGGATGAAAAATTTTGGACTCCCATTACCCACCACAGCTGGTGATGTTCCCTTTGGATGGAACCACTGATCTGTACATAAAAATGGATTGCCAATGGAATTGTCAGTCCTATAGAGATTAAGTGGTGGGCAGAGTTCCCAGTCCCCTTCAATATGCACAACGCCGATGACAGCATATAGCGTACTACTATGGACATGAGAAGCTCCATAGTGCCAAGATTGCACTATTGCTTGCATTGAAAGTGCATACAAAGTTCAAGGGGTTAAAGGCGGTGGCTTCCTCACACGATCTCCTTTTCAAGACAAAATAGGAATACTAGAATTTGTGGGGGGGGGGGGGGGGGGAAGACCTTGCGTTTTGTGAAAGCGCGTTTCTACTATACAATTGTAAGCAAGAGGCACTTCGTGGAGTGCTGGTGACCTTTGAACTACCAATGAATATTGAATGGACGCCATCCACTTGGAGAGGTCAAGCACCCATATATCTGTTGGCCACACTGTATAGATGGATATTAAATGTAGAATTCCAGGGTATTGGTCATTTTAAAATGTTTGTTTTGACCAAGCTGGCCCAACAAACTATTTCCATTACAGAACAATGTGACTGTTGTGTGCTGTAATATATTGTATCAACATTAGTTACATACAGTAGGCAGCGCTGTGTTTTGGAAACAGTGCCGGTGACTTTCCCTCTGCTGCCACATACTGTAAAAAGGAAGAGGAGCACTGGGCCCAATTCTTCAAAGTGAAGCTTGTATTTTTATCAATAAATATAAGGCTGAGGTAGAGATGAAGTCGGCAGATGAAATCATGATCACCACCTTATCCAGTCAGAGTTTTGTATTGCATTGCAGATTCTTCAAAATTTCTAAGGACTACATATTCCATGGTACCTTTCTACCTGTAAGCAGTGATTCCTGTACTGACTCCTCAGCACCTCTGTACATAAGTCAGGCTCTGTAAAATGTGTGACAGCAGTGCCTACTCACAAGGCATGGCGACTACGTGTCACAGAAATCACAAAAATAAGTGGAAATTTTCAAAAAAGTAAATTTACAAAACTACAAGATTGTCAAGATGACTAAAAATGGACTTCAAATAACTGAACTGTAATGTGGAAATGAATACAGGAGTTCATATTTTGGCCAGATATGCCTTCTGCTTTAACCACCTCTAAACCGGAGACTCACCCCCTTCCTGCCCAGGCCAATTTTCAGATTTCAGTGCCGACACACTTTGAACACCAGTTACTCATACGACACTGTACTCAAATTAAATGTTTTTATTGTTCGACAGAGCTCTCTGCTGCTTGTATTTAATCACTGCTGGTTTTTTTTTGCTACACAAGCAAAAAACGTTCTTAGTTTTTGAAATAAAAAAGTTTACTTTTCTTCATAAATTTAGGCCAAAATGTATTCCGCTTCATTTCTTTGGTGAAAATAACCCACATCAGGGTTTATCATTTTGTATGTAGAAAGTTATAGTTCAAAGGCTATGGTATATAATCTGAAAATTAATCAATCCTGATGTACTGACAACCTATCATTTCTTGAGGCCTGAAAATGCCAGGACAATACAAAACCCCAAATTACTTTTTGGAAATTAGACAGTCTAGGGTATTTAGTAAGAGGCATTGGGAGTTATGTGAAGTTGTAATTATTGTAATTTCTTTTGAAGAAAAAATTATACAAAATGTGGGTTTCTCACAATTTATATTTACATACTGTCCTCAGAGCAGCACAGCGTCATCGTGTCTCATGTGCTGGTGATAAGGGATACTGACTTGACAGTATTTCTAATTAAAGGTTTTGGTTCTCATCTTTTTCCCTTTTTTTTAACTTAACAAACTGACCAGTGCAGTATATTACTACAGTGACACTGTACTGCTCTGGAAAAGGGATTATACTTTTTTTTTACTGTGCTTATAATAGTGATTGTTACTGTTATAAGCAATCATTTTTGTGAATGACATCCATTCAGTTACAGGGTGTTCTATTGTGATAAATGTGATTGGTCTCAGCTATCACATGGTACAGAGGCATTGTGATTGGCCCCGTCTGCAACATGTGTCTACTATGACCAGAGATCACCACAATAGTACACAATGAATGTCTATGAATAAATGCAATTCATTGTGTTCAGCTGCCATGTGATCACTGGTCACAGCAATCACCAGCCTGGTACAGTGATATATCATCCACCGTGTCCAGTGGACACAAAGTGTGACAGATTGAGCTGAAGCATGGCTGCTAGAGTGTAGAGGAGGCGCAACTGGGAGGAGGTCATATGACGTCCACTCAGGATGGAAGAGCTCCCACTCATTCTGCTATAGAAGCAGTTAAAGAATGCCCCATTGGTGATGTGGTGACCCAACATAAAATTAGAAATCTCTCCAACATGAGATCTTAGATATTGGTAGAACAAGTGTCTCTGCTGGAAGATGTACCCTCAAATTCTGCTCTGATCAACTCAAAAAAAATCAAGTTACACTTACGGTAATGTCTTTTCCAGGAGTCTCAGGCCAGCACCTTGAGAGACCTCGGCTCCTCCCCCTCTGAGGAAACACCTCCACCCTAAAATAAAAAGAGCTACACTCCCCTCCGACCTCAGTTCTCCAAGCATCCTCCGGTCACCTGGGGGGGAGACAATGTGAGACAACATAATCGAAATAAGCCATCCTCACATAACCAATATCAAAACTGGGTGGGAAACTGGTGCTGGCCTAAAAGACTCCTGGAAAAGAAGTTACCGTAAGTGTAACTTGATTTTTCCCTTTACGTCTCTCAGGCCAGCACCTTGAGAGGATAAGCGAGTACTCACCCCACGGGCGGTCTAACTGCTTGCAAGACTTAACCAAAGGCCTGCTCCTGCACAGAGACCAGGTCCAGTCTGTAATGCTTGGCAAACGTGTCATAGTTGGACCATGTCGCCGCTCTGCAGATCTGCCCTGGGGAAGCTCCTGCTAGCTCTGCCTGGGTAACCGCCACTGTTCGGGTGGAATGCGCCCCAATACCCTCTGGGGCCTCCAGCCCGGTATGCTCCTGCAATTGACAGTCTCAACCAACCAGCCAGTGTCCTTTTAGAAGCTCTCTTGCCTCTCCTAGCCCCCTTGAAAAAAAAACACAAAAAAGGATTCGGTGCTCCTAAACTCCCTAGTCCTCTCTAGATAATGGAGTACGCACCTTCTTACATCCAAAAAATAAAATTTTTCCTGATCTACCCCAACCGGGTCAGTAAAAAAAATACAAAAAAAAAAAAAAACCACGAGGGAAGGACTATGTCCTGCTCCCTCTGGAATGTCTGGGCCACCTTCGGAATGAAGGATGGGTCCGTCCTGAAAACTATCCTGTCTGAAAAAATACGGAGATAAGGTGTTCTGATCGATAGGGCCTCAAGTTCACATGCCCTCCTCGCCATGGTAATCGCCACCAAAAATGCTGTCTTAACAGTGAGCTCACCAATCGGGCAGGACTCCAGGGGCTCGAACGGAGCCCTAGTCATCACTCCTAGAACCTTGGCCAAATCCCACATCAGAAACGGTCTGGTCCTCAGGGGCCTCTGTCTCACCAGAGCTTTAAAAAAATCTAGCCACCAACGCCTCCCTGGCCAAGGGACTCTCTAGGAACACACTGAGGTCCGAGACCTGGCCCTTGAGCGTGCTAACAGACAACCCCTTGTCCGCCCCCGCCTGGAGGAATTCCAACACTGAAACTAAACTATGGGTTGCTACTGACGCCCGGTGACACCAGGCTGTAAAGCGACTCCAGACCCTACCATAAATGGCCTGGGTCTCCTTCCTACTGGCCAGTAATGTTGCCACTACCCTGGGCGAGAAACCTTTCACTAAGAGGAGCTGCCGCTCAGAAGCCAGGCAGTCAACCTCAATCTGCCCACGCTGGGGCAAAGGACCGGCCCCTGCGTCAACAAATCTTCCCTTGGTGGCAGCCCCCAGGGTGGACGAGAGGCTAAACTTCTTAGGGTCGCGAACCACGCCCACCTCGGCCAGAAGGGAGCTATCAGGATTAATGAGGTCCCCACTGTTCTGAATTTCCTGAGAACTAGGGGAAGCAAGGGAACCGGGGGGAAAGCGCAACACAGCTGGTAATCCCACCTTTGACTTAATGCATCCACCGCTCTTGACCCGTCCCTGCGGGATAGGGAGAAGAAGTTTGTGACCTTGTTGTTTCTTCCCGAGGCAAAAAGATCCACGTCCGGGGATCCCCATCTCCGCACAAACTCCTGAAAGACCTCAGGGTTCAAGGCCCATTCTGCCTCCCTGAGCTGTGTCCTGCTCAGGAAATCTGCCCAGGACAACAGCATAGCCGCTAACGCTCCGAGGGCCTTGCTCCTCGTTCTGCCCTGCCAGTTTATATAAGCCACCGCCGTGGCATTGTCCGTTAGGACTCGCACATGCTTGCCCGTGACCCTCAATTGGAAGGCGTGCAGAGCCTCCCCCACTGCCCTCAACTCCCTCCAATTTGAGGATTCGCCCTTCTGCGCTAAGGACCATTCCCCCTGAGCCACTAAGCCTCCCAGGTGGGCTCCCCACCCCCAGGAGCTGGCATCCGTCGTGACCTCACTCGACACTGGAAAGCACCACAGCAACCCCTGGGCTATGCTGGACGATCTCCACCACCACAGGGACCTCTTCACACTGGGGGGAACCAGGACCCGGTCCTCTGAGTGAGCCCTCCTGTCCCAAACTCTCAGGACCCACAGCTGGAGGGGACGCATATGCAAACATGCCCACTGTACTGCTGGAATAGAAGCGGTTAGTAATCCCAGTACAGACATGGCTTGCCTTATGGATATCGACCTGCTCCCCTGCACCAATCTGATCCCCGCCTCCAACTTGGCAACCTTCTCCAAAGTCAGACTGGTCTTCTGACTCACCGAATACAGAGTGTAACCTAAGTATACTACTCTGAGAAGGCACCAGACAGGACTTCTCTAGATTCAAAATCCACCCCAGGTTCTCCAGATGGCCCCTCAATACCACCAGATTCTGCCGAAGGTGAGCCTCTGAATCTGCGAAGAGTAGCAAGTCGTCCAGATAGGCTATCACCGAAATCCCCTTCATGCGAATAGGAATCAGTGCCTCCGTCAGAACCTTGGTAAAAATTCTTGGCGAGGAGGAAAGCCCGAATGGAAGTGCCCTGAACTGCCAATGTCGAACTCCTCCCTCTCCGCCTACTGCCAACCTGAAGAACCGCTGAGAAGGTTCCGCAACAGGCACGTGCAGATAGGCGTCCTTCAAATCTACAGACGCCATGAAAGCACCTGGCGGAATCAGGGACCTGACTGTAAAGATGGAGTCCATGCTTAATCTCCGGTAGCGTACTAACCTGTTCAGGGGTTTCAGGTTCAAAATCAGCCTGAACGCCCCAGACTGCTTTTGAACCAACACCACATGGGAATAAATCCCCTTCCCTCGCTCCCTTATCGGGACCCTGGTGATGACTCTCTGGTCCTCGAGATCCTCCAAGGCGTCCACCAGGGCAGCGGCCTTCGCCGGATCCCTTGGACGGGCCGTCACAAGGAACTTCTCGGGTGCTGGGCCTGCAAACTCCAACCGATAACCCCTTCTGATGACATCCAAAATGAAGGGGCTGGCGACCACCGCTTCCCACTGCGGGAGGAAGGCCGCCAGTCTTCCTCCCACAGGAGGAACCGAGTCACCGCGGTTTCTGGGGCTGCTCAGGAGGGCAAAAAAATCACCCTCCCCCGCCTCTCTGGCCTGCAGACCTACCCTGACCCACTGGCCTCAGGCTCAGTCTCTTCGCCGGGCGGGCCTTACGTGTCCCTCCCTCCTGCAACTTCCTCTTGAGGGGGAAGGACTTCTTCCTGTCAGCTGTCTGGTCCAACAATTCCTCCAACCCTGGGCCGAAAAGACAGTCTCCTGTGAGGGGGATGCCGCACAATCTAACTTTTGAAGTGATGTCCCCCTGCCACGTTTTTAACCACAGCGCCCTTCTAGCCGAATTGGTAAGAGCAGCTGACCTAGCCCCCAACCTCACCGACTCTGCAGAAGCGTCCGCGATATATCCGATCCCTTGCAAAAGGGTCTCAAAGGAGGCCAAGATTTTTTCCCTGGGAGAGTACCACAATATGGGCCTGCAATTATGTAAGCCAGTATTCCAAGTTTCTAGCTACCACGGTCGCGGCCATGGCCGGCTTCAGATTGTAAAGGGTCCTTCAGGTTGTAAAGGGTCCTCATTAACGGAAACCTCCTTCTTAACGCCTTCGAGAAGAACGGCTTCCTTTCCGGATCCTGCCACTCCTTCCTAATAGTCTCCACCAAAATGTCATGCACAGGAAATATTCTGTGCTTTTGCTCCTCCAAACCCCGATACATTTGGTCATGGAGAGATAAGGTCTTAACCTCCTCAATGTTCAGGGTCTCATATATAGCCTCCAGGAGCTCATCCACCTCCTCTAGGGTTAATTTATACCGGGAGGGACCCCCGCCTTCCTCAGAGGGACCTTCCCCCGCAGATTCCTCTTCAGACTGGGAATCCCTCAATGGCCCTTCCTCCTCTCCAGACACGTGGGGTTCCCTGCTCCTACCTACCGAGGCTATCGGGGGGAAGGGGGGGGTACAGGCTGGGGAAGGGCAAACCGTTCCATGAGGGATTTGAAGGAGTCGAAGGTGCTAGCCAAGTCCTTCACCGACCTGGCTAAGTCCCCCTGTTCCGGCCTCTCCTCCTTCACTAACCCCAGGATGGGCATCTCCGTCTAGGCTCCTGGTGCTTAAGCTTAGCCCGAGCCTTGCCCTGAAAGACACAAAGAAGTTGCAGGAGGGAAGCCTGACAAACCTAACCTCACACCAAGTTTGCCACCCCCCCCTCCTTCCCGGCAGAGCCTAAGGGCCTGCTCCCACTGCAGACCCCCTGCCCTACCCCTTACACACCCCATTACCTGAGGGTCCGGGAATACCCCTTGAGCTAGGGGTCAACAGGTAGGGGAGGCCTCCACTGAGGCACCTTACCTGTGTCTGGCTGGTGCTGGCATCTCCTGGTCCCGGTGCCTCCGACATCCTGCTCAGGAGGGCGGTTGCCTGGTGCTAGCCTGTCCCCCAGGCAGCTGTGCACCGCTATTTAAATCTTGCGCCGCCGTTGTGTGAGGGCCGCGACCGGAAGTTGCAGCCCTGGGCGAAGCCCCACCCCTCTTGACGGAAATCGCCATCTCCCGACGTCCAGCCCGGCAAAGTCACCTGACCGCTAGCATGGGAAGGAGCGAGACTCCATCCCGATCCTCCCCAGATCTCACCACAGCCTCCCCAACTCGCTGGAGGGGGTCGGGGGGCAAAGAGCAGGTACATGCCTTCCCCGTCACCCAGGGTGCGCGCCCACTGCACCGCAGCCTGCCCAGGGAGGATATGCAGCCGGACACTTCGACCTTCACTCCCGGCTGCGTCGAGCCTCTGTCGGCTATCCAGCCCTCGGCTCCCCTGCCGTCTGTGCGATAGCCGGAGGAAACACCTGAATGGAGGTCGGAGGGGAGCTTTTTTTATTTTAGGGTGGTGGTGTTTCCTCAGAGGGGGAGGAGCCGAGGTCTCAAGGTGCTGGCCTGAAAGACGTAAAAGGGGAGGGGAAAAAAAAAAAAAAAAAAAAAAAAAAAAAAGTGTAGTAACTGTGGAAGATGGACTGGTTGGAAGAGTAGAAGATTCCATTATTAGCTGAGGGCAGGATAGGCTTCCTTGGAGATAGGTTTTCAGAGACCACCTAAAAGTGAGCAGAGTAGGTGATCGTCTGATAAATTAGGGTAGAGAGTTCCAGAGGATAGGGGTAGCTCTGGAAAAGTCCTGGAAGGAGGAGACAAGGGAGCTAGACAGCAGGAGGTCGTACGAGGAGCAGAGAGTACAGTTTGGGTGATATTTAGAGACAAGATCGGTGATGTCATTTGGGGCAGAGTTATAAATGGCTTTATACGTTGTTAATTTTTTGAATTTTATCCGTTGGGCAATGGGAAGCCAGTGGAGGGATTATCAGAGAGGGGTGGCAGATACAGAACGGTTAGTAAGGTGGATAAGTCTGGCAGCAGCATTCACGATAGACTGAAGAGGGGATAGCCTGCGATGAGGCCGGCCAATGAGGGAGTTGCAATAGTCAAGATGAGATAACAAGGGAGTGAATAAGTTGCTTAGTGGTTTCCGAGGTTAGGAACGGGCGTATCTTGGAGATGTTGGAGGTGAAGTCTACAAGATTTGGACAATGATGGATTTGGGGGTGAAAGGACAGATGGGAGTCTAGGATTACACCTAGTACCCTGGCATGAGGGGAAGGACTGATTATTGTGTTTGATTTTGGAGAAGTCAGGAGAGGGGGCACAGGCAGGGGGGATTACTAAGAGCTCAGTTTTGGAAAGATTGAGTTTGAGGAAGTGGAGTGACATCCATGCCGATATGTTGCTTAGTAGGTTAGTAATGCAAGAGGAGACTGAAGGGGTGAGGCGAGGGGTAGAGAGATGTGTGTCATCAGCATAGAGAGTACTTAAAGCCATGGGAGTTTATCAAGTGACCAAGGGAGGAGGTGTAAATGGAGAAGAGAAAGGGTCCAAAGACAGAACCTTGAGGGACCCCTACAGAAAGAGGGAGTGAAGAGGAGGAGGCAGTGTTCTAGGCAATGCTGAAGGAGCACTGCGATAGGTAAGAGGAGAACCAGGAGAGCAGAGTGAGACCAAGAGAGTGGAGTTTGAGGGGATGGTCAACCATATCAAAAGCCTCAGAGGAGGTCAAGTAGTAAGAGTACAGAGTAGTGACCATTGGTTTTAGCTGTTAGTAGATTAGCGAGTTGCATGCACAGCTGTATATAGCAGGAGGACCTGATTTTTTTTCTCTTCTAATGCAGTTCAGTATCCCCCCGCCAAAGACCAGGCAGTAAAAGGAGGAGCAGCAGATTTTTGAGATGTTATGCATCAAGTCTGCACACTCCTCCTATCAGCATGTTCCTTGTTAGCACATCAGCACTTTAGCTTATATGATTGGCTTTTCGGATTGCCTTCCCCTACAGTCTGAGCTGTGCTACATAGGGGATTATGAGAAGCTCATACCAAGTAGAACTAAGACACCAACACAGCTTGCTTTTGTAACATACTGTGGAAACTGTTGACACTCTAAAAATTCTGCATATTAATTATATTAATGGAAATTAAAGCATAGGAAATAATCTTACTGTAGTCAGTGGGGTAGAAGCACCATTTGTCCCCGGGAATGGAGGAGTTGAAGCAGCATCCTCTGGAATGGCATTCTTCGGAACCAATTCCTGGATATCCACAGTCTGTTCTAGTTCCTTGATATCCACAGCCTGTCCTGTCAGCTGGCCTCACCAAGCTTTGATCATATGGCCTCACCAAGCTTTGATCATCATCTATGAAGAATAATTGATAATATTGTATTTGAAATGGCAATTCATGTTAACTGGCTGCACAGAAAAGTTTTCAGAGCCTTTGGGGGGTACTAATTTTTATACACATTCTTGACTTAAAGGGTAAGTGCACTTTCAGATATGGTGAGCCTAGTCGTTTTACCCCCATTGCCCTGACCTACAGGATTCCACCCTTCCCCTTCACAGATCATAGAGATCCGGATGTTTTACAATCAGCTGTGAAAGGCTCCCTCTCCTGGCTGTGCATGCACATGAAGTCCATGAGGCTGTAATTGGGACCCATCCTGGCTGGGAGCTGAAGGTAAAAAAGCCACAGAGGAATCTAGGGGGCTATAATGTACATACGTGGCTAGGAGAGAAGCCTTTCACCTATGGAGGTAAACAATTGAAGCCACAGTTCTTGGATCTAGGCATGTATACATGGGGGGGGGGGGGGGGGGGGGGAGGTTAAGCCTTAAGACTATCAGAGGTAAATCTATAGCTCTTTTCAGAATGGGCTGCCTTAACGTGACACATGTCAACCACATGTGAACACACCACAAAGTAGATGGGCCCTTAGTCTAAAGGATTTTATTGGCTATGTGATGCAATAACTTACCGAGTTGTTTTGGGAAGAAGCACCATTTAACCCTGCGAATAGTGGAGTTAAAGCAGCATCCTCTGGAATGGCACTCGCTGGCATTAATTCCTGGGTATCCGCAATCGGTTCTTTTGGCTGGACTCACTGCACACTGAGCCTCATCTGAAACGGGTAATAAAAAAGCATTTTTTATGATGCCATGGTGTGGTTTAAAGGGGGGATCCACATTAAAAAAATTAGGAATTCCTTGTCATGTTGCCAAGCAGGGAACGACCCTTCGTTCAGCTGAAAAAGCTAGTTTGCTGATCTGCTGGTTTCAACATTACACAAGTCACTGGCCTAGAATAAGTAGATGAGGAGTTCTGTCCTTAAAAAAATATCTGAACCCCAAAATAAGTATTGTGTCCTTAGTTGTAGTGGCTGCATTAATTTTTGTTTCAGGGTTTCTTTTCAACTGGTAATCCTGCAAATAGCCCATTTCCTGGCTCTTTGTGGCTATGCTTACTACTCCACTGTATCTATAGGGTAAGGGCATAAAGGTGCTCAATGTAATTCTTTGGCTACTAGATGGCTCCAGAGTCATTGTAATGGGTTAGGTACAGGACCATTTGGACTAACAGGCAGTGTTAGTGCCATCGGAGCCAGTAGAGCTCCCCATAGGTAGGATGCCAGTTAAGGAAGTACATGGTGTTAATGTCAACCTTGCATCTACAGTTAGAGAGCAGCCCATACTTTACAGGGGTTGTCCTGAGTACTGCATCCCTAGTCAGGGATGTACATAGCCCATAAAGTTTAGCCTGCCCCAAGTCAGTGGTCTTTAAACTGTCAGATATGGCCCTTTGCTCACCATTATCCAGCCATTGGGGCACTATTCCTCCCCCTGACACAAACAATGGGGCACTTCTCCCACTAATGCCAAGGAACAGGCGATCTTCCCACTGATACCAAAGAAGAAACACTATTCCTGCTACTAGTACCAATGACAAGACACTATTCCTACCACTAATAATGGGGCACTATTCCTCCCCACTGATACCAACAGGTTGGGCACTTCCTCCCACTGACCACAGTATTTTTTTTTATTCCCACTGACCAAGCCTAAGGCATTTTCTACTCCCACTGGCCACAGCCCACCTATAGTCTGAAGGACTGTAAATTGGCTTTGTTTAGAAGGCCCTTGCTCTACTTTACTTTCTATTGAAGATTAAGGAACAGACCAAAATGTTTTAGCAATAACAGCAAAGATAGTTCACGATATTATTCTGTGGCAGATTCCGGTAATGTTTGTTCTGTGGTAGTACTCACTGTCAGAGTTAGTGTAGTAGCACCAGTTCACCCCCCGTACACTGGTATTGAAGCAGCACCCTCTCTTGGCACAGTCTGAAGAGCTTATTCCAGGGTATCCACAGTTTCTTCGCTCATATGGAGAGCCGTCACACTCATTCGGTGCTATTATATCTAAAACCACAATAGGAAGAATTGTGCAAGTATTTCAGTACTAAATATTCCATACAAGTAAAGCTCCACACTTCCTATGTGCACTTCTCAATCATCTGCGATGGAGACATCTAGGGAGTCCAGTTATGTGTTTTGAAGAATATTGTATCAAAGGCAACAAAGCTAATAAAGGGGTTGGAGGGCATCAGTTATGAGGAACAACTACAGAAATTAAGGTGCATCCTTGGTAGGAGGAAAAAAAAACAAAAAAAAAAAAACACACAAAATACACAGAGGTCTTGCTATTCCATAGCCCAATTACATCTGTAAAGGACACACGATATGTTGGTAAAGTAAAGCACATCCCTGCCACAACCCCAGTTACACTGACTACAAAGATCTCATGTGCAGAAAATGACTGGCAAAGCCGCCAGGGGTCACTAAACTTTCTAAACAAAAGGCCAGTTTATGATTGTTCAGACTTTAGGGGGATTGGACTGTGGCTAGTGGAAGTAGAAAATGCCCCAGCATCAGTAAATGTGTCAGGCTTGGTGGCAAAGTGTTTGTGGTCAGTGGGAGGGGAATCATGTCCATCATTGGTATTAGTGGTAGAAAATGTCCCATCGTACGCATTCGTGGGAATAACAGTGCCCCATCATAGGGGTCAGTGGGAGGAATGGTGTCTTGTACCAGTAGGAATTAGTGCTTCAAGAGCCAAATAAAGGCTTGCAAGAGCTGAAGTTTGGGGGAGCACTGGACTAAACCACACAAGTACTTTAACCTCTATTTTCCCTTATAATTGGCTTATACAAAACAAATTAAATACAGTGTTTGGATAAAAGTTTAGAGCAGCATAACAGTTAGTAAAATATATTTTGTATAGAGATACAATTTAGGTCAAAAATGACAACTGAGGGTGCCAGAAGGACAGCGGGATTTGGTCTCAAATGAGGGACAATTGGGGGCTTTGCAATTAAAAACAAAATGTTTTAGTTTTTCCAAATCAAGAGATTTAATTCCATCAATGCTTTGCTGCAAAAAAGTGAGGTTCTGCAGTGTTGGAGCAAATAACATTCAGTATGTTGGTTATTATTCAAACATGTGACATGGACCTTAGACTAATCAGCCTCATTTCTGTATGCTTTTTTAACTTAGGAGGTGAAATTACTTACATAAGTCTTCCTCACCACTTCCATTTTCAGTAGCCAAACTCGGAAGTCCTAGAAATGTGGCAGTCACCAGAAGGAGCCATAGCTTGGGCGTCATGATGGTGCTTTTATCTGGTTTAGTGACAGGACAGACAGCAACTGACTTTTCCAGTTATATACATTTATAGTGTTTGCAGACAATGCGTAGGGTCAATATCAAAGCAGAAAATATTTCATAAACCATGCAATTTATCCAACACAGAGCAGTGCTTTTTCTCTTGTGTTGCTAGAATCCCAACACAGGACAGATAGTCGTTTCTATAGGGTGTATTGTACAGTTATATTTCAGCAAATAATTACTATTGAATAAAGACATGTATAGCATATTGGTAGGTACACCTTAATAGGTCATCAGTAGATAAGGATCATGTAACTGGCAACTAATACTGAAATAATGCAATTTGTTTGGTACTCTGGGGTGGACCTGTAAACCTAGATATATAAGTGCTGCCATTGTTGACTTGTTTCTAAAGCTGTAGACTGCAGGATATCACTCTGATGACCTTGTGAGTCACTGGCCTGGAACAAACATGTAGGATAGGAATGGAAACTTTTAGACTTTCTTTTAGGACATTTGCTAGATAGTGAGGCCAGGATTAAGATTTTTCTTTGCCTTTGCAGGTTTTTCTTAAATATATTAAAGCTGGATTTTGGCCTTGTCACTGAAGGCGATGTTCCTCATCTCAAAATGCTGCCTCTCCCCTACACCACTCCACCCTACACTGGTAATGAATAATCTGAGAAGTCAATATAAGCCTTTATATATTTATACTACCTTTAAATAAAAACTATTCCTTAATATATAACAATTCAAATGGAGAGGGTAGATTAGTGGTTTTCAACTTATGAGCTAAAGGGGGGTTCAGTTTGGCTCCTGACATTACTAAAAGGCTACACAAAATGTTCAATATATAGAATGCTTGATAGGACTGTCAGAAACTGCAGAACTAATAGAGGAAATGAAGGTCAGAGAGTCTTAACATGCTGTATTTTTGGCTTGTGAATGCTGCAAAAGACAACACAAAACTAAGAAAACATTACATGAGGCTAGTAGTGATCAATGTTATTACCCCAATGTTTCCCCTACAGATTGATGAGATCTGAGAGCCACACAATGTACCAGGGGCAACATGTGGCCCTCAGGCTGGTCATCAGGGGGAGGTAGATCTTAGGAATGTCCAGTACGTATATAAAACAAGAAGACTTTTGCATGCTCATCTGCATTCTCATAGTTTTGAGCAAAGGCTCAATGCAAGGCTTGTATGTGCCATGCTTGTGACACTGGCACCAAAAGTCCTATTTAAGCTGGATTGCTGTGTGGTCTTCAGCTAGTTCCTGCTTCACCTGTGCCCTAACCTGCTAGATTTGTCTTCCCATGCATGACCTGACTTGCCTCTAACCTGTCTTTAGATTCCTGCCTACCTGCTGTGACCTCGGCTCGTACCCTTATTATGCTTTTGCTTCATGTTCCTGTGCCTTACTACTGAGGTGTTGATGGGGTTCTACAAATGAGGTGGGTGCACAGGTTGTCAAACTCAGCCTGCCGCTAAAGGACTCTGGTCCCATTGTAGTATGGCAAGGAGAAATTTGTAATTAG
Source organism: Staurois parvus (assembly GCF_062004578.1). Taxonomy (NCBI): domain Eukaryota; kingdom Metazoa; phylum Chordata; class Amphibia; order Anura; family Ranidae; genus Staurois; species Staurois parvus. Next base: position 1,555,394 of record NW_028318370.1, read on the forward strand.
GTGTTAACTCCTCTTTTAGAGAAACCCCTCCACTGGTGATGTAAAGGGTGGAAATAATGCATGCATAAATGTCAGTGGTGGGTGGAGCTAAGAGTAGATGGGGCATGGGAGGGAGATACCCCAAAGATGCTGTCTCCTGCAGTACTAATTAAAAAGGCTCTTTGCAGGGGTGAAGTGCCAGGCTTGTTGGCACAGAACATGAAAATAGCTGTAGTTGCCTTGTCTCGCCTGACCTTCTGAAGGAGCCTTCACCCGGGAGCCTAAAGCCTTGAAGGCCTGGACAGAGGTCACTGATGTGAATAATGGTAGTATCCCAATGGGGAACATACCGGGCCGGGCAGAGCTATAGAAGGAACGTCAGGAAGACACTGGTATACTGAGAGCACCATGATCTCTCCTGACCCTCAGCTACAGGTCCTTTAACTTGGTGATGGAAGCTGAAGGCCAGTATACACAGGGAAGGGGTTCCAACTCTGGGGTGCTCCCAAGGAGAGGAACGGAGGTGTAGAGGGAAGATTGCTTAAAAGACATGTGCCTGCGTTCTGCACTAAAATGACTGCTGCAGAACCTTGCACGTGCATTCCATGCTGAAGGTTCTGCTAGTATGTCAATGTGATCTGTCACGGAAGATTTACAGTACAGTGCAGAATATAGCATTTGTGCATGGACATTCCTTTATTCTCAGATATTCAGGCCAGGGATGTCATGAGCAGGCCTCAGACCAGGAGTATAACACAATTCGGTGGAGAGCTGAGCTCAATAACAGGTGGGTGGCTGTCCTATCAGAAGAACTTTTAGAGCTCAGTGACAAAACCTGCCCAACCTCAGTCTTCCTTACATGCATTTCTAGTTCTCAAATGGAATATTAATTACCATTCTCAGAGCATGGGGTATTGCGCATGAGAGTGTAAAGAAGCCATCTGATTATTATGCTTGTTTCACATTGTAAGGGCTGAGATGTCCGTTGGGCCCTGATTACTTAATACCAGAGCTGCCAATAGAGGGATACAGACAGCTCAGGCATTTGGCCCCCCTGACGACTTATAGGAGCTATTGCCTGTGGGCAGCTCAGAGTCCTCCATCCCTCCACCCCCTGGTCCTTTCTCAACGCTTCATCACTGACTACAAATCCCAGAATCTCCCACTTGTGATGGAGGGGCACGTCTGGTTGGAGCTCACAATGTGGGAAGTATGGAGCTGTAAGCCATGCACAGAAGCACATGGCACTGAGACAACCATTTTAGAAGAGGGCTGGTGGGCAAACTCCATAAAGGTGAGGCTCTCAACACAAATCCCAGATACAAGGGAGAGATGCAGGGTAGCAGTATTGAGATACAGAGTGTAGGTGATGCACAGGGTGTAGAGATGGAGTATTGGGGATGCAGGCAGTACAGAGTGTTGGAGTACTGGGGTGCAAAATGTTGGAGTATTGAGGTGCAGAGTTCAGGTGAAGCATGAAGTGCAAAGTGCTGGAGTGTTGGAGATATAGGGGATACAGAGTGTTGGGAGTATTTGAATACAGGGTGTTCAGATAAGGTGTAAACGGATATGCAGGAGGTACAAAGTGCAGGGTAGTGGGGGATTGCATGGGGAGATACTGGGGCCTTGTTAGGCAGGATGTACAAGACAAACAACAAAAGATAAAGTTCAAATGCAACTTGCTAGCCAACCAAAATTAACCTGTAACAGTATGCGTTAACAGGTGTTTAGATAGCACACATTTGCAAATAAATACGCATGCTACAGAGCCACGTCACTGCACCCAGATATGCTTTAGTCTTAACTCTACAAATTGTGAGAGCCCCCATAGTATAGGCACATGTATTTAATGAATAGACCAGGGGGAGGTGAACCTGAGGGAGCCCACCAGACACCCAGCATGTAGCACAATGGCAGCTAGGGTGTCCAGTGCACCTCCACACCAACAATTCAGCAGTACAAAAAAAAATGGCCACTGCCCTAGTCTAACTGGCCTTCACAGAAAGGAACACATGGACAGGCGACGCATGTCAAACAAGAGAAAAAGTTCCCAATTCAACTTGCCAGCCAGCTTGCAAACAAACCAAATTAACCTGTCTAACAGTATGCAATAAAAACAGGGGCTTAGTTAGCACACATTTGCAAATACATACATAAGCTACAAAGCCACATCACAGCACCCCGATATTGTGTAGTCCTACCTCTACAAATTGTGAGAGTCCCTATAGTAGAGGCACATGTATTTAAAGGATAGACCGAGGCAGGTGGACCCAAGGGAGCCCACCCCTCCTTAAAGGTACAGGAACGCACTGGACACTCAGTATAAAGCACAATGGCAGCTAGGGTGACCAGTGCGCCCCCTCACCAACAAATCTGTAGAGCTAGGACTATCGGGGTGCTGTGATGTGGCTCTATAGCTTACATATGTATTTGCAAATGTGTGCTAACTAAACCCTTGTTTTTAATGCATACTGTTAGGTTAATAACAGGGGTGGCACAGTGGCTTAGTGGTTAGCACTTCCACCTGCCAGCACTAGGGCCATTGGTTCAAATCCCAACCACAGCACTACCCACCTGGAGCTTGCCTGTTCTCTCTGTGCCTGTGTGGGTTTCCTCCAGGTACTTCAGCTTCCTTCCATACTCCAAAGACATGCTGGTAAGTTAATTGGATCCTGTCCAAATTGTCCCTAGTATATTAATGTGAGTCAGGGACCTTGGATTGTACACCCCTTGAGGGTTAGGGACTGATGTGAATGTACAATATATATATTTATATGTAAAGCACTGCAGAAATTGATAGCACTATATAAGTACCTGAAATAAATAAATAATTCAGTTTGTTTGCAAGCTGGATCTTTTCTCTTTTGTTGTTTGACATGCGTCGCCCTTCCATGTGTTCCTTTCTGTGAAGGCCAGTTATAGACTGGGGCAGTGGCCTTATTTTGTACTGCTGAATTGTTGGTGAGGGGGTGCACTGGACACCCTAGTTGCCATTGTGCTACATGTTGGGTGTCCGGTGCGCTCCTGTACCTTTAAGGAAGGGTGGGTTCCCTCTGATTCACCTGCCCCTGGTCTATTGTGCGGGCAACATTTTGCGTGGGCACGAGAGCCCATTCATTTGAATGGACTCCCATACCCCATTACACGCAGGGAAGAAGTCCCTGCACTTCTTCTAAAAACGCAGCCCGCACGGGACCACACCACCCACACAGATGTGAACCTAGACTAAATACATGTGCCTCTACTATGGGGGCTCTCAAAATTTGTAGACTTAGGACTACAGAATATCGGGGTGCTGTGATGAGGATCTGTAGTTTACGTACATATTTGCCCCTGTTTTTAACACATACTGTTAGATTAATTCGGTTTGTTTGCAAGCTGACTGGCACGTTGAGCTCGGAACCTTTCTCTTTTGTTGTTTGACATGCGGCGCCCTTCCATGTGTTCCTTGCTGTGAAGGCCAGTTATAGACTGGGGCAGTGGTCATTTTTTGTAAGGATGTACAAGACCCCATGTTTCTAATGGTGGTCCTGCTTACTACACTGCACTGGGCCTATTTTCAGGGATGGTTTTATAGCAGTATCTAAGGCTGGCCATACACTATACAATTTTCTGTTCAATTTCTGCCCAATTTCCTTTAGATTTACCATCAACTATGTAATGCAAGGGCCTGCTTAATTGGATACAATTGAAAGTGTTGTTTAGGTTTGACCTTTTGACATATTATATGGTTTTTGGTAAATGTAAAGCAATATTCTAAAGAAAGTTGTATAATGTATGGCCAGCCTAAGACAGAATTTAGTAGATTGCTGAGCAAATAAAAAATCTGTGGAACAGAGGAGCCCAGTGACTACAGACATTATTAGGACAATTACAGCTCCCATCTACCTATCTCTGGATTCAAGGCAAGACTCCCTATTTCAAGCTGGACTCACAGTACACACTATGTGCACTACTTTTAGGTTCACATTGCTCTGAGCATTTTTTACACACATGGTGCTAAAACCGACAAGTAAAAATAAGAGTATAGTGAGCGCTCCTAAGGGTAGCTGCTAAAACACCAAGAGGTACCAATATGGCTCTAAAAGATCAAAAAACAAATATAGGGTGTAGTGCTGTAAAAATGTAAAATTACAGGTATTCCAATAAGTCCACATATAATAGTCATAAATGCATGTAAAAACCATAAACGAATATAAAGTCTTAAAACGGAAGAAAATGCAGCAGATGAACTTGTGACTCCAACCGATAGTAAAAAATGCGCACTCAGCGGAAACGCATGGATATTGCGCGTAAATATAAAACCTCAAGGTATACTGGACAATCCGGTGAACTTTTTCCTATGGTGCAGTCATCCAGCCGTTAGGGAAGTATTTAAATCCACTGGTTCCAGAGGTCCCCTTAAAATTGGTGAGATGATCAGCCTGGATATGGGGCTCCTATTCCTCCGGATATGCTGGATACTAACAGGTACCTGTGGGCTTAATAGCTCCAGATAGGAGCCACAAAACAAGTGCCCATAGTGTAGTAGATTAAATATCTTTATTGTAGTACCGCATAAAACAGACAGGGTATAGTGGTGAGCAGAAATAACACACTATACCTTCATTAAAATGGCCGCCGGGGCTTCCTTCCAGCTCCAGGCGGCAGTAGTGTCATGTGCTGTCTGGTTCAGAACACATTTTAGCCGTCTGCCGTGGGCGCTTTCTTTTTAGACGCTGCTCAATAGTAAATCTCAGTGTGGAGTCCTCTGACAGACGGCACTCAATCGTGTCTACTGTGATTAACAAACAGCACTATTTGGAGCTAGGCATATCTCTATGTATTCTAATGTGATTTCCTTAGTTCTGTTGATTCAGTTTTTGTTTCTTATCCTTTATAATTTTCATTATAATGATTTTACATATTTCGAAGGTCACTCTAGATCAGCAATGGGCAAACTACGGCCCGCGGGCCGTATACGGCCAGGCGGACCTTTTAATCCGGCCCGCGGAGCTAGGCTCCCGCTAGGCTCCTCTCACAGTCCGCCCTGAAGACCGGTGTAGCATGAAAATCTGTCTCCTATGAGGATCTGTCCCCCTCGACATATCTGCGCATGTGCCGGAGATCGCCGATCGGCTGCTAATGCCTGAAACTGGCACATGCGCAGATACGTCGAGGGGGACAGATCCTCATAGGAGACAGATTTTCATGCTACACCGGAACGGCGCAGGAACACGGCGAGAGGAACGCGCAGAGCAAAGGTAAGTGAATTGACACAGGGGGGACTTGGGGACTTAATATGGGGGATGAATTAATATGGGGAATGAATTACTATATGGGGGATGAATTACTCTGGGGGATGAATTACTATATGGGGGATGAATTACTATATGGGGGATGAATTACTATGGGGATGAATTACTATGGGGGGATGAATTACTATATGGGGGATGAATTACTATGGGGGATGAATTACTATATGGGGGATGAATTACTATATGGGGGATGAATTACTATAGGGGATGAATTACACTATGGGGGATGAATTACTATATGGGGAATGAATTACTATATGGGGGATGAATTACTATATGGGGGGTGAATTACTATGGGGGATGAATTACTATATGGGGGATGAATTACTATGGGGGATGAATTACTATATGGGGGATGAATTACTATATGGGGGATTAATTACTATGCTTACTGTGGGGTAATATTACTATACTTACTATGGATGACACATACACACCATTCATCTACTCTTGGTCCGGCCCCCGGGTCCAATATATGAACCCATTGCGGCCGTCAAGTCAAAAAGTTTGCCCACCCCTGCTCTAGATAATATATATTTTGACAGCTGAATCTAAAAATAAAGGTTCGCAATTAAAAAAAAATTTAAAAAACGGTGTCTGGTCCCCCCTTCCATCCATACCAAGCCCTTCGAGTGTGGTATGGATATTAATGGGTAACTCAACGCCAAATTAAAAAAAAAAAAACAACGTGGGGTCCCCCCAAAATCCATACCAGACCCTTATCTGAGCATGCAGCCCGGCAGGTCAGGAAAGGGGGGGGGAGAGCGAGCGCCCCCCCCAACTGAACCATACCAGGCCACATGCCCTCAACATGGGGGGGTGCTTTGGGGCAGGGGGGCTCCCCCCCAAAGCACCTTGTCCCCATATTAATGGGGACAAGGGCCTCTTCCCCACAACCCTGGCCAGTGGTTGTGGGGGTCTGTGGGCGGGGGGCTTATCAGAATCTGGAAGCCCCCTTTAACAAGGGGGCCCCGAGATCCCGCCCCACCCTACGTGAATGAGTATGGGGTACATGGTACCGCTACTAATTCATAAAAAAAACTAAAAGTGTAGTGTTAAAAATCACAGGACACAGTCTTTGACAAGTCCTTTAATAAAAGAAAAATCTTAAAGAATGTCCCCCGAAGTAGATCCAACGTCAATCACGAAGCCCGCCGCCGGTGACCCGAAAAAAGAAAAAAAAAATTGATTCGCATCTGACGCTGGCTGCCAGCCTTCTGCTGTGAGCCTGGGTGACAGCTCTTAAATATGTAAGAGGTGGGGCCACTCGGGGACATGATCCGAGTGACCCCGCCCCATGTGACATCAGTTTGTTTGTTTTTTCCGGTTGCCGGCGGCGGGTTTCGTGATTGACGTTTGATCTACTTCGGGGGACATTCTATGAGATTTTTCATTTATTAAAGGACTTGTCAAAGACCCTGTCCTGTGTTTTTTTACACTACACTTTTAGTTTTTTTGTGAATTAGTAGCGGTACCATGTACCCCATACTCATTCACGTAAAGGGGGGCCGGGATCTGGGGGCCCCCTTCTTAAATGGGGCTTCCAGATTCTGATAATCCCCCCGCCCGCAGACCCCTACAACCACCGGCCAGGGTTGTGAGGAAGAGGCCCTTGTTCCCATCAACATGGGGACAAGGTGCTTTGGGGGGGGAGCCCACTCTGCCCCAAAGCACCCCCCCGTGTTGAGGGCATGTGGCCCGGTATAGTTCAGGAGGGGGGGAGCTCACTCCTGACCTGCCAGGCTGCATGCTCAGATAAAGTTCTAAAGTATGGATTCTGGGGGGAACCCCACGCTGTTTTTTTTTTTTAAATTTGGTGTGGAGTTACCCCTTAATATCCATACTAGACCCGAAGGGCTTGGTATGGATGGGAGGGGGGACCCCACGCCACTTTTTAAATTATTTAATTTATGGAAATTCTTTAACATTCAGCTGTCAGTGGGGAACCCCGCTGACAGCTGAAACATTAACACATGGTTGTCACTACTAAAATCCCGCATGAGTTATTTTATCAAGTCATGTGGTGTTTTAGTAGTGAAAACCAATGCAGCGTTCATGTTTCAGCTGTCAGCGGAGTTCACCACTGACAGCTGAATGTAAAAGCATTGCAGGGAATTAAAAAAATAATTTAAAAAACGGGCATGAGGAGGTGTCACCTGCTTGCTCATTGGATGCTCAGGGCTCATTCACACATCTCCATTCTTACATAGTAAGGGCTCTTTCACAGGGATTAACAGATTGGGTCTGCTTGCCCGTTTTTCAAGCAGACCCGATCGGAACCTCCATTCTCCTCTATGGAGCGGCGGGTGTAAATGGACATGCGTCCGTTTACAACCATCAACATCCAATCCAATCTGTTCTACCAAAAAGGGATGGATAGGGATCCAATTCCCCTTCTGTCCATTGGATCAGATGAAAATAAACAGGCGGTTCGTTTTTATCTGACCGCCCATTGAGGAGAGCGAGCAGCTCTGTGTCTGCTCTGCACTGTATAAAAGACACCTGTCCACAGGAGCAATCAAACAATCAGATTCCAAACTCTCCACCATGGCAAAGACCAAAGAGCTGTCCAAGGATGTCAGGGACAAGATTGTAGACCTACACAAGGCTGGACTGGGCTACAAAACTATTGCCAAGCAGCTTGGTGAGAAGGTGACAACAGTTGGTGCAATCATTCGCAAAAGGAAGAAACACAAAACAACTGTCAGTCTCCCTAGGTCTGGTGCACCATGCAAGATCTCACCTCATGGAGTGTCAATGATCATGAAAACAGTAAGGAATCATCCCAGAACTAGATCGTGAGGATCTTGTCAATGATCTCCAGGCAGCTGAGACCACAGTCAGCAAGAAATCAATTGGTAACACACTACGCCGACAAGGATTGAAATCCTGCAGTGCCCGCAAGGTCCCTCTGCTCAAGAAAGCACATGTCCAGGCCCATCTGAAGTTTGCCACTGAATATCTGAATGATGCAGAGGAGGACTGCTTGAAAGTTTTGTGGTCAGATGAGACCAAAATCTAGCTCTTTGGCATCAACTCAACTCAACGTGTTTGGAGGAGGAGGAATGCTGCCTATGACCCCAAGAACACCATCCCAACTGTCAAACATGGTGGGGGAAACATTCTGCTTTGGGGGTGTTTGATGCAGTACAGTTGTTCTGTCCCCTCAGCAGAAAAAGGGACAATGGACGGGGCAATGTACTGTCAAATCTTGGGTAAGAACCTTCTTCTCTCAGCCAGGGCATTGAAAATGGGTTGTGGCTTGGTGTTTCAGCATGACAATGACCCAAAACACATGGCCAAGGCAACAAAGGAGTGGCTCAAGAAGAAGCACATTAAGGTCCTTGGAGTAGGCCTAACAGACCTTAATCTGATTGAAAATCTGTGGAGGGAGCTGAAAGTTCGAGTTGCCAAACGTCAGCCCCAAACCTTAAAGAATTGGAGAGGATCTGCCAAGAGGAGTGGGCCAAAATCCCTCCTGAGATGTGTGCAAACCTGGTGGCCAACTACAGGAAATGTCTGATTTCTGTGATTGCCAACAAGGGATTTGCCACCAAGTACTAAGTCATGTTTTGTGAAGGGGATCAATTACTTATTTCCCTAGTGAACATGCAAATCAGTGTATCATTTGTTAGACATGCACTTCTTTTGAATTTTTTGTTGCTTTTCTCTGTTACAATACACCTACCATTCGATTTTTAGACAGATGATTTCTTTGAGAGTGGGCAAACATTCAAAATCAGCAGGGGATCAAATACTAATTTCCTTCACTGTACACTATATTGCCAAAAGTATTGGGAAGCCTGCCTTTACACGCACATGAAGTTTAATGGCGTCCCAGTCTTAGTCCATAGGGTTCAATATTGAGTTGGTCCACCCTTTGCAGTTATAACAGCTTCAACTCTTCTGGGAAGGCCGTCCACAAGGTTTAGGAGGGTGTCTATGGGAAGGTTTTGACCATTCTTCCAGAAGCACATTTGTGAGGTCAGGCACTGATGTTGGACGAGAAGGCCTGGCTCGCAGTCTCCGCTCTAATTCATCCCAAAGATGTCCTATCAGGTTGAGGTCAGGCCAGTCATGTTCCTTCATCCCAAACTGGCTCATCCGTGTCTTTATGGACGTTGCTTTGTGCACTGGTGCGCAGTCATGTTGGAACAGGAAGGGACCATCCTCAAACTGTTCCCACAAAGTTGGGAGCATGAAATTTCCAAAATGTCTTGGTATGCTGACGCCTTAAGAGTTCCCGCCACTGGAACTAGGGGGCCAAGCTCAACCCCTGAAAAACAACTCACCATAATCCCCCCTCCACCAAACTTTACACTTGGCACAATGCAGTCAGGCAAGTACCATTCTCCTAGCAACCACCAAACCCAGGCATGTCTATCGGATTGCCAGACAGAGAAGCATGATTTGTCACTCCAGAGAACATGTCTTTTGCAGCGTGTTTATAAAAGGCACATTTTCTGTGTGATTTCTTAGGCATTCCGGAAACGACAAGTGTGAATAGAACCTTATGAAAAATAAAATTATGTGTAGGACCCACTTACCTCCTTGAGGTAGTTAGTGACCCCCAAGTGTCTTGGTGGGCTGACCTGTAACCCCAGGGTTGCATTTATACTTTTAGTGGGGTGTGAAGAATTGGGTGCCAGTCACTTTTTGAAATCTGAAAGATGCTATGAAGCGATTAGGGTTCAGCATACCCAAAAAGACTAGACGTGGGCTCCAAATTCTCCTTACAGCTCTAAAGACAAAGAACCTTTAGGGCTCATTCACACCGGAACGCAGTGCGGGAAGTCCACATTCCATGCGCATTTCCCGTACCATGTTAAAAAAGCACTGGGTGTGTGATCTGCTGTGGGTGTTAATACAATCCTAATGACACCCCAAATGTAAATCACAAAAGCAATGAGTTTGCCTGCACCAGATCACATGGTATCTCAATCTCAATTTTGAAAAGTAGTGCATGCACTACTTTTGGTGTGTTCTAGGGTGATTTCAGCCCATTCAAATGAATGGACTGAAAACTGCATAGCACTGATTCACACAGGAATCGCATAGGAGAACGGGCCACTGTGCGATTCAGGTGTGAACTGGAAGTCTATGCATTTGGTATTCTTCCAGCCATAAACATTTGCAGCACACAAACCCTCTGGATGAGCCACTAGACTTCCTACAGTGCCCAAGTATGTACTTTGCTCTTCTGAATTTGCTCCGTCAGATAGTTTTCACCCTCTGGTGCAGCAATCTAAGGTTCAGATTCACTCCTCCCAAAGCCCGGGAGTCAAGAAAGCTTCCAGAAGGTTCTCACAACTATTTGTTAGTAACCAATATGTAGGCAGGTGCAGTCTGTGTCTCCACTGTAGTTGGCATTCGGCAAGCGGTACCACAGCCTGGAAAGGAAGTCAGAGAAACCTACTTTCTCCATGGCTTCCAGGTCTCTGAAGGCAGCGTTTCAGTTGACAGCTCTGCATCCGGGTAATCCTTGGTGGCCATCTTGGTTCAGCAGAGGCTATATAAGTCCCTGCCCCTAGGTTCTGGCATGCATTTGGCGTGGCGCAGAGACAGGTAGCAAGCCCGTTATGGACAAAACTAACAGCAGGGAAAGGTTCCTGACAAGGAGGGAATGTAGAGCTCGCAACTTCTCTGAACATCTTTCTGTTTGGGTATGAGACAGCCAGGCCGCACTGTGCCCCTCATCACAAGCACTGTCAGACCGAAACCTGCTCTTTACTTGCTGCTGGAATCCATGAGTGTCCCTGGTTGGGGTTTGTTGTGACTGTTTGCATTTCTCCAATAAACGCTTTTATTGACTTTGTGTTTTATTGCCACTGCATCCTACCTACAAGTAGGTGCGCAATCTTTACATCAAATCAATACCTCATTTATGAGAAACTATAATTTAAGTATGAGATAAAAATATCAATGATATCATTAACGAGGCAGCGTGAATACTCATGTGACATAAATATGTAAAATGAAAGTCAATAGTAGGCTAAATAAATGAAATATTAGAACAGGTCCTCAACCAGTGTCAGTGTTTAGCCCTTTAAGGCAATAAAGAAACCTTGTTCTAAATTTGTGTATATCTTGAAATAGACATACAAAGTGCCAAACCACCATTAGTGCAAGCTCCTTACCGCATAGAAATGATGTAACAAAGAGATCAACTGCACTTGAGTATTAGGAAGAAGTGTCAGTCATTCCACAATACTTCAAGCCCCACTCTTCAAATTAAGGAGGTGGTAACTGATCCAATAATGTACACAATTTTCACTGGTCAAATGATGAATAAAAACTGTATAGAGTAATATTGCTAAAACTCTATACTTTGTGTAAAAAATACTCACAAGCATCTCAGAAATAAGGCATATTCTGCCGCGCTGCTGTACACCGGCAGGCGTGATGATGTCACAGGCCAAAGCCCCACCCTACATGTTTTGTTGGCAGACATCATCAGGGTGCAGGAAGGGCATTTTCTATCATTCCAGGGCAGGTGCCACTGACAGTAAATCTCTTAGTGGTTGGCTAGCAAGATTGAAATGTTCATAGCTCAGACCATTGGATCATTTTGCAACAATAGGAGGAAGCAAACAATGATCTGAGATTTAGGGAAACCAATATCAATTAAGGCCGACTACAGCTAAATTTAGGATCTATGACCCCATTGCTGTACAATTTCCAGTGTGACCTGCTTATAAATTTCATGCGACTTGAGAAGTCTATGGCACTCAAGTTGCATGAAAGTCTGATCAGAGAAGTGCAGGGACCTTTTTAAAAGTTGCTGTGAATTGAGTCGTATTGATTGGAACAGCCACAATTAAAATAAATGGATTTTCAATTGTCATGCAACTTTGTGTTATGTGAACTGGGGAAGGGTCCCTACAAATTAATACATAAATTGTCTAAAAAGTGGTTTAATTGGACTTGGTTGAAAATTCTCTTTCGACAAAACTTAAACAAACTTCAATTGATTTCTTGTCATTTCCCTGAGCATTGAATATATTACAGATCAGGGTTGATTTTTACGCTCCCCCCTCTGAATGTCACTGTCCTACTTCTGGTCAACCATGATTCCTCACCAATCACAAAAAGAAAAGGAAAAAAAAAAAAATAAATATATCACTATACACTTTTCAGGATTTATGTTTTACCAAAGACATGTAGCAGAATACATTTTGACCTAAATTTATGAAGAAATTCGATTTTTGAATTTTTTATTGTATATGTTTTATAGCAGAAAGTAAAACATTTTTTTTCAAAATAAAGCTCTATTTGTGTGAAGAAAATGAAATAAATTTGGTTTGGGTACAGTGTTGTATGACTGTGCAATTACAAGTTAAAGTAGCAAAGTGCTGAATAGCAAAAAATGACCTGGTTACGAAGGGGGTAAAACCTTCCAGAGCTGAAGGGGTTAAAACAATTCCTGGTGATCCTGCCATAAAGGTCTTTACTAGGGCACTTCCTGTTAAGAGGTGACAATCTATACCCAGTTGTGCACATGTTAATTGGAGAGGCAGGGCAATGACATCACAATCTCCATCTCATCCAACCAGAGAACACATTGCATTCATTGGCATTAATACAAAGTGTTGAATAAATGGCACCCATGCCATGCAGGTAGCTTCCTATGCTCACTAAGCAGCAGGGGAGCTGCTCAGCAGGAACTGGAAGCTAGCGCCCATCATTATAGTGACCATGCCTACTACAGGGATTTCTAGCTGCCCTAGGGATCTCAAAGGTATGGCACATACTATACATATTTACATTGGTTGAAGCTGGACTAATGTAACACCCTGCAGTAATACCAGTTGCAAGATGTTAATTAAGAACAAGATGACAGTGTTTTGCAGTCCAGTTATTCAGACTATTGAAGAAAAGGCTGCTTGGACTTGTATGATGGTAACAGGACTTATGCACTCAGATAGGGAGTGATTAGACTATTTTTCCCAGGAGAGCTGGCAAAGGGGCCAGGGCATATATATTGAGAAGCCCGGGAACTTTACAGGAAAGAATTGGATGGTGAGAGATGGAGGATGGGTGTGTGGAGAAGGTTGTGTGGGACTCTGGAGATCCTGAGCTGGATTGGGTCACTGAGCAGAGACGTAAATAACTGGAGACTGCTGGTGTCTTTGAAGTGTAGGACAGTCAATCCTTCTCGAAGGCAGATCATAGTGCTGTCATTGGAATTGCTCCTTAACAGACATGGGGGGGCCCCCCCCCACACAGAGATTACCTCTTACACTACAAAGACAACAGACCAGGTGAGAGGGTTCCATACCCAGATCATTACAAGTTGCAAGTGATGGTGTTAGATGCCAGTTCAATTTAATACACCTTACACTAGAGCTTATCACACTGAGGCCGAGACTGCTTAGCCCACTCTGTATTATGGTATACCAAGTGTCACCAAGATTCTGAAGCCACAGGACTCTGGCTACAGCAGATGCCCTCAGTAGACAAGATTACATTAGTATCTAATTTCAAGTTCCTTCCAATTCCAAAAAGGAACCTGCTTCACCAGACTAGTTCACCATCTTTAGGGCTTCAACCTCTGCTGAAGTTAGCTTCTTCCCCTTTAAAAACACAAAGGATGAAGGCATGAATTAGCTAAGATTGTAGAAAGAAAGCTTAGAGAGAATCTGTCTTTGACTATACCATCTTAAAAGGGATTCTTAAAGGCTTTTTTTTTAATAAAATACATGTCTATACTTAAATGCTTTGTGCAGTGGTTTTGCACAAAGCAGCATTTACAACCACTAAGGAAATCTTGCCCTTACAGAAGGAAGGATTTGAACCTTAATGTGCACCAACTAGGGCCCCATCAAGCCTGCAGAAGATTGGACACCCTTTACTTACGCATAGATACAAAAAAAAAAAAAAAAAAAAAAAAAAAGAGGGGGGATACTAATCGCTCATAACAAAGTATTCATCTCCAAAGTTAAACCCAGTTACCAAGAACCCAAACGTAAATTAGCCTTGGATCTTGATACTTCCCTCCAGCTCAATTGGGGAGAGATCTCAGAAACTGACAGTTAGAGTGCAGAAAGCTAACAGGAGAGCCTGTGAAAGGATGTAGGACACAGAATGAAATCTGAGCTTTCCACTTTAAGGAAAGTTGAGCACAGCCATAACCTTGGATGGGAATATAGTGGAGAACTATGTCTGTATGTGACCAGAGCCATAGTTCCCTCCTGTAACAGTCACCATGTTATACCTGAACTTAACCATATTTTTGGAACCAGGCCTATGGAAACCATTGACTGTTTGAGAATGTGTCACATTGTGCAAAATTTAAGTCGTAAAATGTTTTCAGCCTCTTTGATTTGTTCATTGGGTATTATCAGCACAATGAACCATACATCTGTGTGATGACTTACACCAAGTCAAACATAGATTAAGCTTTAGGCTACTGTCATAAGTGCTAGATTGTTCATGTTCTCTAAGAGAAATACAGTATAGCCAACACCTAGGAAGTGTGGATGGTACAAGCCCTGCTGGTTGGGAATGAGTGGTGGTCTAGTGGAAGAAGGTCCAACTGCTTGGTGGTGATAGGAAAGGTTTCCCTGGTAACCTAGACTCCCATATCTCATGGGCCTCAGGTGTTCTGTGGACTAGGACTGGCACCAGTGAAAATAAGGGAAGCTTCTCAAATGTGAAAGTGTATGACGTGGAATAGGGAACAACTTTAGGTGCATTACAGTTTATTATGAGCCAGTCTATTTCATGGATTATACAGATGCATGGTTAACGGATTAATGGTTGACTGGTTAACACTTTGGCTCACTCCTTACAGATTTGGACCTAAAGGTTGTTTGTACATTCATCAAAAAGGGAACTGGCTGCTACTACAAGTGACAGCTCAATATCTGTTCTTGGGTCAGAAGATGCCACTACATGTCACATTATAGTGCTCAGGCATACAGGCTAGAATTACATATTGTTGGAGGTTTTAATGATTAGCGACAATCAGGGGCAGACTGACCATTCGAGCACTCTGGTACTGCCTGAGGGCCCGAGGTCAGTAGGGGGCCCCATGAAATGCCCCTGGTACTTTATAGGCTTTTTGGGTGCGCTTTGAGCGTGGGCAAGGACACAGGGGCTCCATGAGTTGTCAGTCCGCCCCTGGCGACAACTATCACAGCACCTGCTTACATCCTGAGTGGAGAGTGAGTTGTATTTCCGTACTTGCACCTGGAAGGAACCTGAGAGGAGTAAGTGGTATTGCTGAAGGGAGCGTATACGGCATCTTCCCGTGACGAGATAGTATCCTTAAGGATCATGGGGTGATCCTAAAAAGAGTTGGCCCTTGCGGTCACGGTTTGGAGGTGAGGGGGCATTTCTGCTATTTGAGGATGTCACAAGAGTTGAGACCACCTGTTCATCACTTTTTGAAGTTAAGTGAAGATCAGATAAAAAAAAAATCTCAATGTCCAATAACTTGTGTGGTTGATGTTATTTTTTGAAATTGTGATCAGTGCCAATCTTAATTAATGAAAACCAATTTGATTGCTTTCCCTTAGTCATAAGGGATCACTTATATACATCACATCATTAGTCCCCTATTTTGGGACAGGGGGGGGGATTTGTATTTGTATAAAAGGGATTCACAGAGTGTTGCAACAGGCTATTCCTGTGCGTTTCACTAGTTTTGCACTTGACTGGATCCAGATTGGATCAGAGCACTGTGGGTTACTACATATTAATTCACTTATTGCATTATATTTATTAATTTATGGTTTAGTGCTTCACCATTTCATTTATTATAGGCATTTAGGTTGTGGTTTTAAATGCTTGTAAAATGCTTATAAAGTGCCTCAAAACTACACAAGGCATTTGAGAAGCATTTTTAACACTTGTAAAGCCACTCTAATGCCCATAATAAAGCTAATTAACATTAATGCCCATACTAAAGCTATAGGAGCGTCTGGCAAGTTAGGGCTTGTTCACACTTGACTCAATTTCTAAGTGTTCCCAATCATCCTCATGCTGGGTTGTTTGCATCTTTGAGCCATGGATTCAATACAGGTTCTGTTAATTGCAAGTGGATTCTGTGTTTACTGCCACTGCACAACTGTAAGCAAGGGGCTGCTACAGACAAGCTTCCACTGATTTAAATAAGTGGCTTTTTTTTTTTTTTTAAATACACAGTAAGCAGGCATGGCTCACTATTGTCACCATCAGGAAATGTGCCCTGAGACATGCTATGCAGCTACCAATGAAGTGTATGCATATTAGAGGCATCAACAGAACAAAATGAATTGGTGAAAAATTCAAATCATTTGCAATACACAGCACTTGTCACTTATTTTGGATTGCACATCTACCATCAGCTTTAACCATTAAGCTACAAAACATTTTTAGATAGGATCTTCCAGTGGATAATCAACTGGCGGGTCCTTCTTACCAATTAGGTCTGCCTATATCAACT
Organism: Staurois parvus; assembly: GCF_062004578.1. NCBI lineage: Eukaryota > Metazoa > Chordata > Amphibia > Anura > Ranidae > Staurois > Staurois parvus. The sequence goes on from NW_028318370.1 coordinate 1,572,098, forward strand.
TAATAAGACAACACTGAATGCGATGCACAGGATTTTTTTTTTATTGAAGTATTGTTTGATTTTTTTTTTGTATATTACATGATCTATGCACTTATTCAATTTTCCAAAAGTATTCAAGGGGAAGATTATTAACTCCAGACACTTCATGGGTTTTCAAGCTGTGCCACGCTACCGTCCTGCAAAAAGTCAAAGTAGAGATGAGTAGCTTTGATTTTACAATGTACTACTACAGATTAGTAAAGTATGTGTAGCCAAAACATTTTACTTTCATTGAGAGATGCTGTTGATTGAAAATCAAAAATCAGAACCAGTGGGTTAAGCTGCCCATTTCTGCTTTTGAATGATCTTCAGTCAACAGCCTTGTCTCAATGAACTCTGAGAAAGTAGAAAATAGTATCAAATACAGTTATTTTTATATTCCTGGTGCCTATCCATGGGACCATACCTGTCATCTGTATGCTGCCATATAATAATCAGGAAAAAGCAAAAACTGTATTAAATACTCACCATTATTTCTTTCCTGGTGCCCATTAATGGCCGCATACAGAAGAGGCATGCTATATGCAGGGACCAGTAAAATTACAAAAAAAAAAAAAAAAATCGAATTTTATTTAGTTTTGGATGGAATAGAGAATGGCTTAAAAAAAAAAAAAAAAAAAAAAAAGCAAAAAATGTCCCCAATGGAAGATTTTTTTGACAGCTGAACAAGTGGAGCACTCTTCTGCACTTATAAAGTTTTCCCACACTTCTGGTTACATTTGAGACAGGAAGGAAAGGAAAATATGTCCAAGGGGATGCAGACAGCAAAATAAACTGAAGTTGATTGTAAACCTTTAATAATCTGTAGCTAAACTCAATTTGCCATGTAGCTGGCCAACCCCTTATTTGATCAAGTCTTACTGTAATAATGCTATATCCTTTGATACCAAATTATGGAGAAATAATTTGGCAATAAATATGAAAACTGAGCTCTTCATTGCAACCTCTATGATGAACGAACAAGTGGAACAGACTTGTCCTCAAGGCAGAACCATGGGGAACATCACTTGCAACTTTAGACCATTCCAAGGATGAGTCATTTATCACTGCCTTCTGGACAGTTTCCTATCCATGTACATACCGATGACAGTTTGGTCTGACAAGAATGGCCACCTGTATGGAATAGGTGAGAGAATTTTACAACATGATGTGGTCTTTGTTGGACATTGAATGCACCGCCCAATAAAGACAAAATCCTTGATGTAAAAGATTCCCTCAAGCATGCTCTTCCATTCAAGCACCTTATGCAATCATTTTTTGGGCTTGCCTCCTCACACATCCTCCTTGGAATAAAACCAGCATCCCAGGATAATCCAAAACGGAAGTCAGATAAGCATCAAGAGTGACCTATATCTGCATGGGGACAGAAATATTCCCTGCCAGTTCCCGTTGCCTGACCTCCAAATTGGGTGCCTTTCAACCCTTGCTAATGCGAGTAATGATTCTATGTTATTATTTTGATTTATAGAACTCAATACAAAACCCAAATACTACACAAGGATCTCCCCTGGGACTCTTAGCCTTCTCTTGTTCACTCTCTGGAGGAACCCTAGCTGAGAAACCTTGAAGCAAAGGTTTCTAGGGGTTCCTTGAGCAATTTATACCTCTCAGATAGGTTTCCACTGACATTGTTTTTTTAGCTTAAGGGGTCAATTCTTCCCATTGAGCAGTTGTAAGGATTATTCTTCCGACTGACCATCACACTAATGTATCATCCAGTGCACAGGGCAAAGATTGTGATTGATATGGTAAAATGACTATTCGGTTTCCTATTGTATACATATTTCTATACATCTACTTTTATACTTTATATATTTTCATACAAAACATTTAGCAATATAATGTATATTTTCTGCCTGCTGGGCTTTGTGGTACTTTAGGAAATCCTTGCTCAAGAAATGTCTGCTCACATGCACCAACCCCCTCCCATTGTGTGGATTTGAAGACAGACATATTTTTCTCTTTCTATAGATAAGACTTAGAAGATCAAGCCTATACTCTGACGAAGATTGTTTTCGTGGAAATGACCAATAAAAGACTAATATAATGCTTATGCAGTGCTCACATGACTCATATATAAGCTCATTTTGCATATATAAGCTCACTTTCGCATTATAATAAACTAGAAGTGTTCATAGACTGAACTTGTGTCAATGTGAGTCTTCCAGTGTGTGCACATTCCAGAACTAGCTAGAATGATTACTTTGGACAGGAGCAGATAATCACTGTACATTTTAGTCTTCATCTAGTTCAAGATGACGAATTGTGTCCTCTCCCTTCCTTCATGATGTGCAAGCTTAGGGGATCCTGTGCCCAGCAGTCACTTGAAAAAGCACTGCTGCTGTCAATACTCCTGTCAGCCTTGTAACAGATGGAAGGCACCCCCCCATCCCTACAGTAAACCATTGCACCCAAGGCAGCTGACCCTCCTGCCCACCCCCTGTCCCAACTCTGCCTGCATGCATGGAATGCATGTACCGTATGTAAAAAACCTTGAGACTTTACAACCATTTTAAGTACAGTATGAAGCAAAAAAGTTTTCTAGTTTTGGATAAAAGTGTGGAAAGATTAGAACCCGTTTGTGGCTATATCCATGTCAGTTAAAGAGACGTCTAGTGGTTTTACTAGACAAAGTGAGAAGAAAAATCATAAAAAAAAAAAAAAAAAAAAAAAAGGAAAAAAAAAAAAAAAAAAAGCTCTTTACTAGAACAGGGAATAGCTAGCCATATTAGATTTGTTTTTTTTAAATTTTATTCTACATTGTAGCAATCTCCTCAAAATAACAGCCATTAATGTCTAAACTGCTGGCAACAAAATTGAGTACACCCCTAAGTGAAAATCTCCAAATTGGGCCCAAAGTGTCAATATTGTGTGCCCACCATTATTTTCCAGCACTGCCTTAACCCTCTTGGGCATGGAGTTCACTAGAGCTTCAAAAAGGTTGCCACTGGAGTCCTCTTCCACTCCTCCATGACAACATCAGAGGTCGTAGATGTAGAGACCTTGCACTCTTCCACCTTCCGTTCGAGGATGCCCCACAGATGCTCAATAGTGTTTAGGTCTGGAGACATGCTAAAGAAGCTGAGGGTAAAGGCGATTGACTGGCCAAGCAAGGCAGTGGTAGTCTTGGAGGCATGTTTAGGGTAGTTATGTTGGAATACTACCCTGTGGCCCAGTCTCTGAAGGGAGGGGATCATGCTCTGCTTCAGTATGTCACAGTACATGTTGGCATTCATGGTTCCCTCAATGAACTGTAGCTCCCCAGTGCTGGCAGCACTCATGCAGCCCCAGACCATGACATTCCCACCACCATGCTTGACTGTAGGCAAGGCACACTTGTCTGTACTCCTTACCTGGATGCCGCCACATGCTTGAGACAAAGATAAACTTATTCGGTTCAGTTGGTGTCAAACCACAGGACATTGTTCCAGTAATCCATGTCCTTAGCCCGCAAACAGTTTGCTGAAGACAAGCAGACTTTGTGTATAATCTTTAGAAGAGGCTTCCTTCTGGACCGACAGCCATGCAGACCAATTTGATGCAGTGTGTGGTGTATGGTCTGAGCACCGACAGGCTGATCCCCCACCCCATTCAACCTCTACAGCAACGCTGACAGCACTCATACGTCTATTTCCCAAAGACAACCTCTGGATATGACGCTGAGCATGAGCACTCAACTTCTTTAGTTGACCATAGGGAGACCTGTTCTGAGTGGAACCTGTCCTGTTAAACCGCTGTACAGTCTTGGCCACCGTGCTGCAGCTCAGTTTCAGAGCAACAATTCTTTTTTTCAGATCCTCAGTTCTTTGCCATGGGGTGCCATGTTGAACTTCCAGTGACCAGTATGAGTGATACCAAAGTTCACACCTGCTCCCCATTCACACCTGAGACCTTGTAACACTAACGAATCACATGATCTTGGGGAGGGAAAATGGCTAACTGGGCCCAATTTGGACACTCACTTAGGGGTGTACTCACTTTTGTTGCCAGCAGTTTAGACATTAATGGCTGTGTGTTGAGTTATTTTGAGGGAACTAACATTTACACAGTTATACAAGCTGTACACTCACTACTTTACATTGTAGCAAAGTGTCATTTCTTCAGTGTTGTCACAAAGAAAAAATATTTACAAAAATGTGAGGGGTGTACTCACTTCTGGGAGATACTGAGTATCTGCTACATTTTAGGTTTAAATTTTTTATTGGTAGTGTGCAAGGCATGTGCACCTTTTTTTATTTTATAGTTCCATACTGGCCTACCCCAGCCCCTAGGGGTCTGCACAGCACTGCCTTATTGGACTGAATACTAAGGTTTATGAAGATCCGTCCACATATGCCATATCTGGCCCTTTGAGCGCATGAGGTTTCTTTTTCGCGAAAATAGAAGTCTATGGCTCAGTGCAGCTATCCTGCAGGAAAGCCACAGGTGCACTGTGCTGCACCCATGGATCAGTGGAAAAGCAGCCTAACCACCCTTTTTTGCCAATATGCCCATTGCAAAAGTGGTGTATGTGATGTTTTATACACTGACCCTTTCCTCTTCCAGCTTCTGCGGGCACCACTGTCCAAGCTGCAAGAAAGGTCCCAGGAGAAGAGCACTTTGTCATCACTCCACCAGGAGGAGTTGGCGCTACAGGGGAAGCATCGGTTTATGCGGTTCCTGCTCCATCTGTAGCCACCTGTTTCTATTGCGGTCGGTGCCAGCTCCATGCATTCTGATGCTCTGGGATGGTAGGTAAGCAACCCATTGATTGCGATCTGGGCTGCCAACCCACGATCCCAGAGCATGGACATGGCTCCCCTGGTTTGAGGTCTCTGGTCACATCAGAGGGCTCCACAGGCCATGGGTTGAACACTCCTGCCCTACACTAACTGATAACAGAGGGACCACTCAAGCTTGAAGTAGAAAAGAGCAGCTGAAATGGCCAGATGAATAGGGTAATATACAGGGGTGGAGGGCATTGCAAGGATATAGGTCATCTAATCCCACAGTTAAACTTAGAACCAGAGTTGTAGGGGTTCAATTACTTTGCACACTCAGAAAACAGCTGACAGATGCAAAGTTTAGCTTGCCATTTCCACCCATTACTGCTATGTGAATGCATAAAATATTTCATTTGTAAAAATGTAATCATTACAAGTTAAACAAGTATTAATATCTCAAAGGGTGCAGGGGTCACCTTATTCTGTGGGGAGAAGCACCATGGGACATTAGGATTGCTGGAGTCGAAGCAGCAGCCTTTGGAATGGCATTCGGTCGCACTGATCCCCGAGTAGCCGCAGTCTTGCCTTTGGTTGGAAGACACTGAGCACTGAGCGTTATCTGGTAGATAGATGACACCAATCACATAATAGATCAGACAGTTCACTTGTACTGCATATATATCCATAAACTGTGCACTTGACAGACAAAATACATGGATGATCAAATACAAATGTTATTTGGCTTTATTCTCAACATTTATACACAATTTATATGCATTTCTAAAGCCGATTACCAGCTGTATAATGTAGCACCCTCCTATCTAGGTTGTTAAAGGCGCCAAAAATGAATTAAATTTACCTATCCTAATCATTGGAAGAGAGGTTAATTTCTTTGGGCTGTTCTAGATCTCAGAGGCTGCAGGTTTGATTGCTACCTCATGCCTTCTTGAGGCTTCTGGAACATAGGGGGCTGGGAGAGTCAAATGAGCAGCTTTAATTATTCTGCTGCAGCCAATCCCTGGGGAGGGGTGCCCAGTAGGTGGCTGGAGGGCAACAAATAGCCCTATTCTTGTGCTGCTAGACAAGTTCCTTGCCTCAGGGCCTGTTGCCCCCTTTGAGACAGCTTGCTGAATTTGCAGTCACAGCTGTGGCAGAGCTGGGGGGGGGGGGGGGGGGACACAGCTATTTCTAATCAAATTTGCACCCCCACATCACAGGCTAGATCCAGCCCTGCTTAGTTGGCTTCATTGTAAAAAAAAAAAAAAAAAAAAAAACACAAAAAAAAACCACGACAGTATAATGCCAGGCTAGGGCAGTAAGAGTATGTGATTAGAGTGGTATTGTGGCAGGTTAGGGTTGGCTGGGGGGAGGGCACAACCAAAATCTGGGGGCATAGTCCATCCCAGCAGCCTGCTAGATTCAGCCACATAACTAAGCAATTTCACCTAAGGATCTGGTCTGAAGAGCTTAAAAAAAAAAAAAAAAAAAAAAAAAAAAAAAGAGTGCCTGGTGGAAGTTGGAAAGCATGTAGGTGCCCTGTGGCATGGTGAGTATTAACCTCCCCCTCACTTAGGGGAGTCTGGTGGAAACTAGGAACTCAGCAGTTGTCCTGGGACAGATATGTCTGGAAGAAACTGAGTAAAGGAGTTACAAAAACAGCCTCTGGACATTTCCCCCAGCCCCAGTTCGTACATTCCATCAAGAGCAGTAATGTCATACAAATCTGCCAAGGTATGAACAGGTACAGAGATAGTGCAAATCTTGGAAGCCCATCATCCAGTTTCACCAACCATGAAAGGCATTTAACTTGCAAAAAAAGGTTCAGGCACCGACAGGCCTGATAACCATAGGAAAACTCCTAGGTACACAGTAAGGCCCATACCAAATTCATAGCAAAGTATTTTCCTTCAGTATTCCTCAATTCATAATTAACCGCCTCAGATTCAGGTTGGCCTACTGTAGTGGTGTTGTAGTCAAGCCATCCAATATATTTTGGACCTTGTGGAATTTTTGGGGACATACATGTGATTATGTCCCTTTATAGAAAAAGGAACGATTGCATTCACTAGGGATTTCCAAAACCTCAGGGTAGGGGCAGTAGCTGACTTCCACTTCATAATGGACTTTCTAGCATAAAAGAGTAAGAGGCCCAGTAGTGTCCCAATAGACTTTCACTAGCCCAAGGATACACATATCCACTTGGAGGTGAGATGCGGATAGAGGTCAGGCAGGTAATAAGCTGAAGGACTGACATCCAAGATTTGTATATGAAGGCTCGTCCATAGCATATAAAAGTAGTCAGCTGGTTCTGCTAGACAGCACCAACAACGGAGAGGGCAGTTTGGGTAGATTCTATGAGGGGTCAAAAAAAATCCTAAGTAGAATTTTGAACTGAATTTGTCTTTTTCTGGAAGAGATATTCCCATATGTCCTCCCCATCCTGCTCCAGCAACTCTATCACGCCTTGGAGAGGTTAAGGTCCTTCTGGTTGGCAAAGTAGGCTGTAAATCCTTGTGTACTACTTTTGACGGTTAGGGTGTCAGCAGTAGCTCTTTTTGAGATTGCTTACAGGGTTTCAGTTATGACCATTCCTTTTAACCTTAGGTATAAGGCTGTCTAAAGAAGCCTCCAGGCTGGAGCAGCAAGAAAAGGAAACTGGCAAGAGGGATCTCCATTACCCTGCAGTCTGGAGAAGACAGCCTGCCTAGCCTGGGTAGACACAGCAAAAGGTCTGGAAGCAGTCTCATCCAAAGCAGGGCCCACGAGGCAGAGCTGCCAGATGCAATATCCAGCAAGCTCTAGGACAGTGTCACAGCTTCTTAAATCTCTCTTTGGGACACTCTAAGGCAGCTAGGTGGGCTGGTAGTAGCCCAACGTACAAAGTTAGGAGCACTGAGGAAGCCGGAATCTGGGGTGAAATGTGTATAGGTGGAAGATGCTGAGCCCTAGAAGTTTTGAACTGAGGACCATCTGGGAAAGCGGGGTGGTGAGCTATGTAATTAAATTATACCTTATATGCTGGCTTGTTTTACATTTTAGAGTAAACTGGAGGATTGTATACTGTGGTGGTGCCAGGAGAGGAGCTGGAAGACCAGAGGGTGTTCACAAGTCTGTACTCATGTTAAGTTCATAAAGCGAGACAAGAGGAAGCAAGAAATCTCTCCATATAGAAGCAGACCATCAGTAGATGGGATCCAACTAAGCAATGCATTGCATCATAGTACTGTAGTCAGGCATACTACCAGCACATACTTTTGAAGGTCCCCTTTGATTTTTTTTATGGTGGTGGTGAAGTACTGTGGATGTTCTGGAGGAGTTTTCGCAACTGATTGGTCTAGAGGAGTTTCCACATATGCAGTCCATCATCAGCATATAGAGCCATCAAGACCAGACGGCCAACTTTCTGCAACATCTAATGCGATATTCGACCTACCATTCAAGGTGATCAATTATCTGTGGTGAGTGGGGCTCTGGAGGGTGGGGGGGCGCTATGCACAGAGAAATGCTATGGATAAGACGACTAACCATTGTATCACTTAGTATTCACATTTGATACCGATGGGGATTTTTTTGGACCTTTCATATGTTTGCACAGTTATTGGACACCATAGAAACCCACTGTACACAGTTTGATCACATTGTATATTTGCCATTTTTTGCACTATTGTCATTTGAACATGTTTAATATACATATTGGTTTGTGTTTTATTTGTCAGTCCATAGAGCATTGAAGTATGTGCACATTTGTATGGACCCTTTGTTTTAGTAGAGGCAGCGCAGCAACTTTTACGTTTGAAGCTTTATCATAAGCTACCTGCAAGTAAAAATATACAAAGTGACCTTACTACCACTTTGAAGTAACAACTGCTGAACCTTAAAGCATGAAACATAGTCAGCATGCTGAGCCTCCAACCCAAAAAATTACACCCCGCTACTTAATTGGCAAGACTGTTCTTGGCTCTTGCCTGCACAGCCACGTCATACTGTACATTCATAGCAACAGTGGCAGAGGGACTGTATTGCACAAATACACTGTCATCGCACTTTTAGTTCATGGATACTTCCTGCAGCTTATTAGCTGGGGAATGAGGAAGAACCTGCAAGAGCCAGCACATTGTACCTATGATTCACTGATTTTTGGTTCAATGCTTTGCAGGTTCAAAATAAAATTAACATACATTTTTGCAATATTGGTGCATATTTTTTGCAAACATAGAATTCTCCTTTAAACTGTCAGCAGTGCAAAAAAAGTAGAAGCATTGCTAGTCTAGCCACAGCAGACATGGATGGTGGATAGTCTGCCCTGTTAACTTTTTACATCGTGTTAAGATGATTTTGCCAAGATTATGTAAATCAAGCAGCAGTGCACTGTACCTTGAGCTAGAGAGTAGAAGCACCAGTTCACCCCAGGGATGCTGGAATCAAAGCAACAGTTCTTGCTGGCACATTGTGATGCGCTAATCCCAGGATACCCACAGTTCCTCCTCCGATAGGGAGAGCCACCACACTCCTGGGTGTTATCTAAAGGCAAAAACATACATAACAGCTGGGCTGCCAAACATTTTAACACTTTAAAGATTTGTTATAAAGTCTAAGGGGTGCATGGTGGTACATGGCATATTGAAGAACAGGGCCTGTAAGCACAGATTGTGGTGAAAAGGAAAAGTATGGAAGGTCATCACGAAGAGTTAACTCAGCAATGGATTTAGTTAAAGGAATTTAGTTAGTATGGGTAACCCTGAATTGGTGGAAATGTTCTAGCAGCCCAGGATACCCACAGTTCCCTCTGATTGGGCAAGCCATAACACGCCTGGACTTTAGCTGAAGGCAAACGGAGTAAATAAAGATGGTAATAGCCAGGCAGCCAATAGCTTTAGAACTGAGATCTACTATAAGGGTATAGGTGTTCATGGTTCTAGCCATATACAGTATATTATGATTTATCATATTAAATAAATTATAGGACGTTTAATATTGCATCTTACTTTGGGCTTTTGGAGAGAAGCACCATTTAACCCCAGGAACAGATGAGTTGAAACAGCATCCCATAGAATAGCACTCCCTGTCTGTAATTCCTGGATATCCACAGTCTGTTCTGTTAGCTGGACTCGCACAGCACTGAGCCTCATCTGTAGAGAAAAAGTGGAAATAAGAAGAGATTAGACTTTTGGGAAGGGAGGAAATGGGACAGTAGGGTAGAAGTGTAGAGATGGGTATGGGTTATCAAACTGTCAGATCTTCTGTGTTGCCAAAGTCAACAGCCAGCAACAATCAGGAATGGTGTTGTAGAAAGTCCTGACAGGCAGAGCAACAGCAAATAAATGCATTACCAAATCAATAGGTAAATGCATAGTTGGACAACATTAGCTGTTAACGGCAACAGCACTGTGATTAGCTAGTCATGTTGAGGCAGACATACATGGTGGGCAAACCTTCTCTGCTTACCATTTCTTCTTAAAATGTTAGTGGCTTGGTAAGACACCCTTGGCTTGTACACCAAGCAGTTTAGAGTAACAGGACCAATTGTGGTTTCGAGTCACACTAACATTTTTTGTTCTCGCTTGAGTGACACACAAGGCTCACTGTGATTCGCTTGCATGGGGCCCACAAGGATTCCTGAGGTTGCCAAGTAGAAATCTCCAAGACCTTGCCTCTGACACCATGGGAGAAACCAAGCCTGGCCAGAACCCAACATCTCCATATTTAGCCTGTTCTAGCTGTGAAGTACAATCCCAACTAGGCCATGCCCAAGAGTAGATCCCCATTGGTAGAGAACACCATACCAGACTCCTTAGGAAGGAAGTTAACAACCATAATGTAACAAACCATACAGGATTATGGTAGCACCCTGCCTGAACAAAAAGTGCAACAGTTCTTAAATTACAGGGTTGAAGGGAAAGATGAGACCCACACCCTAGCAGCAGGTAGAATATGGTAATTGAATTCCTCCTTGGGAGGAATGCAATCTGTTACCTCGCCAGTCCATATGAGCTCCCCCTTCCAGGAGAAGTATGTTGAGTTGGCTCCTGATTACACTATTCTTCCCAGATGGCCCTAGATAAGATCTGATACTCTTCCTCACCAGGCTGAAGGTTGCACACACTAAAGCATTCCTCATGCTTCCCACCAATCCTTTTTAAATAACCACCAAAAGGAACACTAATAACCAGAGCAAGGTTGCCAAGCAAACTAGAACAGGGTACCACCTTAAAGGACTAACCCAGTCACTGCCTAAAATTACACGTTCCACCACTCATTGTGGTGTCTACAATAACTGCAACAGGGATCCCTCTATACACACATCACATCCTGCATTCCTTTATATCAGCACTGTACCTTGTGCCTGAGAGTAGAAGCACCAATTCACGCCGGGGATACTGGAATCATAACAGCAGTCTCTTCTGGCACATTGGGAAGCACTGATTCCTGGGTAGCCACAGTTCCTTCTCAGGTAAGGAGACCCGCCACACTCTTGTTTTGCCTCTGTGAAAGTAAAAAAATGACAGACACAGACACACACACATATATGGATATATTGCAGTGTTTTAAATATAGGTTATTTGACTTGGCTTTTAGTGTGCGACAAAAAGCTTAGGGCTGGTTTCCCAGCTGTTTGTTGCATGAAAAACACATTGCTGAAATTAAGGAAACCGCACAAATGTGTCCAGATCAAGAGATGAAAAAAATAACAGATACAAAATATAAAACAAAGTCCATAAAGTGCATCTGCTAAAATAATGTATTGGGTTAGGACATATGTATGAATAGGACCACCAATTAATGGTGTTTATGAATTTATTATTGCACAATTTTAGCACAACAGTTCACTGTTGCATGAAAACATTGTTTACAGCTTTTTGTTGGAATTCACTTTAAATGGCACTCCAATGCACCATGCAATCAAAGCCCAGTGTAAATGTGCTGCAAGGAATCACAATTCAAAGAACCATCTGTGCTTTGTGGTACATTAAGAAAAAAAAGGTACATGTCTTGTGTGCTGTGGTGTGTTGGCAGGCAATGCACCATAAAACACCGGTGAGCTGAGAATGAGGTCTACATATTTTCACTGAATGCACCAATCTACAGACATTAGATCATGTGAGCAGTTCAGAAGCGACACTATATAGTGATCGGGGGTTTAAAAAGTAAGCTCTTAGTAGTCAAATAGTAAGACATGTTAAAAATTTGTCCAAATGGAGTTTTAGCTTCCAGGGTAGAAATGTTCGAAGTCCAGCTCCAGCCAAGACTTTAAAGTTTTGAATGGGGCAGAGTATGGTCAGTCTATTAAGTGTTCCTACTGCAGAGAATTACTCTCACTTCCTGTCAGGACAGGAGGGACATGGGGGGAAACCTTGTAGAGAAGTTCTGACAACTTTCACCGTCTATGCCCTCCTTTCCCTTTGACACAATACCTTTAACATTTGAATGGAAGCACCATTTAACGCCAGGAATACTTGAATCATAGCAGCATCCTCGAGAGTTACATTCGGTGGAGCTGATGCCAGGATATCCACAGTCTGTTCTGTCTTCTGGATTAACAGAGCATTGGACCTCATCTGTGTTATGAAGGATAACGTGAGAAAACATGTACATAAGCTTAGTTCCAAAACTCTAGCATGCAGGTTATCCACCCTCACCAGTAGTACATGTATTGTGGATGTCGTCAAAAGACCATCTAGCTAAAATAGTTTTCTGAAAATACCACCTCAAAACAATGTCTTCGCAAGACCCGAGGACCAGTTTGACTACTGATGGTCTAGACCAGCCATTCTCAACCAGGGTTCCTGGAAGCTAGGGTTCCTCAGAGGTTGCTAAGGATTCCTTGAGCAAAGATGGATTAACCTTCCATCTAATGGTGCCTACATTGTTCCAGAGCCAACATCAATTTGCAAAGCTAGCAGCATAACACCAATGTTTTGTAACTGTCTGGAGGGTTGGCATTCTTTCCACCAAGCACCACTATTGGGGGGATATTGTTCTAACCAACTCCAAATGTGAAGGGCATTCTTCCTTCCTGACCATAATGTAGGGAGGCCTTTTTCCCCACTGACCCCCTAATGAAAGTTTCTTCCCACTGATCCCTATTATGATGAATATTCTTCCTCTCCCTGACCACCCATGTATGGGGGGCCCTCCCCTAAAAGACCACCAATAAAAAGGGTACTCTGCTACCAATGTAAGGGTACATTTCTACCACTGACCAACAATGTAAGCAGGCCCTGCTACCACTGAAGAACAATGTATGAGCTATTCTCCCATGAACCACCAATATATGGGAAGGGATAACTCCCTATTGTTTATTTTTGATAAAGGCTGGTTACACAGTACATGCGTCTTCCTATAGATGGAAAAGGTTCTTAAGTGCAATATACGATTTGCCCTTTACAAGTGAAACAGCAGAACAGCCAAACTAAAAATGTATCCATTTTTTTTTTTTTTGCCTTTTAAGGTCTTGAATTTCTGCTCATGATTGGCCAAGCTATTCAGCTGAGGATTGATGATTAGGAGTGAGTGAATAAGATTTTTAATTTTACTGAAATGCAGGCCTTCTTGCAAGATTTTGATGAAAATGTCACCATTATAGTAAAATGCATTGCCATCAATGAGGAAGGCAAATTAAAAGGTTTATAAGTTAGAATGAGCTTTTGTAGCCATCAAGAGCCATTTTATGCTCATTACAACTGTCCTGGACTTGTCAAAATATCATGGGCTAATAAATTTACTTTCACAGTAAAAAGGGAAAAAAAAAAAATTTCCTTATCCGCTCAATGAGAAAAATTGAGAGAGTTTGCACCCTGTATGGTGGGTAAAGGTTGTTGCTATGGATAGGAGATGGGGGCATGTTGGCTTCTGCACAGTGGCCACCACCATTCCTCCGCTGTTCTGCATTGAATGTTCATAGGGAAAACTGCAGCCGATTTCAAATGCCAAAATGTAGAGCTAAATGAGCATCAGAAATAAACAGTAAGCTTTAATTTCAACCATGCTTAGCCCCGACACCGGATGATGAATGCATTGTTACTTGAGAAAATAAAAAATTTACGGGATCTTTTTTCCCCCACGATGTTAAAATCTAAAAGCACAAAGTCCTATAGGTGGCCATACACCATGGCCAAGGTGCAAAATATTTGTGTAGATACATACAGGTGAAACTCGAAAAATTAGAATATCGTGCAAAAGTTCATTTCAGTAATGCAACTTAAAAAGGTGAAACTAATATGAGACTCATTACATGCAAAGCAAGATAGTTCAAGCTGTGATTTGTCATAACTGATGATTATGGCTTACAGCTCATGAAAACCCCAAATCCACAATTTCAGAAAATCACACTATTGTGAAAAGGTGCAATATTCTAGGCTCAAAGTGTCCCACTCTAATCAGCTAATTAAGCCATAACACCTGCAAAGGGTTCCTGAGCCTTTAAAATGGTCCCTCAGTCTTGTTCAGTAGGAATCACAATCATGGGAAAGACTGCTGACCTGACAGTTATGGAGGGTGTCAGTGATGGTTTCCTGCACAAGGAGGGAAAGCCTCAAAAAAGGCAATTGCAAATGTTGGATGTTCCCCAAAGTGCTGTATCAAAAGCACATTAATAGAAAGTTATGTGGAAGGGAAAAGTGTGGAAGAAAAAAGGTGCACAAGCAGCAGGGAGAACTGCAGCCTGGAGAGGATTGTCAGGAAAAGGCCATTCAAAAGTGTTGGGGACTTTCACAAGGAGTGGACTGAGGCTGGAGTCAGTGCATCAAGAGCAATCACACACACACAGACGGATCCTGGACATGAGCTTTAAATGTCGTATTCCTCGTCAAGCCGCTCCTGAAGAACAATGTCAGAAGCGTCTTACCTGGGCTAAAGAAAAAACAGACCTGGTCTGTTGCTCAGTGGTCCAAAGTCCTCTTTTCTGATGAGAGAAACTTTTGCATCTCATTTGGAAACCAAGGACCCAGAGCATGGAGGAAGAATGGAAAGGCACACACTGCAAGATGCTTGAAGTCCAGTGTGAAGTTTCCACAGTCTGTGTTGATTTGGGGAGCCATGCCATCTGCTGGTGTTGGTCCACTGTGCTTCATTAAGTCCAGGGTCAACGCAGCAGTCTACCAGGAGATTTGGGAGCACTTCATGCTCCCTTCCTCAGATGAGCTTTATGGGGATGCGGACTTCATTTTCCAGCAGGACTTGGCACCTGCCCACACTGCCAAAAGCACCAAAACCTGGTTCAATGATCGTGGGATTACTGTGCTCGATTGGCCAGCAAACTCGCCTGACCTGAACCCCATAGAGAATCTATGGAGCATTTCCAAGAGAAAGATGAGACACGAGACCGAACAATGCAGAAGAGCTGAAGGCCGCTATTGAAGCATCCTGGTCTTCCATAACCACCTCAGCAGTGCCACAGGCTGATAGCTTCCATGCCACGCCACATTGAGGCAGTAATTGCTGCAAAAGGGGCCCAAACCAAGTACTGAGTACATATGCATGCTTATACTTTTCAGAGGTCCAATATTGTTCTATGTACAATCCTTGTTTTATTGATTGCATGTAATATTCTAATTTTCTGAGATTGTGGATTTGGGGTTCTCATGAGCTGTAAGCCATAATCACCACAATGACAAATCACGGCTTGAACTATCTTGCTTTGCATGTAATGAGTCTCATATTAGTTTCACCTTTTAAGTTGCATTACTGAAATAAATGAACTTTTGCACGATATTCTAATTTTTCGAGTTTCACCTGTATAAACAATTTGGGTCATTGGTCCTTTCAGTCACAAATTGCTTGGGTTTCCAGATACATCTTGGGATATTGACATCATGAGGCTTTCCCCCCTCTTAACCTGTTCAGCCAATTCTTGGGCATATCCACCCACCTTAATACCCAGTGGCTGAAACATGCTAGGACAGCATTTTGAAGTGCAACAGTCTGATTCAATAGTGCACATAGTTGCAAAATTCTGATTCCACAGTGAAGAAGATTATGGGAAATTTAGCCTAAACTCTGCAGATAATGGAAAGAAATGTTTAAGATTGTTCTGTATTCACTGAAATATTGAATTTACTACATGTAGCACCCTCTAGGTTTAGCTAGAGGCTAGAAGGCTCTGCAGGTCAGGGCTTCCCTTCCAGAAACACAACTTCCTGGAAGAGGGTCAGAGGAGGCCCAGATCTGCATTTGAGGGACTTTAGCCAATCCCCTGGCAGGGAGCTGGGGTTGGGGAGAGGGCTGTCAGGTGCAAGACCCAACTAATTTAGTTCTCATCTGGGACTACTTCATTGCCAGCTGTTGGAATCCCTTGCCCTGGGATACCCTCAAGGTACCTTCAGTGCAGCTGGATGAAGGGGAATATTCATCTGGGGTCTGAGGAGATCCATCAAGGAGGCTTCAGTGCTCCTAGACAGTTATTGATCCACATTGTACAGTATTTGTTGCCAAGTTTGCCCTCAAGTTCAGTTCCTTGGGCATCCCATATACCCCTAGGACACCAAGTTGTTAACCTCTTATTTAAAACTAAAAACCAGCTCAAGGACTGGATTATTGACTCCAAGTGTGCAAAATGCCTGGCCGTGCAGAGTACCTGAATTTGTCTTGATATTAGCTTCAGTCTTAGGCCTCGTACAAATGATGAGAATATCTGAAGAACGTTTATTTTTTTGCGTGCTAGTCTCATGAGAATTTTCGTAACTTTAGTAACCTGTTTTTGATATGAGACAGGATGCAACTTTGGAAGTGATTTAATGTATTCTTTTGCTTCTGAGTATGCATCACTCAATTTTTTCTGTACAAATACTATATTTACACTAAAATAGTTTGATCCGTTACCTTGAGAATATTTTTTGTGCTTGTCCAGATACTTTTACATGAACAGTCTGCTCTCAAAAGCTGTGTACTAACAAATTGGACAATTACTATAAAAACACATTTTTTCATTCGATTCTCATTGTACATACTAGGATAAAGGAGGGTCAGGCATACCTCAACAGTATGCAGCTGTTTATTACTGTCCAATCAGAGGACTGAGGGTGAGTTCTTGACCAAAAAAAGTTTATAACCAGGTTGTAACCAGGGGCGGACTGACCATTTGGAAACTCTGGCACTGCCTGAGGGCCCGGGGTCAGTAGGGGGCCCCATGAGATGCCCCTGGTACCTTTTTCATAGGCTTTGAGTTTGGGCAAGGACACAGGGGCCCCATGATCCCCATGAGTTGTCAGTCCACCCCTGGTTGTAACACACGCATTATATTTTCGAGTCATACCATTGGGTGGCTAGGTGTAGTGTATTCAGGTAAATACAAGTAAATGTTTGTGAAATACCTTGTGCCTGGGAATAGAAGCACCACTTCACATTAGGGATACTGGAGTCGTAGCAGCAGTTTCGTTTGGTGCACTCGGAGGCACTTATCCCAGGATAACCACAGTCCCTTCTCTGACATGGGAGCACATTACTGCATTCCTCATTGGTGATGTTATTCTCTGTAATGAAATAAAACAAGTTATGATACACCTAGATCTAGAAGGACCATTAAGTAGCTTCCTTCCACAATTGCCAAGATAAGATATGGGACTCTTAGCCAGCTCCTAGGGATGCATTTACCCAGTCACATGCACACAATTTTAAAATCAGATCAATGTGCACCAGGCCAAAGTAGAAGCCATTGACTCACATGGTGTGTTCAGGGAAACAAGTCATGCATGTGCAAGTAACACGAACGCAGAAGTGATCTGTCAAATAAGCCACAGTACTACCACAAAAATTATGTAGCTCAAAAATGTGCAACCTGAAACTTACCACAAAAAAAAAACAAAAAAACAAACAAACAAAGTTAAGTGTATACATAAAAATAAATATGAATAACTTGTTGCTTTTCCTTACTAGTAGCCCCTAGGGGGCAAGATTCTGGGGGCCACAGCTGGCTTGACCAGCTCACATGTAGACTCCAGAGTGTGTTTACATTTAGTGGTGAAAGGCTCCCTTTTCTGGCCATGCCGGCACATTACAGGCCCTTGGACTTCTTTGGGACCATCCTCTTGATGGGGGGATGAAAGTAGATGAGCCCCAGAGGGGCTGGCTTGTAATGTGCAGGCATGATCTGGGAGTATTTAACCACTGCTCTATAGCTCCCTCATCACCTACTCCCATGCTCAGGACTTCAGGCATTTCAGTTCCCCTAGAACTCCCTACAGCAATCTCTCCTGCTATCTCCTACTCCATCTTTAGGCACTCACCCTTTTCAGGGAAGCATTTCCTGCCTCAGTTATACCATCTCCATCAACTGATCCCCACACAGTTTTGGGTCTCTTGCCCTTCCTTTATAGATTGAAAGCATAGGAAAAACACTGTTATGGGGGGGGGGGGGGGGGGGGGAAGAAGCCACATTGGACCCCAGGAACAGGTGGGTCAAAAGCAGCATCCTCTGGAATGGAATTCTCCAGAACCAATTCCTGGAAAACCGCAGTCTGTTAGCCAAACTCACCGAGCCTCATGCATGACCCCTGACCCACTGTCTGGCTGATTGGCCTTGTGCTGATCACATGCACCCTCCCGAAGGAATAAAAGACTAACACACACACGTAAATAGTGACGCCAAAGACTTATCAGGAGATGAGTGGAGGACAATGGAAGTAGGTGAGGATCAGAGAAGACAGGATCAAACAGCCTTTTTAAACAATGCAGATGATTAACTCCTTAGGTTCCACAGTGAGTATTGCAAGCATGCAGGACTGCATATACAGACTGATTCTACTGTTGGTTTAGTAACCATCAATCCCACCTTCACTCAGATGAGATCCACCGATTGTGGACGCCAGAGTTTGTTTACATTCAGGTGAAAGACTCCCTCTCCTGGCCTTGCCACCACATAACAGGACCTTGGACTTCTATGGGGCCATCTCCTGGTGGGGCTGTACTGTGCAGGCACAACCATGAAAAAGGAGCCTTTTGCCGTTGAATGTAAACAAGCAATGGAGGCCGCATCTATTGGATCATGGTAAGTAGGGTAGGATTGTTGGTCAGGGGAGAACCAAAAGAATAGGTGCACTTCAGCTTTAAAGGATGAGGAACAGGCAAACAGTTGCAGGAACTGTTGGCACTATAATATTGGTGTATTATAATAAAAATGGAAAGGATTGGGAAGCATAGGAAAAACCTTGACTGTAGTCATTGGGGTAGAAGCACCATTTGACCCCAGGAATAGATGAGTTGAAGCAGCATCCTCTGGAATGGCATTTTTCAGAACTAATTCCTGGATATCCACAATCTGTCCTGTTAGCCGGACTCATCGAGCACTGAGCCTCATCTATGAACAAATGGAAATATATCTGAATTAGCAATTAATGTTTACAAGTTGTACATTTTTGGTGCTTATGAGGAACTGAGGAAATTCTTTTAAATGTTTAAGTGTGCTCTTAGACAAATTGTGCCTATTCTTTTTGCCCCCTCGCCCTGATCTAAATGATCCTCACCTCACTCAGTTGAGATTCATGAGAGTGCATGCAGGAGGGTACCTACCTGGTAGAAAGTTTTTGCTGCATCTTCGTAAGTGCACCTTTAAGTCCTGGTTGGTGCAAGTAGGGGATGAATATGTTTTGTGACATGTTTCCCTGTATGTGTCACTTCCCCATTCAGTAGGTCATATATACACATTCATGTGGGGGGGGAAAAAAAAAAAAAAAAAAAAAAAAAGTTCAACCTTGTGCATTACTTCAGTAAGAAATTCGTAAATTATACTCACAAGAGTAGCAGTAAAGGCATCCAACATCCAAAACCAAAACAGGGTTAGGAGACACGTGCAAGTTTAAGCCAGAAGGGAGACAAATTCTTGGTCAAGGTGATGCGTTTCGAAGGGGGGGGGGTCCTTCCTCAGAGCCCCCTTGAAACGTGTCAGCTTGACCAAGAGTTTATCTCCCTTCTGGATGGATCTTGCATGTGTCTAACCCTGAGTTTGGTTTTCGATGCTTTATTTACGGCTATTCTTGTTAGTAATTTATGAATTGCTTACTGGAGGTAATGTGCAAGGTTGGTGCGCTTTGTTTTTGTTCTCTACTACAGAGAATCGAGCTTCTCCAGCTTTGTGTTAGCTTCACAACCTTTGATCAGTGTTGGTGGAACATTTAGCATTTTATTCAACTGGCCTTCTGATCTGGGTCCCTGAGCGCAGGAGGTGTTGGATTTGTATTGACTGGTCATTTTGGAAGAGCCTTGGAGACAGTGGGAGATCTGAGGAGTGACTGGCTGCACTCTTAAGGGACCTCAGCCAATCCTCAACAGAAGGCTTGGCAAGGGGCTGGGACTTCCTTAAAGTGTAAGCCTGCTCAGTGGCAGGAGTGTGGAGTCAGTGGAAGAAGGAGAGAGGAAGATGTGAGGCAGAAGGAGGCTGCCAGGAGGCCTAGCGGGTTGGGGCCTGCCTGTGAGGCTGGAAAACTTGGAGCTCACTGGCCCCCCTGAGCAAAGACCACCTGTATAGCTGGGAAGGAGCAGTCCAGTTGATAGGCCTGGTGGTAGTAGTAGACAACCCACAAGCGGTACCGGAGAGGATCTGAGTGATTACAGCTAGACTCCCTGGGCGGATAGGGGAAGGAGCACTCAGGTGGGAAACCAGATTAGCCTTCTACTAGTGACTGTTCCCCCCTTTTAAAAAAGGAACAGGAGCCAGATCCCCTGCCCAGGAGAATCTCCAGATTGGTGAGTGAAGAGAATTTCATCTAGGGTCTGGGATGGTACATAAAGGAGACACTGGCTGTCTCTCCAACAGACTGTTGCAGAATAGAAGCTTGTGGGTAGTTCCAAGAAGTTTGTCATCGTTATCTGTTCCCTTTATGCGTCCTATACCCTCCTTACCCTATGCCAGTTCTAAATCTGAAAGGGTTTGTGACACCTCAAATTTACTGAAGTGTATGAAGCAGCTATTGGAACACCTCTAGGGGGGATAGATCTAGGGGGGCACAGCTGGCCTGAGCTGCTCACATGTAGACTCCAGTGTTTGTTTACATGCAGTGGTGAAAGGCTCCCTCTTGTCTGCATCCGCACTTGACTGTTTCTAGGACTAACATGGGACCATCTCCTTGCTGGGAGATGGAAGTAGATGAGGCCCATAGAAGTGGAGCTGTAATGTGCAGGAGCAACCAGGGAGCCTTTTACCACTGCTCTCTAGTGTCCTCATCACCTACCCCCATGCTGTAAACTTCTTTCAAGGTCTCTCCCTTTGTGTGGAGCTCCCTACCTCAAGCACCCAGGCCATCTCCTACACCACCTTTAGGTGATCTCTGAAAACCTATCACTTCAGGGAAGCCTATCCTGCCTCAGAGCTCAGTTTCATTTTCTCAATCAACTGTTCCCGCCAGTTATTTGTGTCACTTGCCCATCCCTTACAGATTGTAAGCATAGGAATAACCCTTACTGAAGTTTTTGGGGAAGAAGCACCATTTGACCCCAGGGATAGATGGATCAAAGCAGCATCCTCTGGATTGACATTCTTCAGAACCAATTCCTGGAAATCCACAGTCTGTTCTGTCAGCCGGACTCACCGAGCACTGCGTCTCATCTATGAAGAATTAAAATTCTTATCAATAATGTCTACAGGCTGCACATAAAGGTTTGGGTTCATGAGGAACTCATGTTTCTAACCATATATGACTTAAAGGATAAGAGTACTTACCATATTTTTTGCTCCATATGATGCACCTGACCATAAGATGCACCTAGGTTTTAGAGGTGAAAGAAAAAAAAAAAAAAAAAAATTTCTGAACCAAGAGACTGCGGACGCAGTACAGGGGGATGACCAAGAGACTGCGGACCTTTGGGGAGGGGGGGTGGGTACCTGATTTTGACAGGTACCTGCTCCCACTTCTGCGGAGTTGTCCTCCCTTTAGTGTGGGCACCTGACTGACAGCAGAGTGCCCACACTAAAGATGCCAAAGTGGGAAAGTCTGTACAGAGCTGGACCGAACAACAAGTAAGGTTCTGCTGCAGAGAAGAGCTGAGTGGCCGTCCTGGCGTTCTGACACTGCAGCGGCAGAAATACTGGACACTCCATAAGACGCACTGACAATTTGCCCCCTTTTTGGGGGGGGGGGAGCCTTATGGAGCGAAAAACCCAGTATTTTGCCCCTTTGCCCTGACATTAACGACTTGCCAACTGCAGATAGCCGAATGTCGGCTGCACTGCGGCCGGCCAGTTCTGGGAGGGCGTCATGACAGGCTCAGCTATGAGAACATGTTTACACCCTAAAAATGGGAGGAACATGTAACATGTTCCAAAAAGGTGAACTTATCCTTTCTGCTTGTTGGAACTCATCTGAGGGTAGGGTTTTCAGACTCCAGAGATTTACATTCAGCTGTGAAAGGCCCCCTCTCCTGGCTGTACCTTCACATTACAGACCTTATGATTTCTATGGAACCCTTTCCTGTCTTGGAGATTGAGGTAGAGGAGCCCTGTAGGGGTGACGTTGCAATGTACAGACTCAAAGAAAGGGGGCCTTTCACCACTGAATGTAAGTAAGCAGTGGAGGCCACAGCTATTAGATCATGATAAGTAAGGTAGGGTTGTTTAGGT
This sequence comes from Staurois parvus, assembly GCF_062004578.1. Lineage (NCBI taxonomy): Eukaryota > Metazoa > Chordata > Amphibia > Anura > Ranidae > Staurois > Staurois parvus. Next base: position 1,594,385 of record NW_028318370.1, read on the forward strand.
CAGGGAAGTGCACTTATTCTTTAGGGCTGAAGACCAGCCAACAGTTAAACCTATAGATGAAATGCTTACATGTAAGTGGTTTTACTTGACAAAGGGTTTGTTTCTGTCCCTCCAGTCCCAATATTTACACAACCACATTATTATTATTATACTACAGGATTTAAACAGCGCCAGTTTGCTCAGCGCTTTACAATACAACAGGAGACAATACAGCAACAATACAAGAGGGAAAGGAGGGCCCTGCTCCTTGGAGCTTACAATCTAGGAGGAAAGGGCTAGTGGTACAAAAAAGGTAGTAACTGTGGGAGATGGACTGGTTGGAAGAGTAGAAGATTCCATTTATAGCTGAGGGCAGGATAGGCTTCCTTGAAGAGATAGGTTTTCAGAGACCGCCTAAAAGTGAGCAGAGTAGGCGATCGTCTGATAAATTGGGGTAGAGAGTTCCAGAGGATAGGGGTAGCCCTGGAAAAGTCCTGGAGATGAGCATGGGAGGAGGAGACAAGGGAGCTAGAGAGCAGGAGGTCGTACGAGGAGCGGAGAGTACGGTTTGGGTGATATTTGGAGACAAGATTGGTGATGTAATTTGGGGCAGAGTTATAAATAGCTTTATATGTAATTGTTAAGCCAGTGGAGGGATTGGCAGAGAGGGGTGGCAGATACAGAACGGTTAGTAAGGTGGATAAGTCTGGCAGCAGCATTCATGATAGACTGAAGAGGGGATAGCCTGCGATGAGGCTGGACAATGAGAAGGGAGTTGCAATAGTCAAGATGAGATAACAAGGGAGTGAATAAGTCGCTTAGTTGTTTCCGAGGTTAGGAACGGGCGTATCTTGGAGATGTTGCGGAGGTGAAGTCTACAAGATTTGGACAGTGATTGGATTTGGGGGTGAAAGGACAGATGGGAGTCTAGGATTAGGTGTTTGATCTTGGAGAAGTCTGGAGAGGGGGCACAGGCTGGGGGGATTACTAAGAGCTCAGTTTTGGAAAGATTGAGTTTGAGGAAGTGGAGCGACATCCATGCCGATATGTTGCCTAGTAGGTTAGTAATGCAAGAGGAGACTGAAGGGGTGAGGTGAAGGGTAGAGAGATTGGTGTGTCATCAGCATAGAGATAGTACTTAAAGCCATGGGAGTTTATCAAGTGACCAAGGGAGGGGGTGTAAATGGAGAAGAGAAAGGGTCCAAAGACAGAACCTTGAGGGACCCCTACAGAAAGAGGGAGTGAAGAGGAGGCAGTGTTCTAGGCAACGCTGAAGGAGCACTGCGATAGGTAGGAGGAGAACCAGGAGAGCAGAGCGAGACCGAGAGTGTGGAGTTTGAGGGGATGGTCAACCATATCAAAAGCCTCAGAGGAGGACAAGTAGTAAGAGTACAGAGTAGTGACCATTGGTTTTAGCTGTTAGTAGATTAGTGAGTTGCATGCACAGCTGTATATAGCAGGAGGACCTGATTTTTCTCTAATGCAATTCAGTATCCCCCCTGCCAAAGACCAGGCAGTAAAAGGAGCAGCAGATTTGTGAGATGTTATGCATCAAGTCTGCACACTCCTCCTATCAGCATGTTCCTTGTTAGCACATCAGCACTTTAGCGTATACGATTGGCTTTTTGGATTGCCTTCCCCTACAGTCTGAGCTGTGCTACATAGGGGATTATGAGAGGCTCATAGCAAGGTAGAACCAAGATGCTAACACGGCTTGCTTTTGTTAAGTACTGTGGAAACTGTTGACAATCTAAAAATTCTGCATATTAATTATATTAATGGAAATTAAAGCATAGGAAATAATCTTACTGTAGTCAGTGGGGTAGAAGCACCATTTGTCCCCGGGAATAGAGGAGTTGAAGCAGCATCCTCTGGAATGGCATTCTTCGGAACCAATTCCTGGATATCCACAGTCTGTTCCATTCCCTGGATATCCACAGCCTGTTCTGTCAGCTGGCCTCACCAAGCTTTGATCATCTGGCCTCACCAAGCTTTGATCATCATCTATGAAGAATTGATAATATTGTATTTGAAATGGCAATTCATGTTAACTGGCTGCACAGAAGAGTTTTCAGAGCCTTTTGGGGGGTACTAATTTTTATACACATTCTTGACTTAAAGGGTAAGTGCACTTTCAGATATGGTGAGCCTAGTCTTTTTACCCCATTGCCCTGAACTAGATGATTCCACCCTTCCCCTTCACAGATCATAGAGATCCGGATGTTTTACAATCAGCCATAAAAGGCTCCCTCTCCTGGCTGTGCATGCACATTACAGCCTCATGGACTTCACTGGGACCTCTCCTGGCTGGGAGCTGAAGGTAAAAAAAAAAAAGCCACAGAGGAATCCATGGGGCTAGAATGTACATATGTGGCAAGGAGAGAAGCCTTTCACCTATGGAGGTAAACAATGGAAGCCACAGATCTTAGATCTAGGCATGTATACATGTGGGGGGGGAAGGTTAAGCCTGAAGACTATCAGAGGTAAATCTATAGCTCTTTTCAGAATGGGCTGCCTTAACGTGACATGTGTCAACCACACCACAAAGTAGATGGGCCCTTAGTCTAAAGGATTTTATTGGTTATGTGATGCAATAACTTACCGAGTTGTTTTGGGAAGAAGCACCATTTAACCCTGCGAATAGTGGAGTTAAAGCAGCATCCTCTGGAATAGCACTCGCTGGCATTAATTCCTGGGTATCCGCAATCGGTTCTTTTGGCTGGACTCACTGCACATTGAGCCTCATCTGAAACCGGTAATAAAGCATTTTTTTATGATGCCATGGTGTGTTTTAAAGGGGGGATCCACATTAAAAAAATTAGGAAATGCTTGTCATGTTGCCGAGCAGGGAACGACCCTTCGTTCAGCTGAAAAAGCTAGTTTGCCGATTTCAACATTATACAAGTCACTAGCCTGGAATAAGTAGATGAGGAGTTCTGTCCTTAAAAAAAAAATATCTGAACCCCAAAATAAGTATTGTGTCCTTAGTTGTAGTGGCTGCATTCATTTTTGTTTCAGGGTTTCTTTTCAACTGGTAATCCTGCAAACAACATTTCCTGGCTCTTTGTTGCTATGCTTACTACTCCACTGTATCTATAGGGTAAGGGCATACATGTGCTCAATGCAATTCTCTGGCTACTAGATGGCTCCAGAGTCATTGTAATGGGTTAGGTACAGGACCATTTGGACTAACAGGCAGTGTTAGTGCCATAGGAGCTCCCCATAGGTAGGATGCCAGTTAAGTACATGGTGTTAATGTCAACCTTGCATCTATAGTTAGAGCAACCCATACTTTACAGGGGTTGTCCTGAACACTGCATCCCTAGTCAGGGATGTACATAGCTCATAACGTTTTGCCTGCCCCAAGTCAGTGGTCTCCAAACTATCAGATACGGCCCTTTGCTCACCGTTATCCAGCCATTGGGGCACTATTCCTCCCCGACACAAACAATGGGGCACTTCTCCCACTAATGCCAAGGAACAGGCGCTCTTCCCACCGATACCAAAGAAGAGAGACTATTCCTGCTACTAGTACCAGTGACAAGACACTATTCCTACCACTAACAATAATGGGGCACTATTCCTCCCCACTGATACCAACAGGTTGGGCACTTCCTCCCACTGACCACAGTATTTTTTTTTTTTATTCCCACTGACCAAGCCTAAGGCATTTTCTACTCCCACTGGCCACAGCCCACCTATAGTCTGAAGGACTGTAAATTGGCTTTGTTTAGAAGGCCCTTGCTCTACTTTACTTTCTATTGAAGGAGATTAAGGAACAGACCAAAATGTTTTAGCAATAACAGCAAAGATAGTTCACGATATTATTCTGTGGCAGATTCCGGTAAGGTTTGTTCTGTGGTAGTACTCACTGTCAGAGTTAGTGTAGTAGCACCAGTTCACCCCCCATACACTGGTATTGAAGCAGCACCCTCTCTTGGCACAGTCTGAAGAGCTTATTCCAGGGTATCCACAGTTTCTTCGCTCATATGGAGAGCCGTCACACTCATTCGGTGCTATTATATCTAAAACCACAATAGGAAGAATTGTGCAAGTATTTCAGTAATAAATATTCCATACAAGTAAAGCTCCACACTTCCTATGTGCACTTCTCAATCATCTGCGATGGACACATCTAGGGAGTCCAGTTATGCGTTTTGAAGAATATTGTATCAAGGGCAACAAAGCTAATAAAGGGGTTGGAGGGCATCAGTTATGAGGAACAACTACAGAAATTAAGGTGTATCCTTGGTAGAAGGGGGGAAAAAACAAAACAAAAACAAAACCAAAACCAAAACAAAACACACAAACTTTGGTGTTACTTAGTGAACACAATCTACAGATATATGGAAAGTGGTAGTGACAAATACACACACATACAGGTTGAACTGGATGGATTGGTGTCTTATTCAACTATACCAGCTATGTAAATATTTTAATCTTAATCCTGTAGAGTTTAGATTGAAAAATCCCCAGTGAAGTTAATTTACAACCTATAACACCATAACTTCCACCATAGATATGATTTACCAGATTCTATGACCTCAAAAGGAAAGAATGTCGATCTGTGCTTTAGTGTTCTGGGATGAAAAATTTTGGACTCCCATTACCCACCACAGCTGGTGATGTTCCCTTTGGATGGAACCACTGATCTGTACATAAAAATGGATTGCCAATGGAATTGTCAGTCCTATAGAGATTAAGTGGTGGGCAGAGTTCCCAGTCCCCTTCAATATGCACAACGCCGATGACAGCATATAGCGTACTACTATGGACATGAGAAGCTCCATAGTGCCAAGATTGCACTATTGCTTGCATTGAAAGTGCATACAAAGTTCAAGGGGTTAAAGGCGGTGGCTTCCTCACACGATCTCCTTTTCAAGACAAAATAGGAATACTAGAATTTGTGGGGGGGGGGGGGGGGGGGAAGACCTTGCGTTTTGTGAAAGCGCGTTTCTACTATACAATTGTAAGCAAGAGGCACTTCGTGGAGTGCTGGTGACCTTTGAACTACCAATGAATATTGAATGGACGCCATCCACTTGGAGAGGTCAAGCACCCATATATCTGTTGGCCACACTGTATAGATGGATATTAAATGTAGAATTCCAGGGTATTGGTCATTTTAAAATGTTTGTTTTGACCAAGCTGGCCCAACAAACTATTTCCATTACAGAACAATGTGACTGTTGTGTGCTGTAATATATTGTATCAACATTAGTTACATACAGTAGGCAGCGCTGTGTTTTGGAAACAGTGCCGGTGACTTTCCCTCTGCTGCCACATACTGTAAAAAGGAAGAGGAGCACTGGGCCCAATTCTTCAAAGTGAAGCTTGTATTTTTATCAATAAATATAAGGCTGAGGTAGAGATGAAGTCGGCAGATGAAATCATGATCACCACCTTATCCAGTCAGAGTTTTGTATTGCATTGCAGATTCTTCAAAATTTCTAAGGACTACATATTCCATGGTACCTTTCTACCTGTAAGCAGTGATTCCTGTACTGACTCCTCAGCACCTCTGTACATAAGTCAGGCTCTGTAAAATGTGTGACAGCAGTGCCTACTCACAAGGCATGGCGACTACGTGTCACAGAAATCACAAAAATAAGTGGAAATTTTCAAAAAAGTAAATTTACAAAACTACAAGATTGTCAAGATGACTAAAAATGGACTTCAAATAACTGAACTGTAATGTGGAAATGAATACAGGAGTTCATATTTTGGCCAGATATGCCTTCTGCTTTAACCACCTCTAAACCGGAGACTCACCCCCTTCCTGCCCAGGCCAATTTTCAGATTTCAGTGCCGACACACTTTGAACACCAGTTACTCATACGACACTGTACTCAAATTAAATGTTTTTATTGTTCGACAGAGCTCTCTGCTGCTTGTATTTAATCACTGCTGGTTTTTTTTTGCTACACAAGCAAAAAACGTTCTTAGTTTTTGAAATAAAAAAGTTTACTTTTCTTCATAAATTTAGGCCAAAATGTATTCCGCTTCATTTCTTTGGTGAAAATAACCCACATCAGGGTTTATCATTTTGTATGTAGAAAGTTATAGTTCAAAGGCTATGGTATATAATCTGAAAATTAATCAATCCTGATGTACTGACAACCTATCATTTCTTGAGGCCTGAAAATGCCAGGACAATACAAAACCCCAAATTACTTTTTGGAAATTAGACAGTCTAGGGTATTTAGTAAGAGGCATTGGGAGTTATGTGAAGTTGTAATTATTGTAATTTCTTTTGAAGAAAAAATTATACAAAATGTGGGTTTCTCACAATTTATATTTACATACTGTCCTCAGAGCAGCACAGCGTCATCGTGTCTCATGTGCTGGTGATAAGGGATACTGACTTGACAGTATTTCTAATTAAAGGTTTTGGTTCTCATCTTTTTCCCTTTTTTTTAACTTAACAAACTGACCAGTGCAGTATATTACTACAGTGACACTGTACTGCTCTGGAAAAGGGATTATACTTTTTTTTTACTGTGCTTATAATAGTGATTGTTACTGTTATAAGCAATCATTTTTGTGAATGACATCCATTCAGTTACAGGGTGTTCTATTGTGATAAATGTGATTGGTCTCAGCTATCACATGGTACAGAGGCATTGTGATTGGCCCCGTCTGCAACATGTGTCTACTATGACCAGAGATCACCACAATAGTACACAATGAATGTCTATGAATAAATGCAATTCATTGTGTTCAGCTGCCATGTGATCACTGGTCACAGCAATCACCAGCCTGGTACAGCGATATATCATCCACCGTGTCCAGTGGACACAAAGTGTGACAGATTGAGCTGAAGCATGGCTGCTAGAGTGTAGAGGAGGCGCAACTGGGAGGAGGTCATATGACGTCCACTCAGGATGGAAGAGCTCCCACTCATTCTGCTATAGAAGCAGTTAAAGAATGCCCCATTGGTGATGTGGTGACCCAACATAAAATTAGAAATCTCTCCAACATGAGATCTTAGATATTGGTAGAACAAGTGTCTCTGCTGGAAGATGTACCCTCAAATTCTGCTCTGATCAACTCAAAAAAAATCAAGTTACACTTACGGTAATGTCTTTTCCAGGAGTCTTAGGCCAGCACCTTGAGAGACCTCGGCTCCTCCCCCTCTGAGGAAACACCTCCACCCTAAAATAAAAAGAGCTACACTCCCCTCCGACCTCAGTTCTCCAAGCATCCTCCGGTCACCTGGGGGGGAGACAATGTGAGACAACATAATCGAAATAAGCCATCCTCACATAACCAATATCAAAACTGGGTGGGAAACTGGTGCTGGCCTAAAAGACTCCTGGAAAAGAAGTTACCGTAAGTGTAACTTGATTTTTCCCTTTACGTCTCTCAGGCCAGCACCTTGAGAGGATAAGCGAGTACTCACCCCACGGGCGGTCTAACTGCTTGCAAGACTTAACCAAAGGCCTGCTCCTGCACAGAGACCAGGTCCAGTCTGTAATGCTTGGCAAACGTGTCATAGTTGGACCATGTCGCCGCTCTGCAGATCTGCCCTGGGGAAGCTCCTGCTAGCTCTGCCTGGGTAACCGCCACTGTTCGGGTGGAATGCGCCCCAATACCCTCTGGGGCCTCCAGCCCGGTATGCTCCTGCAATTGACAGTCTCAACCAACCAGCCAGTGTCCTTTTAGAAGCTCTCTTGCCTCTCCTAGCCCCCTTGAAAAAAAAACACAAAAAAGGATTCGGTGCTCCTAAACTCCCTAGTCCTCTCTAGATAATGGAGTACGCACCTTCTTACATCCAAAAAATAAAATTTTTCCTGATCTACCCCAACCGGGTCAGTAAAAAAAAAACAAAAAAAAAAAAAAACCACGAGGGAAGGACTATGTCCTGCTCCCTCTGGAATGTCTGGGCCACCTTCGGAATGAAGGATGGGTCCGTCCTGAAAACTATCCTGTCTGAAAAAATACGGAGATAAGGTGTTCTGATCGATAGGGCCTCAAGTTCACATGCCCTCCTCGCCATGGTAATCGCCACCAAAAATGCTGTCTTAACAGTGAGCTCACCAATCGGGCAGGACTCCAGGGGCTCGAACGGAGCCCTAGTCATCACTCCTAGAACCTTGGCCAAATCCCACATCAGAAACGGTCTGGTCCTCAGGGGCCTCTGTCTCACCAGAGCTTTAAAAAAATCTAGCCACCAACGCCTCCCTGGCCAAGGGATTCTCTAGGAACACACTGAGGTCCGAGACCTGGCCCTTGAGCGTGCTAACAGACAACCCCTTGTCCGCCCCCGCCTGGAGGAATTCCAACACTGAAACTAAACTATGGGTTGCTACTGACGCCCGGTGACACCAGGCTGTAAAGCGACTCCAGACCCTACCATAAATGGCCTGGGTCTCCTTCCTACTGGCCAGTAATGTTGCCACTACCCTGGGCGAGAAACCTTTCACTAAGAGGAGCTGCCGCTCAGAAGCCAGGCAGTCAACCTCAATCTGCCCACGCTGGGGCAAAGGACCGGCCCCTGCGTCAACAAATCTTCCCTTGGTGGCAGCCCCCAGGGTGGACGAGAGGCTAAACTTCTTAGGGTCGCGAACCACGCCCACCTCGGCCAGAAGGGAGCTATCAGGATTAATGAGGTCCCCACTGTTCTGAATTTCCTGAGAACTAGGGGAAGCAAGGGAACCGGGGGGAAAGCGCAACACAGCTGGTAATCCCACCTTTGACTTAATGCATCCACCGCTCTTGACCCGTCCCTGCGGGATAGGGAGAAGAAGTTTGTGACCTTGTTGTTTCTTCCCGAGGCAAAAAGATCCACGTCCGGGGATCCCCATCTCCGCACAAACTCCTGAAAGACCTCAGGGTTCAAGGCCCATTCTGCCTCCCTGAGCTGTGTCCTGCTCAGGAAATCTGCCCAGGACAACAGCATAGCCGCTAACGCTCCGAGGGCCTTGCTCCTCGTTCTGCCCTGCCAGTTTATATAAGCCACCGCCGTGGCATTGTCCGTTAGGACTCGCACATGCTTGCCCGTGACCCTCAATTGGAAGGCGTGCAGAGCCTCCCCCACTGCCCTCAACTCCCTCCAATTTGAGGATTCGCCCTTCTGCGCTAAGGACCATTCCCCCTGAGCCACTAAGCCTCCCAGGTGGGCTCCCCACCCCCAGGAGCTGGCATCCGTCGTGACCTCACTCGACACTGGAAAGCACCACAGCAACCCCTGGGCTATGCTGGACGATCTCCACCACCACAGGGACCTCTTCACACTGGGGGGAACCAGGACCCGGTCCTCTGAGTGAGCCCTCCTGTCCCAAACTCTCAGGACCCACAGCTGGAGGGGACGCATATGCAAACATGCCCACTGTACTGCTGGAATAGAAGCGGTTAGTAATCCCAGTACAGACATGGCTTGCCTTATGGATATCGACCTGCTCCCCTGCACCAATCTGATCCCCGCCTCCAACTTGGCAACCTTCTCCAAAGTCAGACTGGTCTTCTGACTCACCGAATACAGAGTGTAACCTAAGTATACTACTCTGAGAAGGCACCAGACAGGACTTCTCTAGATTCAAAATCCACCCCAGGTTCTCCAGATGGCCCCTCAATACCACCAGATTCTGCCGAAGGTGAGCCTCTGAATCTGCGAAGAGTAGCAAGTCGTCCAGATAGGCTATCACCGAAATCCCCTTCATGCGAATAGGAATCAGTGCCTCCGTCAGAACCTTGGTAAAAATTCTTGGCGAGGAGGAAAGCCCGAATGGAAGTGCCCTGAACTGCCAATGTCGAACTCCTCCCTCTCCGCCTACTGCCAACCTGAAGAACCGCTGAGAAGGTTCCGCAACAGGCACGTGCAGATAGGCGTCCTTCAAATCTACAGACGCCATGAAAGCACCTGGCGGAATCAGGGACCTGACTGTAAAGATGGAGTCCATGCTTAATCTCCGGTAGCGTACTAACCTGTTCAGGGGTTTCAGGTTCAAAATCAGCCTGAACGCCCCAGACTGCTTTTGAACCAACACCACATGGGAATAAATCCCCTTCCCTCGCTCCCTTATCGGGACCCTGGTGATGACTCTCTGGTCCTCGAGATCCTCCAAGGCGTCCACCAGGGCAGCGGCCTTCGCCGGATCCCTTGGACGGGCCGTCACAAGGAACTTCTCGGGTGCTGGGCCTGCAAACTCCAACCGATAACCCCTTCTGATGACATCCAAAATGAAGGGGCTGGCGACCACCGCTTCCCACTGCGGGAGGAAGGCCGCCAGTCTTCCTCCCACAGGAGGAACCGAGTCACCGCGGTTTCTGGGGCTGCTCAGGAGGGCAAAAAAATCACCCTCCCCCGCCTCTCTGGCCTGCAGACCTACCCTGACCCACTGGCCTCAGGCTCAGTCTCTTCGCCGGGCGGGCCTTACGTGTCCCTCCCTCCTGCAACTTCCTCTTGAGGGGGAAGGACTTCTTCCTGTCAGCTGTCTGGTCCAACAATTCCTCCAACCCTGGGCCGAAAAGACAGTCTCCTGTGAGGGGGATGCCGCACAATCTAACTTTTGAAGTGATGTCCCCCTGCCACGTTTTTAACCACAGCGCCCTTCTAGCCGAATTGGTAAGAGCAGCTGACCTAGCCCCCAACCTCACCGACTCTGCAGAAGCGTCCGCGATATATCCGATCCCTTGCAAAAGGGTCTCAAAGGAGGCCAAGATTTTTTCCCTGGGAGAGTACCACAATATGGGCCTGCAATTATGTAAGCCAGTATTCCAAGTTTCTAGCTACCACGGTCGCGGCCATGGCCGGCTTCAGATTGTAAAGGGTCCTTCAGGTTGTAAAGGGTCCTCATTAACGGAAACCTCCTTCTTAACGCCTTCGAGAAGAACGGCTTCCTTTCCGGATCCTGCCACTCCTTCCTAATAGTCTCCACCAAAATGTCATGCACAGGAAATATTCTGTGCTTTTGCTCCTCCAAACCCCGATACATTTGGTCATGGAGAGATAAGGTCTTAACCTCCTCAATGTTCAGGGTCTCATATATAGCCTCCAGGAGCTCATCCACCTCCTCTAGGGTTAATTTATACCGGGAGGGACCCCCGCCTTCCTCAGAGGGACCTTCCCCCGCAGATTCCTCTTCAGACTGGGAATCCCTCAATGGCCCTTCCTCCTCTCCAGACACGTGGGGTTCCCTGCTCCTACCTACCGAGGCTATCGGGGGGAAGGGGGGGGTACAGGCTGGGGAAGGGCAAACCGTTCCATGAGGGATTTGAAGGAGTCGAAGGTGCTAGCCAAGTCCTTCACCGACCTGGCTAAGTCCCCCTGTTCCGGCCTCTCCTCCTTCACTAACCCCAGGATGGGCATCTCCGTCTAGGCTCCTGGTGCTTAAGCTTAGCCCGAGCCTTGCCCTGAAAGACACAAAGAAGTTGCAGGAGGGAAGCCTGACAAACCTAACCTCACACCAAGTTTGCCACCCCCCCCTCCTTCCCGGCAGAGCCTAAGGGCCTGCTCCCACTGCAGACCCCCTGCCCTACCCCTTACACACCCCATTACCTGAGGGTCCGGGAATACCCCTTGAGCTAGGGGTCAACAGGTAGGGGAGGCCTCCACTGAGGCACCTTACCTGTGTCTGGCTGGTGCTGGCATCTCCTGGTCCCGGTGCCTCCGACATCCTGCTCAGGAGGGCGGTTGCCTGGTGCTAGCCTGTCCCCCAGGCAGCTGTGCACCGCTATTTAAATCTTGCGCCGCCGTTGTGTGAGGGCCGCGACCGGAAGTTGCAGCCCTGGGCGAAGCCCCACCCCTCTTGACGGAAATCGCCATCTCCCGACGTCCAGCCCGGCAAAGTCACCTGACCGCTAGCATGGGAAGGAGCGAGACTCCATCCCGATCCTCCCCAGATCTCACCACAGCCTCCCCAACTCGCTGGAGGGGGTCGGGGGGCAAAGAGCAGGTACATGCCTTCCCCGTCACCCAGGGTGCGCGCCCACTGCACCGCAGCCTGCCCAGGGAGGATATGCAGCCGGACACTTCGACCTTCACTCCCGGCTGCGTCGAGCCTCTGTCGGCTATCCAGCCCTCGGCTCCCCTGCCGTCTGTGCGATAGCCGGAGGAAACACCTGAATGGAGGTCGGAGGGGAGCTTTTTTTATTTTAGGGTGGTGGTGTTTCCTCAGAGGGGGAGGAGCCGAGGTCTCAAGGTGCTGGCCTGAAAGACGTAAAAGGGGAGGGGAAAAAAAAAAAAAAAAAAAAAAAAAAAAAAAAGTGTAGTAACTGTGGAAGATGGACTGGTTGGAAGAGTAGAAGATTCCATTATTAGCTGAGGGCAGGATAGGCTTCCTTGGAGATAGGTTTTCAGAGACCACCTAAAAGTGAGCAGAGTAGGTGATCGTCTGATAAATTAGGGTAGAGAGTTCCAGAGGATAGGGGTAGCTCTGGAAAAGTCCTGGAAGGAGGAGACAAGGGAGCTAGACAGCAGGAGGTCGTACGAGGAGCAGAGAGTACAGTTTGGGTGATATTTAGAGACAAGATCGGTGATGTCATTTGGGGCAGAGTTATAAATGGCTTTATACGTTGTTAATTTTTTGAATTTTATCCGTTGGGCAATGGGAAGCCAGTGGAGGGATTATCAGAGAGGGGTGGCAGATACAGAACGGTTAGTAAGGTGGATAAGTCTGGCAGCAGCATTCATGATAGACTGAAGAGGGGATAGCCTGCGATGAGGCCGGCCAATGAGGGAGTTGCAATAGTCAAGATGAGATAACAAGGGAGTGAATAAGTTGCTTAGTGGTTTCCGAGGTTAGGAACGGGCGTATCTTGGAGATGTTGGAGGTGAAGTCTACAAGATTTGGACAATGATGGATTTGGGGGTGAAAGGACAGATGGGAGTCTAGGATTACACCTAGTACCCTGGCATGAGGGGAAGGACTGATTATTGTGTTTGATTTTGGAGAAGTCAGGAGAGGGGGCACAGGCAGGGGGGATTACTAAGAGCTCAGTTTTGGAAAGATTGAGTTTGAGGAAGTGGAGTGACATCCATGCCGATATGTTACTTAGTAGGTTAGTAATGCAAGAGGAGACTGAAGGGGTGAGGCGAGGGGTAGAGAGATGTGTGTCATCAGCATAGAGAGTACTTAAAGCCATGGGAGTTTATCAAGTGACCAAGGGAGGAGGTGTAAATGGAGAAGAGAAAGGGTCCAAAGACAGAACCTTGAGGGACCCCTACAGAAAGAGGGAGTGAAGAGGAGGAGGCAGTGTTCTAGGCAATGCTGAAGGAGCACTGCGATAGGTAAGAGGAGAACCAGGAGAGCAGAGTGAGACCAAGAGAGTGGAGTTTGAGGGGATGGTCAACCATATCAAAAGCCTCAGAGGAGGTCAAGTAGTAAGAGTACAGAGTAGTGACCATTGGTTTTAGCTGTTAGTAGATTAGCGAGTTGCATGCACAGCTGTATATAGCAGGAGGACCTGATTTTTTTTCTCTTCTAATGCAGTTCAGTATCCCCCCGCCAAAGACCAGGCAGTAAAAGGAGGAGCAGCAGATTTTTGAGATGTTATGCATCAAGTCTGCACACTCCTCCTATCAGCATGTTCCTTGTTAGCACATCAGCACTTTAGCTTATATGATTGGCTTTTCGGATTGCCTTCCCCTACAGTCTGAGCTGTGCTACATAGGGGATTATGAGAAGCTCATACCAAGTAGAACTAAGACACCAACACAGCTTGCTTTTGTAACATACTGTGGAAACTGTTGACACTCTAAAAATTCTGCATATTAATTATATTAATGGAAATTAAAGCATAGGAAATAATCTTACTGTAGTCAGTGGGGTAGAAGCACCATTTGTCCCCGGGAATGGAGGAGTTGAAGCAGCATCCTCTGGAATGGCATTCTTCGGAACCAATTCCTGGATATCCACAGTCTGTTCTAGTTCCTTGATATCCACAGCCTGTCCTGTCAGCTGGCCTCACCAAGCTTTGATCATATGGCCTCACCAAGCTTTGATCATCATCTATGAAGAATAATTGATAATATTGTATTTGAAATGGCAATTCATGTTAACTGGCTGCACAGAAAAGTTTTCAGAGCCTTTGGGGGGTACTAATTTTTATACACATTCTTGACTTAAAGGGTAAGTGCACTTTCAGATATGGTGAGCCTAGTCGTTTTACCCCCATTGCCCTGACCTACAGGATTCCACCCTTCCCCTTCACAGATCATAGAGATCCGGATGTTTTACAATCAGCTGTGAAAGGCTCCCTCTCCTGGCTGTGCATGCACATGAAGTCCATGAGGCTGTAATTGGGACCCATCCTGGCTGGGAGCTGAAGGTAAAAAAGCCACAGAGGAATCTAGGGGGCTATAATGTACATACGTGGCTAGGAGAGAAGCCTTTCACCTATGGAGGTAAACAATTGAAGCCACAGTTCTTGGATCTAGGCATGTATACATGTGTGGGGGGGGGGGGGGGGGGGAGGTTAAGCCTTAAGACTATCAGAGGTAAATCTATAGCTCTTTTCAGAATGGGCTGCCTTAACGTGACACATGTCAACCACATGTGAACACACCACAAAGTAGATGGGCCCTTAGTCTAAAGGATTTTATTGGCTATGTGATGCAATAACTTACCGAGTTGTTTTGGGAAGAAGCACCATTTAACCCTGCGAATAGTGGAGTTAAAGCAGCATCCTCTGGAATGGCACTCGCTGGCATTAATTCCTGGGTATCCGCAATCGGTTCTTTTGGCTGGACTCACTGCACACTGAGCCTCATCTGAAACGGGTAATAAAAAAGCATTTTTTATGATGCCATGGTGTGGTTTAAAGGGGGGATCCACATTAAAAAAATTAGGAATTCCTTGTCATGTTGCCAAGCAGGGAACGACCCTTCGTTCAGCTGAAAAAGCTAGTTTGCTGATCTGCTGGTTTCAACATTACACAAGTCACTGGCCTAGAATAAGTAGATGAGGAGTTCTGTCCTTAAAAAAATATCTGAACCCCAAAATAAGTATTGTGTCCTTAGTTGTAGTGGCTGCATTAATTTTTGTTTCAGGGTTTCTTTTCAACTGGTAATCCTGCAAATAGCCCATTTCCTGGCTCTTTGTGGCTATGCTTACTACTCCACTGTATCTATAGGGTAAGGGCATAAAGGTGCTCAATGTAATTCTTTGGCTACTAGATGGCTCCAGAGTCATTGTAATGGGTTAGGTACAGGACCATTTGGACTAACAGGCAGTGTTAGTGCCATCGGAGCCAGTAGAGCTCCCCATAGGTAGGATGCCAGTTAAGGAAGTACATGGTGTTAATGTCAACCTTGCATCTACAGTTAGAGAGCAGCCCATACTTTACAGGGGTTGTCCTGAGTACTGCATCCCTAGTCAGGGATGTACATAGCCCATAAAGTTTAGCCTGCCCCAAGTCAGTGGTCTTTAAACTGTCAGATATGGCCCTTTGCTCACCATTATCCAGCCATTGGGGCACTATTCCTCCCCCTGACACAAACAATGGGGCACTTCTCCCACTAATGCCAAGGAACAGGCGATCTTCCCACTGATACCAAAGAAGAAACCCTATTCCTGCTACTAGTACCAATGACTAGACACTATTCCTACCACTAATAATGGGGCACTATTCCTCCCCACTGATACCAACAGGTTGGGCACTTCCTCCCACTGACCACAGTATTTTTTTTTATTCCCACTGACCAAGCCTAAGGCATTTTCTACTCCCACTGGCCACAGCCCACCTATAGTCTGAAGGACTGTAAATTGGCTTTGTTTAGAAGGCCCTTGCTCTACTTTACTTTCTATTGAAGATTAAGGAACAGACCAAAATGTTTTAGCAATAACAGCAAAGATAGTTCACGATATTATTCTGTGGCAGATTCCGGTAATGTTTGTTCTGTGGTAGTACTCACTGTCAGAGTTAGTGTAGTAGCACCAGTTCACCCCCCGTACACTGGTATTGAAGCAGCACCCTCTCTTGGCACAGTCTGAAGAGCTTATTCCAGGGTATCCACAGTTTCTTCGCTCATATGGAGAGCCGTCACACTCATTCGGTGCTATTATATCTAAAACCACAATAGGAAGAATTGTGCAAGTATTTCAGTACTAAATATTCCATACAAGTAAAGCTCCACACTTCCTATGTGCACTTCTCAATCATCTGCGATGGAGACATCTAGGGAGTCCAGTTATGTGTTTTGAAGAATATTGTATCAAAGGCAACAAAGCTAATAAAGGGGTTGGAGGGCATCAGTTATGAGGAACAACTACAGA
Source organism: Staurois parvus (assembly GCF_062004578.1). Classification (NCBI taxonomy): domain Eukaryota; kingdom Metazoa; phylum Chordata; class Amphibia; order Anura; family Ranidae; genus Staurois; species Staurois parvus. Next base: position 1,610,581 of record NW_028318370.1, read on the forward strand.
AATTAAGGTGCATCCTTGGTAGGAGGAAAAAAAAAAAAAAAAAACACACAAAATACACAGAGGTCTTGCTATTCCATAGCCCAATTACATCTGTAAAGGACACACGATATGTTGGTAAAGTAAAGCACATCCCTGCCACAACCCCAGTTACACTGACTACAAAGATCTCATGTGCAGAAAATGACTGGCAAAGCCGCCAGGGGTCACTAAACTTTCTAAACAAAAGGCCAGTTTATGATTGTTCAGACTTTAGGGGGATTGGACTGTGGCTAGTGGAAGTAGAAAATGCCCCAGCATCAGTAAATGTGTCAGGCTTGGTGGCAAAGTGTTTGTGGTCAGTGGGAGGGGAATCATGTCCATCATTGGTATTAGTGGTAGAAAATGTCCCATCGTACGCATTCGTGGGAATAACAGTGCCCCATCATAGGGGTCAGTGGGAGGAATGGTGTCTTGTACCAGTAGGAATTAGTGCTTCAAGAGCCAAATAAAGGCTTGCAAGAGCTGAAGTTTGGGGGAGCACTGGACTAAACCACACAAGTACTTTAACCTCTATTTTCCCTTATAATTGGCTTATACAAAACAAATTAAATACAGTGTTTGGATAAAAGTTTAGAGCAGCATAACAGTTAGTAAAATATATTTTGTATAGAGATACAATTTAGGTCAAAAATGACAACTGAGGGTGCCAGAAGGACAGCGGGATTTGGTCTCAAATGAGGGACAATTGGGGGCTTTGCAATTAAAAACAAAATGTTTTAGTTTTTCCAAATCAAGAGATTTAATTCCATCAATGCTTTGCTGCAAAAAAGTGAGGTTCTGCAGTGTTGGAGCAAATAACATTCAGTATGTTGGTTATTATTCAAACATGTGACATGGACCTTAGACTAATCAGCCTCATTTCTGTATGCTTTTTTAACTTAGGAGGTGAAATTACTTACATAAGTCTTCCTCACCACTTCCATTTTCAGTAGCCAAACTCGGAAGTCCTAGAAATGTGGCAGTCACCAGAAGGAGCCATAGCTTGGGCGTCATGATGGTGCTTTTATCTGGTTTAGTGACAGGACAGACAGCAACTGACTTTTCCAGTTATATACATTTATAGTGTTTGCAGACAATGCGTAGGGTCAATATCAAAGCAGAAAATATTTCATAAACCATGCAATTTATCCAACACAGAGCAGTGCTTTTTCTCTTGTGTTGCTAGAATCCCAACACAGGACAGATAGTCGTTTCTATAGGGTGTATTGTACAGTTATATTTCAGCAAATAATTACTATTGAATAAAGACATGTATAGCATATTGGTAGGTACACCTTAATAGGTCATCAGTAGATAAGGATCATGTAACTGGCAACTAATACTGAAATAATGCAATTTGTTTGGTACTCTGGGGTGGACCTGTAAACCTAGATATATAAGTGCTGCCATTGTTGACTTGTTTCTAAAGCTGTAGACTGCAGGATATCACTCTGATGACCTTGTGAGTCACTGGCCTGGAACAAACATGTAGGATAGGAATGGAAACTTTTAGACTTTCTTTTAGGACATTTGCTAGATAGTGAGGCCAGGATCAAGATTTTTCTTTGCCTTTGCAGGTTTTTCTTAAATATATTAAAGCTGGATTTTGGCCTTGTCACTGAAGGCGATGTTCCTCATCTCAAAATGCTGCCTCTCCCCTACACCACTCCACCCTACACTGGTAATGAATAATCTGAGAAGTCAATATAAGCCTTTATATATTTATACTACCTTTAAATAAAAACTATTCCTTAATATATAACAATTCAAATGGAGAGGGTAGATTAGTGGTTTTCAACTTATGAGCTAAAGGGGGGTTCAGTTTGGCTCCTGACATTACTAAAAGGCTACACAAAATGTTCAATATATAGAATGCTTGATAGGACTGTCAGAAACTGCAGAACTAATAGAGGAAATGAAGGTCGGAGAGTCTTAACATGCTGTATTTTTGGCTTGTGAATGCTGCAAAAGACAACACAAAACTAAGAAAACATTACATGAGGCTAGTAGTGATCAATGTTATTACCCCAATGTTTCCCCTACAGATTGATGAGATCTGAGAGCCACACAATGTACCAGGGGCAACATGTGGCCCTCAGGCTGGTCATCAGGGGGAGGTAGATCTTAGGAATGTCCAGTACGTATATAAAACAAGAAGACTTTTGCATGCTCATCTGCATTCTCATAGTTTTGAGCAAAGGCTCAATGCAAGGCTTGTATGTGCCATGCTTGTGACACTGGCACCAAAAGTCCTATTTAAGCTGGATTGCTGTGTGGTCTTCAGCTAGTTCCTGCTTCACCTGTGCCCTAACCTGCTAGATTTGTCTTCCCATGCATGACCTGACTTGCCTCTAACCTGTCTTTAGATTCCTGCCTACCTGCTGTGACCTCGGCTCGTACCCTTATTATGCTTTTGCTTCATGTTCCTGTGCCTTACTACTGAGGTGTTGATGGGGTTCTACAAATGAGGTGGGTGCACAGGTTGTCAAACTCAGCCTGCCGCTAAAGGACTCTGGTCCCATTGTAGTATGGCAAGGAGAAATTTGTAATTAGGTGTTAACTCCTCTTTTAGAGAAACCCCTCCACTGGTGATGTAAAGGGTGGAAATAATGCATGCATAAATGTCAGTGGTGGGTGGAGCTAAGAGTAGATGGGGCATGGGAGGGAGATACCCCAAAGATGCTGTCTCCTGCAGTACTAATTAAAAAGGCTCTTTGCAGGGGTGAAGTGCCAGGCTTGTTGGCACAGAACATGAAAATAGCTGTAGTTGCCTTGTCTCGCCTGACCTTCTGAAGGAGCCTTCACCCGGGAGCCTAAAGCCTTGAAGGCCTGGACAGAGGTCACTGATGTGAATAATGGTAGTATCCCAATGGGGAACATACCGGGCCGGGCAGAGCTATAGAAGGAACGTCAGGAAGACACTGGTATACTGAGAGCACCATGATCTCTCCTGACCCTCAGCTACAGGTCCTTTAACTTGGTGATGGAAGCTGAAGGCCAGTATACACAGGGAAGGGGTTCCAACTCTGGGGTGCTCCCAAGGAGAGGAACGGAGGTGTAGAGGGAAGATTGCTTAAAAGACATGTGCCTGCGTTCTGCACTAAAATGACTGCTGCAGAACCTTGCACGTGCATTCCATGCTGAAGGTTCTGCTAGTATGTCAATGTGATCTGTCACGGAAGATTTACAGTACAGTGCAGAATATAGCATTTGTGCATGGACATTCCTTTATTCTCAGATATTCAGGCCAGGGATGTCATGAGCAGGCCTCAGACCAGGAGTATAACACAATTCGGTGGAGAGCTGAGCTCAATAACAGGTGGGTGGCTGTCCTATCAGAAGAACTTTTAGAGCTCAGTGACAAAACCTGCCCAACCTCAGTCTTCCTTACATGCATTTCTAGTTCTCAAATGGAATATTAATTACCATTCTCAGAGCATGGGGTATTGCGCATGAGAGTGTAAAGAAGCCATCTGATTATTATGCTTGTTTCACATTGTAAGGGCTGAGATGTCCGTTGGGCCCTGATTACTTAATACCAGAGCTGCCAATAGAGGGATACAGACAGCTCAGGCATTTGGCCCCCCTGACGACTTATAGGAGCTATTGCCTGTGGGCAGCTCAGAGTCCTCCATCCCTCCACCCCCTGGTCCTTTCTCAACGCTTCATCACTGACTACAAATCCCAGAATCTCCCACTTGTGATGGAGGGGCACGTCTGGTTGGAGCTCACAATGTGGGAAGTATGGAGCTGTAAGCCATGCACAGAAGCACATGGCACTGAGACAACCATTTTAGAAGAGGGCTGGTGGGCAAACTCCATAAAGGTGAGGCTCTCAACACAAATCCCAGATACAAGGGAGAGATGCAGGGTAGCAGTATTGAGATACAGAGTGTAGGTGATGCACAGGGTGTAGAGATGGAGTATTGGGGATGCAGGCAGTACAGAGTGTTGGAGTACTGGGGTGCAAAATGTTGGAGTATTGAGGTGCAGAGTTCAGGTGAAGCATGAAGTGCAAAGTGCTGGAGTGTTGGAGATATAGGGGATACAGAGTGTTGGGAGTATTTGAATACAGGGTGTTCAGATAAGGTGTAAACGGATATGCAGGAGGTACAAAGTGCAGGGTAGTGGGGGATTGCATGGGGAGATACTGGGGCCTTGTTAGGCAGGATGTACAAGACAAACAACAAAAGATAAAGTTCAAATGCAACTTGCTAGCCAACCAAAATTAACCTGTAACAGTATGCGTTAACAGGTGTTTAGATAGCACACATTTGCAAATAAATACGCATGCTACAGAGCCACGTCACTGCACCCAGATATGCTTTAGTCTTAACTCTACAAATTGTGAGAGCCCCCATAGTATAGGCACATGTATTTAATGAATAGACCAGGGGGAGGTGAACCTGAGGGAGCCCACCAGACACCCAGCATGTAGCACAATGGCAGCTAGGGTGTCCAGTGCACCTCCACACCAACAATTCAGCAGTACAAAAAAAAATGGCCACTGCCCTAGTCTAACTGGCCTTCACAGAAAGGAACACATGGACAGGCGACGCATGTCAAACAAGAGAAAAAGTTCCCAATTCAACTTGCCAGCCAGCTTGCAAACAAACCAAATTAACCTGTCTAACAGTATGCAATAAAAACAGGGGCTTAGTTAGCACACATTTGCAAATACATACATAAGCTACAAAGCCACATCACAGCACCCCGATATTGTGTAGTCCTACCTCTACAAATTGTGAGAGTCCCTATAGTAGAGGCACATGTATTTAAAGGATAGACCGAGGCAGGTGGACCCAAGGGAGCCCACCCCTCCTTAAAGGTACAGGAACGCACTGGACACTCAGTATAAAGCACAATGGCAGCTAGGGTGACCAGTGCGCCCCCTCACCAACAAATCTGTAGAGCTAGGACTATCGGGGTGCTGTGATGTGGCTCTATAGCTTACATATGTATTTGCAAATGTGTGCTAACTAAACCCTTGTTTTTAATGCATACTGTTAGGTTAATAACAGGGGTGGCACAGTGGCTTAGTGGTTAGCACTTCCACCTGCCAGCACTAGGGCCATTGGTTCAAATCCCAACCACAGCACTACCCACCTGGAGCTTGCCTGTTCTCTCTGTGCCTGTGTGGGTTTCCTCCAGGTACTTCAGCTTCCTTCCATACTCCAAAGACATGCTGGTAAGTTAATTGGATCCTGTCCAAATTGTCCCTAGTATATTAATGTGAGTCAGGGACCTTGGATTGTACACCCCTTGAGGGTTAGGGACTGATGTGAATGTACAATATATATATTTATATGTAAAGCACTGCAGAAATTGATAGCACTATATAAGTACCTGAAATAAATAAATAATTCAGTTTGTTTGCAAGCTGGATCTTTTCTCTTTTGTTGTTTGACATGCGTCGCCCTTCCATGTGTTCCTTTCTGTGAAGGCCAGTTATAGACTGGGGCAGTGGCCTTATTTTGTACTGCTGAATTGTTGGTGAGGGGGTGCACTGGACACCCTAGTTGCCATTGTGCTACATGTTGGGTGTCCGGTGCGCTCCTGTACCTTTAAGGAAGGGTGGGTTCCCTCTGATTCACCTGCCCCTGGTCTATTGTGCGGGCAACATTTTGCGTGGGCACGAGAGCCCATTCATTT